>NC_080865.1:37705318-38024679 GCF_030435755.1 Ochotona princeps
CAATATGAAGAACACTCAAACAACTGAAAATCTGCATACCATACAATCCAGCAATAGCACTCCTAGGAATATATCCGAAACACCTGTTATACAAGAAACCTACATGCACCCCCATGTTCATAGCAGCACAATCAATAATTGCAAAAACTTGGAAGCAACCGAAATGCCCATCAACAGAAGACTGGATAAAAAAGCTATTGTTCATTTACTCCATGGAATACCACTCAGCTATTAAAAAAAAAAAAAAAGAAATGCAGTTTTTTTGTGGCCAAATGGGCCCAACTGGAAGCCATAATGCTAAGGGAAATGAGCCAATCCCAAAAGGCCAGATATCACATGTTTGCCTTAATTTAAGTTGAAATTCTGTCAATCTGAAAAATGGTACCTGTAAAATGTAGTATTATTTCAACCTCTAACAACCTGTATCACATGCAATAAGATATTGTGATATAATCAATGAACCAACAATCAATGTGAAGCAGACAATAAAAATAAAGAATATATAAACCTCATGTAATTTGCAACTTATTTTTGATTTTTGTTTTTCATGCTACAGTTCCCTAGGCTCAGGGCTGTTCACTTCCACACACACCCTCGGCATTTTCCCTATACTATTACGATAGTATAGTCCTTTGGCAACAGTCACAAGCCGAACATTCCAGTATTTTTTTTTAAAGATTTTATTATTATTGGAAAGCCGGATATACAGAGAGGAGGAGAGACAGAGAGGAAGATCTTCCATCCGATGTTTCACTCCCCAAGTGCGCCACAACGGGCCGATACGCGCCAATCCGATGCCGGGACCAGGAACCTCTTCCAGGTCTCCCATGCGGGTGCAGGGTCCCAAAGCCTTGGGCCGTCCTCAACTGCTTTCCCAGGCCACAAGCAGGGAGCTGGATGGGAAGTGGGGCTGCCTGGATTAGAACCGGTGCCCATATGGGATCCCGGGGCTTTCAAGGTGAGGACTTTAGCCGCTAGGCCACACCGCCGGGCCCCTAACATTCCGGTATTTTAACTGTACTACCGCCCAGCGCGATAGTGCAGTGGTTAAAGTCTTTGCCTTGCACGTGCCGGGATCCCATATGGGTGCTGGTTCTAATCCTGGCGGCCCTGCTTCCCATCCAGCTCCCTGCTTGTGGCCTGGGAAAGCAGTTGAGGACGGCCCAAAGCTTTGGGACCCTGCACCCACGTGGGAGACCTGGAAGAGCTCCTGGTTCCTGGCATCAGATCAGCTCAGCTCCAGCCAATGTAGTCACTTGGGGAGTGAACCATCGGACGGAAGATCTTCCTCTCTGTCTCTCCTCTCTGCCTTTCCAATAAAAATTAAAAAAAAAAAATTACACAGAGAGTCCACCTTTCATTTGGGAGTCAAAATGCCTACTGCAATATGTCTTCACTTCTCGGTATGCTTGTCTCTAATATACAGTTCATCTATGAGAATATATGTATGTACTTGCTCACCTACATGTCTATTTCTTCTGTATTTTGTATGAAGGTCGCCTTAAATCAAAGAGAACATATGGGTATTTGTCCTTTGGGACTGGCTCATTTCACTGAGCATAATTGTCTCCAGTTGGGACCACTTCGAGCGAATGGCAGAAATTCCTTTTTAATGGTTGAGAGGAACTCCATGGAGTAGATGCACCACAGTTTCTTTATCCATTTCTTTTTGGATGGTCATCTGGGTTGTTTCTACACCTTTGCTATTGTGTATTGTGCTGTTATAAATATAGGGTTGCAGGTCACTTTTTCATGTGGAAATTTCATTTCCTTTGGATATATTCCCAGGAATGAGACAGTTTGGGTCATATGGCTGATCAATTTTCACTTGTCTGAGCACTCTCCATACTGACTTCCATAGTGGCTACACTCCCATCAACAGCAAAGCAGGGTATCTTTTTCCCCACATCTACAACAGCAAGTGTTGTTAGTAGTTTCAAATTTAGGCCAATCTCACTGGAGTTAGGTGGAAACTCAATGTGATTTTTATTTGCATTTCCCTGGTAGCTAGGGAGCCTGCGCATTTTTCATGTATCTATTAGCCATTTGGATTTCTTCTTCTGAAAAATG
The DNA here is from genome assembly GCF_030435755.1 of Ochotona princeps. Taxonomy (NCBI): domain Eukaryota; kingdom Metazoa; phylum Chordata; class Mammalia; order Lagomorpha; family Ochotonidae; genus Ochotona; species Ochotona princeps. Next base: position 37,707,389 of record NC_080865.1, read on the forward strand.
CTCATTTGCTTCACCCATTTCTTCACAGCATTGTTTGTTTTGCTGTTGCTGAGTTTCTGAAGCTCTTTGTAAATCCTGGGTATTAGTCCCTATCTGTTGTGTAGTGCACAAAGATTTTTCTCCCATTCTGTTGTTCTTCACTTTGTTGATCATTTGCTTTGTCATATCGAAGCTTCTTAATTTGATGTGATTCCATTTATTTATTTTGGTTTTGACTACCTGTGCTTTTGGTGACTCCCAAGACGTCTTCACCAAAGCCTATATCTTTTAGGGTGCTTCGTATGTTTTCCTCTAATAGTTTCTTGGTTGCTGGGTATATATTTAGATCTTGATCTGTTTAAACTCTATTTTTTTCTAAAAGATTTATTTATTTTATTGGAAAGGTAGATGTACAGAGAGGAGGAGAGACAGAGAGGAAGATCTTCCATCTGATGATTCACTCCCCAAGTGACCACAACGGCCGGAGCTGAGCCGATCCGATGCCAGGATCCAGGAACTTCTTTCTGGGTCTCCCACGTGGGTGCAGGGTCCCAGGGTTTGGGCCATCCTTTGCTGCTTTCCCAGGCCACAAACAGGGAGCTGAATGGGAAGTGGAGCTGCCAGGATTAGAACCGGTGCCCACATGGAATCCCGGCGCATGCAAGGTGAAGACCTTAACCATTATGCTATCCCACTGGGCCCTAAACTTCATTTTTGTAATGAGGAAAGATGTGAGTCTTCTTTCTTTTTTTTTTTTTTTTTTTTTTTAAAGATTTATTCATTTTATTACAGCCAGATATATACAGAGGAGAGACAGAGAGGAAGATCTTCCGTCCGTTGATTCACTCCCCAAGTGAGCCGCAACGGGCCGATGCGCGCCGATCCAAAGCCGGGAACCTGGAACCTCTTCCGGGTCTCCCACGCGGGTGCAGTGTCCCAATGCATTGGGCCGTCCTCAACTGCTTTCCCAGGCCACAAGCAGGGAGCTGGATGGGAAGTGGAGCTGCCGGGATTAGAACCGGCGCCCATATGGGATCCCGGGGCTTTCAAGGCGAGGACTTTAGCCGCTAGGCCACGCCGCCGGGCCCGTGAGTCTTCTTTCTTACTTCAACATGAGGCTATCCAGTTATCCCAACAACATTCATTGAAGAGACCAAACTTTTTCCCTGGATTCTTTTCAATTCTCTTGTTGAAGATTAGTTGACTGTACATGTGTGGGGTCACCTCTGGGATTTTTATTCTGTTTCATTGATTTTATTCTGTTTCTGTACCAGTACCAGAATGTTTTGATGACCACTGCCCTGTAAAATGTCTTGATATCTGGAATTGTGTTTCCTCCAGCTTGATTTTTATTCTTCAGAATAGATTTGACTATTTGTGGTCTCTTGTTTTTCCAGCTGAATATTTGTATCATCTTTTCTATTTCTGAAAAGAATGCTGCTGGGATTTTGATTTGGATCACATTGAATCTTTACATGACTTTTAACATTTAATAACATTTAAATTTTGATGCTATTGATTTTATCAACCCAGGAACATTGTAAATTTCTCCATGTTTTAATATGCTCTTCTATTTTTAAATGTTTTATAATTTTCATCATAGAAGTATTCCACACCTTTGGTTAGGGTTATTCCAAGATGTTTTCAGTTTCTTCTCTGCTATTTTAAAAGGGGCCTGTATTTATAGAGAAAGTTCTTTCTCAGCCATGGAGTGTTTTGTGTATACTAGGGCCGTCAATTCATGTTCATTGATTTTGTACCCTGTCACCCTGCCAGACTCTGTTATGAGCAACCGAAGTCTATTGATTAATCTTTTGGTTCTTCAATGTATAGATTTGTTTTTCTTGCCTGATAGATCTAATGAGGACTTTCAATGCTATGTTGAATATCAGTGGTGAAAGTGAACATTCTTGTTTCATTCCAAATCTTAGCAGAAAAGCTTCCAGTCTTTCCTCATTCAGTTTGATGCTGGTATTAGTACATTGTGTTATAAAATGTTCCTTCTATGCCCATCTTGCTTGAGCTTTTAGCATGACGTGGTACTGGATTTTATCAAATGTCTTCTCTGCATTTATTGAGACAAGAACATGATTTTTATTCTTTATTTTGTTGATGTGTCATATTATATTTGTTGCTTTTCTTATGTGGAACCATCCCTGCATGCCATGGATAAAGCTGACCTAGTCCAGAGAAGGATCTGTTTGATAAATGCTGTTGTATACTGTTGGCTCACATTTTATTGAGGATTTTTGCATCTTTGTTCATCATAGATATCAGTCTGTAGTTCTCTTTCTCTGTGATGTGTCTATCTGACTTTGGTGTTAAGGTGGTGTAGGCATCATAAAATTGTTCTCCTTATTCTCTAGCTTGCATTTTGGGGAAAACAATTTCGTATAAAAGTAGTTTCCTTACTTACAAAGTGAGAATTGTGGATATCTGTGGAGATTACATGCACACACATTTTTGAGGATTATAGCTTTGAAGTTTTGCTCACATCTTTATTCAAGAACTAAAAGTTCAAAACAAAGTCAAAACTCCTAACAAAGAATCTCCAAAAGAAATAACTCTAAAAAAGTATTTGCCTGTGAAAGGAAGCATTCTCTGTCTTTAAAAGAAAACACTGCTTGGAGCCCACCACTACAGCATATCAATAAACCACTGGCCACATGTAGCACTGGAATTCCTTATGAACACGGGCGCAGGTTCTTGTCTCAGCTATTCCACTTCTAATCTAGCTTCATGCTAATGAACTTGAGAAACCAGTGAAAGATGATCCAAGTACCTGGAAGCCTGCACCCATGTGGGACACCAGGATGGAATTCCTGGCTCCTGGCTTCAGCTTGGCCCAGCCCTGGCTATTGGAGCTATTTGGGAATTGAGCCAGCAAATGGAAGAACTGTGAGTGTGTATCTCTGTCAATCTCTCTCTCTCTCTCTCTCTCTCTCTCTCTCTCTCTCTCTCTTTCTCTCTCTCTCTTTTTCTTTCTCTCTCTTTTCATAACTCTCCATTTCAGACAGATTAAATAAATCTTTTAAAAAACATTGTTGTACATACATTAAGCTACTACACTGAAAGAACAAAGGTATTGTTATCCCAGCCCCAGAGGCTCGTGAACTCCAGATTCACCATCACCAGCATCCTTGATCTGGATCAAGAGAGCTGCAAATTGCATCCATAGTTTCCTTCAGTGAGACCTGGTGTCCTCTTGCTCCAGAAATGCTTGACATCTGAGCAGCCTGCTAGACACCTGGGCACTTCCAACTACTGTAGTCTTCACAGAAGGATTTGGAGAAAGAATAACAGAAGAGGGTCTGGTGATACATAATAGGCTAAGCCTCTGCCTGCAGTTCCAACATCCCATTTGGGCTCCAGTTCAAGTCTCAGCTGTTCCACTTCCTATTCAACCCCATGCTAATGGCCTGGCAAAGCAGCAGAGAATGGGCCCTAGCTCTGGTCCCCGCACCAGCATGGAAGACCTGGAGGAAGCTTCTGGCTCATGGTTTCAACCTAGCCCAGCCCTGTCCATTTGGGAAGTGAACCAGCAGAAAAAAGACCCTCTCTGTATGCCTACTTTGTGATTTTGTCTTTCAAATAAGCAAATAAATATTTTTTTAAAGATAGAGAAAAAGTGAATTTGCAATTTTCTGAAACTAAGGCAACCTTATTTTCTGACCATGAACAACAAAACTGCAAGTTCTCCAGCCTGCTTCAACCATCCCCTTAGAGTCTCAATCCTTTGGCCTCATACTGCCAGTTACTCCACCAGCATTGCTTGTTTTGAGGCTCTAGGACTTAAAATGAACTGCACCACCAGTTTCCAGGTAATTTGCCTGCAGATCTCCTACCTTGGGACTTGTTAGCCAATTCGTCCAATGAAGTTTTACAGAACTATCCCCTTAGCTATGCGTATTTCCTACTGGTTCTGTTTACTTGGAGACTTCTGGCTAATACAATGAAAAGCTTCTATTTCTCCATTTTAAAACAATCTGAACTATTTGAGTAAAAGTTAAAGATTAAAAACATTTAGAAGTTCCTGAGTTTTTACTCTTTGTAGAAAAGTGTTTGACTTTTAGAAACTAATAAATGGCTGTTTACTGAAAAAACTATTGCTTTTTCAATACGAATAGACAATAACAGTATTCAAAACAACTACTTGTTCATTCCATGCAAACAGCAATTGGTTCAAGCTGAATAAAAAAAAATTAAACCAGCTTCATTTAGTATTGTTTGTGTCTATGAATGAGAGAGAGCTAAAAGTAGAGGAAGGAAAACTAGTCTAATATTTTCTAGTTATTTGTGGGATTGGAGTCTAGTATAATTTTCACAGAAAGACATCTCAAAGCTGAAGAAATAGTTCCCAAAGTACTTTAAACACTCTAAGTGTTGCTGAATACAATATCTAGCACACCAAAGCTCTATTCCAAGGCACCATTTTGAGGCACCAGACTAAAACAGACAAGCAAAGCCCATGGAAGACAGAGAGAAATGTAGGGAGATAAAACATCCAAGGCTATTGGAACACAATGGTCACTGAGTTAGGTGCTTAGATCTTATTATTCTCTGAGTAAAATTCTTTTCACTTTTGGATTAGACACTATGACACACCAAACAAAACATTGAGGGCAGCATTAATCCCTTAGATAAACATCACTCTTAAGCCTGTTTCCCCAAACAATTTAAATTATTTCACTGCTCACAAACATTCAAGAACATGTTAAACACAAATATATGAGAAGAATGGGAATTGGCTAATAATTTTCAGTTTTATTAGCTAAAAATGCTGAGTCAACCTAATTTTTCATGCTCAGAAACTGACTAAAATCTAATAATGTTAGGGAAAAATTGCACCCTCAATGGGAAAATGAAAACTCAAGCAGGAAGAAGCTAAAATGAATTCAAATGCCACTTCATTCCAGGGAGCAGTGAATTCTGAATTTTTCACTCTGTGAAGGCAAACCAGAGCTACATAGGATGTAAAGTTATAGAAACAGATCTAATTCAGCGCTGTTACAATAGAGGGAAATCACAGTAGTTTAGCTAGGATGCCCTCTTATTTCTGATATTTTATATGTCTATCTAACTATATATATATATATATACATATATAGACAAATATATATAGTTTTTAAACAGATTTTATGCATTTCATGGGAACAGTTTCAAGTAAATAAACACATAAACACAATCTCCTCATTCAGCTGCTGCCCCCCAACTGGCAACTCCCTTGCTTTCTTCATAAGTTTTTGCAGTCATAACTTTAATTTACTCAATAATCAAAGGTTTAATTTTTCCATAATTATAATATTCAACAAGTAACAAGTAGGAAGAACAAGATTATTTAGGAGTATAAATAAGGACTAAAAACCATATTCATAATTCACTCCTATACTTTTTTTTGTATTTTATATTAGCTGCCACACATCAGAGAAAGCATGATATTTGTCTTTTTGAGACTGGCTTATTTTACTAAATATAGTGGTTTCCAATTGCTTTCATTTTGTTGCAAAAATGTTTCATTTTATTAACATTTTATTTAGCACCCTTCCTGACCCTAGTCCTCAGTATAAATTCACCTTTCACATCTTAAATTCACACACACACACACACACACACACACACACACCCCACTACTGCAAACCTCCTGATAGTAATCCCTGTGATGTGGCAGGGGAGTAGGTCAGGGAATGGAAGAGTTGGGAAGTTTCTCAGAGTTTCTGTCTCTTATCTGCATTCTAACTCCACCCCTTGTGTGCCAGCTTAGCACCGCTCATTTTCACGGTGCACCCGAGTCTCTCAGCATGAAGAAGACACCAGGGCAAACATTCACACCGAGTTCCACATAGAGATCCATAAAACCCCCCTCAGGGTATATCACATACACTGAACCTTGCCCAGACTCCACTCCATTTGTATATCCAATTAGGACATTACCTTCTGTCCAGTAAAGAGGAATACTGAAGGAAAAGTATATTTTCTCAATCTCACATTCTTCCTACAGGGAATTCCCTTCGTGGCATATATCTCTCCTCGTGGGGCTGCCTGCATCCACATCTGAATGCATACTCACTCCAGGTCTCTTTAAATGAACCCTGCTTCCTTACCTGAACTTCGTCTGTGTCTCTGTTTTGAATTCTTATCTCACAAGGAGAAAAGAACTTGGAATACAACAACAACAGAACACATGCCCACAATGTCTATGCCAATTACGGTCATTGTGAGTGAAGTCTTTCTTACTATGTTAACAAGTCTCATACACATATTTTTTTTAGCAGTCCTCAAAGTAAATGATTACACTTAAAAAAACATAAACCTCATGTTTTTCAAGATTTATGTATTTTTATTGGAAAGTCAGTTTTACAGGGAAAAAGAGAGACAGAGGCAAAGATCTTCCATACACTTCCCAACAGACCACAACAACCAGAGTTGAGCTGATCCAAAGCCAAGACCCAGGAGCTCTTTCGGGTCTCCCACTCAGGTGCAGGGACCCAAGGCTTTAGGCCATCCTCAGCTGCCTTCCCAGGCCACAAACAGGGATCTGGATGGGAACTGGAGCAGCTGGTACACAAACTGGTGCCCATATCGGATCCTGGCACATTCAAGGCAAGGATTTAACCACAAGGTTATCACACTGGGTCCTATAAATCTCACTCTTATCTTCCTGCATTATGGTAATGAATATCTTAATACATTGCTATTTTAGTATATACCATCTATTATTTTGTGTAAAAATAAATTTCAAATAAGGCCAGGTGCAGTAGCCTAGTGGCTAAAGTCCTTGCCTTGCATAAGCCAGGATCCCATTTGGGTGCTGATTTGTATCCCAGCTGCTCGAGTTCCCTTCCAGCTCCATACTTGTGGCGTGTGAAGGCAGTAGAAGACAGCCCAAAGCCTTGGGTTCCTGCACCCATGTGGGAGACCCAGAAGACGCTCCTGGCTTCTAGCTTCAAATCAGCTCAGCTCTGCTCTGGCATTGTGTCCACTTGGGGAGTGAATGCAGATGGAATGTCTTTCTCTTTGATTTTCTTCTCTCTGTAAATGTGACTTTCCAATAAAAATAAATATTTAAAAAATAAAGCTCAAATATAAAGATGAGGTTACCACCTCTTCTCTGTTTTGGAAAGTTCTTAATCATTATAATATGATCATATGTTTATAGAATAAATCCAACTTTATATTTCTCACTGAAGTTGTCTGAAAGTAGCTTAATTTCCAAGGTATTTACTGCAGACACCCTCATGTAGAAGCAATTTAGTCATTGTACAATTTGAATACGGTATTTATGGGACATAGCTATCCTGAAAACTTCAAGATACTCCATTATACCTGTCTGCACTGCAAACTTACTATAAAACTTTTTTTCCTTTGTCTTCAAGTCAGTAGTACAGTACAGCATAATATCCTCCTGGATCCGAAATTCCAGTCACTGCATAAGTAACACAATATCTGTTTTCTCTCACTGTCAATTACATAATTTTCCTCTAAATTTTTCGTTCACTCAAAATTTTCCCCATATCCTTTAACTTATATTTTATTTCAACCTTCATTTTAGTGTATGTGATTGACACTGCTGTTATAATCATTCTCTTTCCCCCTTTTTGTACACTACACACTCATCTTCACCTTGTTTTACTCACTAACCCTTTTGTCCTTTCTTTCAGAAGCATGCCAAACACCCACAAGGTTAAAAAAAAAAAAAACCAGAGAATTTGGAACGTAAATATGTCAAAATGATAATGGGCAAATAAGCATTTAAACATTATCTTGGTTAATCATTACTCAAACGTTAGTTATGTAAGATAATTGTTTTACATAATAATGAAATATAATGGTTGGCATATCTGCAAAATCTAATGAGCAGCTCAAGGCTACAAAAGTCATTTGCAATGAAACTATCTTGAGGTAATCCCAATTATTTACAGATCCAATTCTGAAACAAGAAGCTAACAAGAAAATGTGCCTGCTGCAGCAGCAGCCATAGTCGACAGTTTAGTACACCACTATCTTTAATGTCTTTTTATTTTTGAAATGTCTTCTTTTTATTACCGTATTTAAATATCAAATTTCATCACTCAAACTAAAGAAGTCATCGCTTACTCTCAGGCCATACATTATTCACAAGCAAAAGTCCCTATTGCTCTTCATCTCATATCTAAAGCAATACTCAATTTTTCTTTAAAAAAATCTTAATCTTATTGCAGATTTCAAAACCCACATAGGTACAATAGAGTGAACCCATGAATAATTCCAAATGAAATAAATATGGAATTGTTAGAAGATGAGAAGGAAGCAGTGCATGGTTGGTACACTTTTTTTTTTTTTGGTTATTTAAATGCACACTAATTATTCCCACTCACAATTAACATGGTCGTTAACACATTCTATTTTTTTTTTTAAAGATTTATTCAGTTTATTACAAAGTCAGATATACAGAGAGGAGGAGAGACAGAGAGGAAGATCTTTCTTCCGTCCGATGATTCACTCCCCAAGTGAGCCGCAACGGGCCGGTGCTGCGCCGATCCAAAGCCGGGAACCAGGAACCTCCTTGGGGTCTCCCACGCGGGTGCAGGGTCCCAAGGCTTTGGGCCATCCTTGACTGCTTTCCCAGGCCACAAGCAGAGAGTTGGATGGGAAGTGGAGCTGCTGGGATTAGAACCGGTGCCCATATGGGATCCCGGGGCTTTCAAGGCGAGGACTTTAGCCGCTAGGCCACGCCGCCGGGCCCCAACACATTCTATTTTTAAACACTCTTTAAGCTTTTGTTCTTTTTCATGGTTAATAGATCATATTTTAACAAGGAAAGACAAAAGCAAAACGGGAGCCATAATTTAGCATGCCAAATTGATACAGAATGAGCCCAGCATCCTTTGCAAACTTTCGCACATCAGGAGCTGTGGTCAAGTTTTAAGTACACTTTTCTCTTGCTGTTATTTCTAGCACTTTGAAGAAAACACAAAACTTATGGGGGTTGGGGGGAGATGGAGAAAATCCATGAGCCTATGGAACTGTACCATGAAAAATAAATAGTAACAATAATAATTACTTGTGGAAGGGAGAGAGAGAGAGAAAGAGAGCTCCCATCTGCCATCAATCCCCAAATGTCAACATTGTCCAGGGCTTTGCTAAGCTTAAAGGTGGGAGTTGGGAACTCAATTTAGGTCTCTCATATGAGTGACGGGAGCCCCCGGTTTTCAGTAGTCTCTGATACAGGATCTGCATTAGCAGGAAGCTGGAGCTAGTAGCTGCAGTTAGGCACTCACCAATATGATACATAGGCTACCTAAGGTCAAATATCTGTCATCTACGGCTTTTTAAGACTTGCAGCACAAAGTTCTCATGGGACAAAACTACTGTTGAAAGCGTGGATTACAGCATTCAATAGCCTACAGAGAAGTGTGGCCATGACTTCATCAGCCACAAAGGACTATTTTCCATATCTATTTTCTGCTCATGGGATAAGTGCCACATATATGCACACTGATGGATTTTAGAACACAATATCCAAGAATATGGCAGCTTCGCATTTGAAAAAATAGCAGAAGCAGGAATATCACTTGCAACCTCCTCCAAACGTCTCCCTTAAAGCACGCATAAGGATTCCCTTTGTATAAAAAGGAACATCCTTTACTCTGAAGACACAAAACACATAGAAGAATCAGAAAAGCCAACCTTGTTGAGCTCCTCTGCCCCAAGTTTAAAACCATCAGATCATATCGACTTTATCCAGTTATATTTCTCCATGACTATCTACCTATCCACCAAAACTAGGCATAAAACTGCACAAGTTTTCCTGTTACTTTGTGTCTTCATTTCTGAAAACTTTATGTAACATAAAACCTGAGCAAATGTGTGTACTATTCTCTTGTTAATCTGTATTTTTAATAGGGAACTGAGTCATTAGACCAAGGTGTGAGGAAAAGACATTTTTTTCTCCCACAGAATATATATCCTATGAAAATATTTGTCAGGTATTTGTTCCCAAGCCTGAAATGACTGAAAAAAAAAAAAAAAAAAAAACAAGAGCTGGGATCATTGTTTTGGCACAGTGGGTTAAACACCAATTAAAACAACATTCCACATCAGAGTTCTGGTTCAAGACCAGGTTATGCTGTTTTCAGTTCAGCTTCCTGTCAACATGCTGAGATGGTAACAAAAATGTCCCAAATATTCACTCCCTGCCACCCTGGAAGACTAGGAGGGAATTCCTGCCTCCTGGTTTTGGCCTCGACCAGACCAGCTGTTGGGGACATTTGCGGAGTGAAGCAGCATATAGAATATCAATCCGCCCTCCACCCGTTCTCTGTTTCTGTCACTCTAACTTTCAAAAAACTAAATAAAATCTCAAAGAAGAAAGCAAAAGAAAAAGAGTTAAAAAGAAAGGAAGGAATAGTCGTGGTTAAATAGTGTGGCTAAAGGAGAGGACAGTATGTGGAGTAGCCTGAGATTGGGTTGGGACTATATTTTATCCATTTATATATAACACATAATTTTAAATATTTACCAAAGGGCTCAGTAGGTCAACTCATTACAAAGGATTGCACATCAGTACAAACTTGTTGGTCTTTTGTCTCTAGGTAAATGAGTATCATTAAGAACTTACTACACAGGGGAGCTCCAAGTCTGGGCAGAAAAAAACTGCTGCATTCATGAACCACCCTCCCACCCGGATTAACTAGAGCCCACCGGGACATCATAAATCCCTTGTGGAGCAGGACATCACCGACCAGTCAAAGGATGGTCACAAGCTTCACTGGCCAATCAGCGACTTGCACACCATCTGATCAATCACCTCTCAGCTACAATTTCAACCTGCAAGACACTGTACTCCCAATTTCTAAGGTAGTCTGGGAATTAAGCAATAGTTTCCCAGACCTCTGCTCTGCACTTTGCAATAAATATGCAATAAATACCAACTTTCTTCCATGACCTGTCAGAGACTGATTTTTTTGTGTGTGCATCGGGAGAGCAGAAAGAGTTTGGGGGTTCTACGACAATGTCTCCACCCAGTTTGAGGTGTTGTTTGGCAACAGAGTCCCCTAAAAAAGGAAATGATATGCTTAAGATCACAGAATTAGAAAGTGACAGAGCTAGCACTTGAATCTAAGTAATTTTACCCAATTGTTCGCCTCTTGAAGAATGTTCTCATTATTTCAAAGTACTGTTTTTTAAATTATTATTTACTTATTTGAAAGGCAGAATGATAGAACTATATATACAGAAAAAGGTGGCAGGAAGAGAGAATCAGCTGGTCACTTAATTGCCTGCAACAGACTGGGGCAGGTTGAAGCAGGAGTCAGCAACTATCTGGGTTGTCCACACAGATGGAAGGGACCAAGGTACTGCTGTTCCAGTAGTTCACATTAGCAGGAAGCTAAATCAGAATTGAAGGTGGGACTCATTCTCAGGCATTCTGACATGGGGTGTGAGTATCAAAGCAGGCGCTGCTTCTCAGCTTCCTCTCCTGTATCAATTTAAATCTCTCCTTTCATCACAATCCTCACATCCCAATCCTCACATACCACATTGATCTTCTAACCCTATGTTGATATGAGTCAACCTTCCTATTCCAAAGCTATGCACACCCCTCTACTTCTGCTGTGAATTCCTGCAACTGTGGCATTTTTTTTCCTATAGGCCTCAGGTCACTATGTAAATATCCAATCTGGCTACACCTGTGCTCTTGGTATAGGCAGGGAGTGAGTGCTAGCAAAATGATTAGAGGTGAGACAATGACACCCAGCTACCATGTTAGCTGTAGTCCTGGACAAGGCTGCTAAAACCATCCCCACACAGGGCCATTCAAAATCATCTTCTTTTGTGCAACACCCTAACCCAATTTTCTGTGCACCATCCAAGTCCCTTTTAGAGATATTGCCCAAACTCCCTTCCTATGCCCCATCAAATTACACCACATTGTGTGTATCAGAAAACCACAGCTTGCACAATTTTGCACTTAGGAATTATGTCAACTAAAAATATCCAGTATAGTTGCAGACTGTATCCCTGCAATGACCTTTAGATCATTGTAATGAATTACCAGCAAAATATCAAAGTTCACACCCATCCTGCACTGGCACAATCACACTTTCAAGATTTTCTTAAAGGACAAGGAAATGAGCAATACTCAAGTCCAGCCCAAACTCCATCCTCATAAATGTCAATTAAGCCCTGTGCCAGGCATCACCCTCTACGTATTACATAAAAGAAGAATAATCTCAAATCTTGCTAAATGTGGTTCATTCTTTCCCACACTTGCCCACACCCATTTGTGTGTGTGTGTACTTTGGCTTTAGATAAGTCTTCCTTCTCTGCTCACCTTACCTATGTCTCTTCCTTAATTCTTTCTTACATAGCAGCAAGGACTGGGACCAAACCTTATCGGGGGCCAATGCACTGACACTGAGTGGTTACAATTATGTTCCCATTTACAAAAACAGGGAAGCAGTGAAGCAGAGAGATGAAGTGACTATTCAGCCATTCATACCCATAGACAGCTTAGTCCAAAACGTAGTTTGGGATAAACAAGTGAGGCAAATGTCTAAGCATCCCAGGAGTATTGTATCTCCAGAAGGCTCTGGGGTTCCATTGCTGAAGTAAAGAATACCTGTTAGTACTGGGAAATAGTATCAGTTTATTTTTATTTTTCCATTTTTGTTTCAGGAGATACCATTCCAGCTACATACTGGCTGCTTGTTTTGTACTCTGCTTTTCTCTGCTCTGGATACCAATAAGATACAATTAAAGCTTAAGATTTCATGAGGTCATAAAAGCAGGAGATGAGAGAGGAAGTGTTGGATTCTCATGTGATTAATGACATCTGCCACCTGTGGTCAACATTCAATTAGTTGCAAAGTGTTTATTTATTGTAGGAGAGGAAATAATCAGAATACTAAGTTACAAAAACACTGCGTTCTCCTGTTTCAGTTAACAAAAGTTGAAGAGACAGTTCCCATATGAAAAAATATTGAGGGGGCTGGCACAGTAGTCTAGTGGCTAAAGTCTTCACCCTTGCACGCACCAGGATTCCATATAAGCACCAGTTCTAATCCCAGCTGGCTGTTCCACTTCCTATCCAGTTCCCTGCTTATGACCTGGGGAAGCAGTGAAGGATGGCCCAAGGCCTTGGGACCCTGGGAGACCTGGAAGAAACTCCTGGCTCCCGGCTTCAGATCAGCTCAGATCTGGCCATGGTGGGCAATTGGGGAGTGAACCAGCAGATGGAAGATCTTTCTCTCTGTATCTCCTTCTCTCTGTAAATCTAAATTTCCAATAAAAATTAATAAACATTAAAAAAATAATATTGAGTAGGGTCATTTCTCTTTCGCAAAAGTACAAAAAATTAGCCAACCCCAACAAGAAATTATGCTATTCATCTCCTTTCGAGTTGTTAAACAACTTTTTTTTTTTACTCTTAGCTTGACTAATTATTTTATTGTGTTAATGGATGAGTGTCTATTTCCAAGGTTTCATGAGCCAGAATCCAGCTCCTCTACTTTCTATCGAGCTTCCTGTTTGTGGCCTGGGAGCGGGGCATTGGAGGAGAGTCCAAGGCCTTGGGACCCTGCACCTGTATGGGAGACCTGGAGGAGGCTCCTGGCTCCTGGCTTTGGGCCAGCTCAGCTCTGACCATTGCTGCCACTTGAGAAGTGAAACAGTGAAAGATCTTTGTCTCTCCTTCTCTCCCTAAACCTGACTTTCCAATAAAAATAAATTTTTACAAATAAAAATAAATTAAAAATAAATTGACATCTTGTGTTATTTCATTCTCATAACAAGCTATGTAGTGTCCTTGTCCATATTTTCTTGATGAATCTGAATCTTAGGAACTTGCCTAAGGTGATTATCATCACTAAAGTAATTTATATGCATGCAGGGTATCATGTAAATTGCTTTATAGCCAATGTCTTATCTAATATTGCCAATAAGGTTGAGACAAATATCATTGTTTCCATTTTACAGATAAAGAACCAGAGCCTAGAAAGGTTAAAAATTGTATGAAATCACATACGTAGAAAGTAAGTTTAAATTTTTATTTTGGTTTGATGCAAGAACATATGTTTTTGTTTGTAAATAAAAAATAGATATTTGTTAAGTTTTCCTCTTAGAATTGTTATTCTCATATTCCATAAATTTTGACTTGTTGCATTTTTACTTTTATTTGTTAATCACTGGTTTGGTGATATTGTCAACTTTAATTCTTTTCTAGTTTTCTTTATCTCTACTCTTCCAGTGGATTTTATACTTTTAAAATTTTTGTGATACTAGTGTTTCTTTTGCTGTTCAATGTAATATTTTCATCTTTCACATGGCTAGTCTGGTGGTAATGAATTTCCCAATTTTATTTGTCTTGGGAAATTTTATTTCTCCTTCATTTACATAGGAGAGGTTTTTTTTTCTTGCTATATCATTTTTTAATTGGTAGTATTCTTGTTTGTGGAATTCAGAATATGTCTTGTAGGCCCTTACATCTGTTTCTGCTGAGAAAAGTGTTCTTAGTTTAGGGAGGATTTTCTTAAATGTATTGTGGAATTTTTATTTTATAATTTTTAAAATTATCTATTATTGTTTTATCTTATATTTTGACAATTTGAGCCAAACTTTCTGTGGTCAAGAAATTTCCTGATGTATCTATTTCAGATCACGTATCTCTTCTACTTGAATGTTCATATGTTGCACCACATCAGGGAAGTTTTGACCATTCATTTCATTGAATGGATTTTCTATGATATTGCTCTTGTCGCTCTTTGATTCCTGACAGTTAAATATTTGTCTGTTTAATTATATCCCAAAAGTCTTGGTGGCCATCTTCACACTTTCAGATTATTTATTTATTTAGTTGTTTGTTTATTTTTTATTTATCTGACTAGAATATTTCAGAAAACCTGTCTTCAAATCCATATACTCTTTCTTTATGTTAATCTAGTTTTTCATTGAAGTTTTCATTGAAATTTTCCATTTGGCTTGCTGAATTCTTCATTTCCAAGATTTCTGTTTGTCTCTTTTTTAAAGCCTGCTGGCTAAATTTCACATTCATAATGAATTGTTTTTCTAGATTCATCAAGCTGTCTACATTCTGTTATATTTCATTGGGTTTTCTCACACTCATTAATTCTTTGTCAGGCTTTTAATCAATCTTTTATTTAGTTCATGGTGTCAATTTGGTAAGCTATAGGCTATAGTTTCAGATGGATGCCTGAGAATTATCTCCATGTAGCCTATTTGCCTTCTGGAACATGTGATGATCAGGTCAAAGAGCCCTTGTGACTCATGAAGCCGTGCATTGGGCAGTGGGTCTTTTAGTAGTCCAGACAAGTGTGGTGCATGCAGCAGTGATGCAGGGTGCTATTATGTGGTCACTCTGGCAGTGGGAATGTGACACTAGACACATATGATACGGTTCTTATTTTTCCCCAATAACTATGGCAGTAGTCATTGTATGTGTGAATTGTGGACAAACATAGTTGTAGGCTGTGAATGGTAGGGACTTGTAGCACGAAGCATAAGACCTCAACTCCTGCAGTGGCTTGAACCCATGGTGGGTCAGCTGTAGCAGTGAGTGCAGGACACGTAGTGTAATACACACACCTTCAGATCCAGCAGCAGCAGCCGCAGCTTGCTAAAGGCTACCTCTGGCTGGGACCACAGCTAATGTATAGTGTGGAAGTTAAGCCCTCATTATCAAGAATGGTGTAGATTGATGGTAGGCCAGCAATATGTCTTCGATACCCCATGTGTTGTCCCACTGCAGCAATGTAGGCTCTGACTATTTAGAGAAGACAGTGAAAAAACTTTCTTTGAAACAAAGCTATGGTATAGCCTCCACATAGCTAGCCTCCAATGTGAAGTCTGTGGGATTCTCCTGTACTAGGAGTTCAGTATCCGTGGTGATGGGCTCCAAAAGAATTCTCCCATTTATATCCTTCCACAGAAACGTAGAGCCCTTCCCCTACTTTTCCCCATCAAGGAACTGGGATTATGCACTACATTCCACTCTATGTTATTAGCTCAGATATGCATATTTCACAAGATTTCTATCTCTTTCTTGCTAAGTCCCAGGACCATTTACCTTGAAATGTAGTCATTTGTTTATTTGCTGGGTTTTGGAGAAAGAGGAAGTGACCCCTGGGCATCATTATTTGACCCTCTTTCTTGTCATATATTTTATAAATCATATTTATAAGTCATATAAATGTGTAAGTTATATAAATTTAGAAGTCATATTTTATAAATATATAGAAAAAGAAATATGCATACAAAGAAACATAAAAGATGTTAAAACGATTACCTCTGACATGTAAACTGAGACTGGATTATACACAAAAAATGTTTTAAAGGCTAAATTGTTTTTATGTCTTAACAATATGAATACATATATTATTACTATGGTTAAAAAAATCTAACATCATACCAAGAATTAAAACAAATTTGGTCTCTTTTGCAAGACCACAATGATGACCTCATGTCAAAACATGGTGAGACACATGTGAAACTTTCAGGAGCATTCCAAAACATTCTTCTATTCTATACTCATTAGCTCCTCCCTTTGATAACTGTAAGGCTTTTTGACATTATATAATATAATGATTTTTGATCAATTTACACATTTGTGCAATCATTATCATTCAGTTTTAGAGAGTTTCTACAAATTGTCATTCTCATTTGTGCAATCATTCTCTATTTCCACCCCGAGCAACAAGCAATGACTAATCAATTCCCCTCTGGATTTACTGTTTCTAGATATGTCTATTTTTATTTTGTAAGATTTATTTATTTTATTGGATAGGATGGTCAGATTTATAGATTTTATAATACTGACAAATTTTATCAACCCAGTAGTCCTGTAGAATAGATATTATTATTATTATTCCCATTTTACACAAAAACTGCGGCACAGTATTTCCTGATCTGACTTGGTGATAGGTATGTCATTTTCTTTGTTTCTTCATTCAATTCAAAAAATAGTGCATTTTGCTTACTTATGATGTTGTGTTGCATAAAGAACACCAGATTTTAATCTGCTACTATTTGGAAACTTTGGTCATATTGATTTATTACTCACATTCAGAACCTCAGCCTCACAATGAAAGGACCGAAGTAAAAAGTTCCTGGTTGGTTCATATGGAATTCAGAAAAGAGGCCATTTTAGTTAGGTCTTTTCTATATTCTCTGTGGTTTTGAACAGTACTTAAGCAAAATTATCTCTGAACTCTTTAAGTTACAAATCAACATCAGTCACCAGCCTCAGTGCTTCACCAAGTGAAAATGCAGAATTATGGGTTATAATCTTTCCGATTTTGGGCACAATGACTCCCTACCCCATTCCAGACTTTTAAGTCTCCAGTGTCCTGTATCACAACAAAGGCTTTCTTTTATTTAGGGTATTTATAGCCAATCCCAAAAGGACAACTATCATAGGTTCTCTCTGACATAAGACAATCTTCCTGCAAATATGAGATCAATGGATATATAGGTAAGCGTGTATATACATATATTTATCTAGAGGCTTTGTATAATGGAGGTAAGTACACCATGAAGTAGAGATACATTGTAGTATGCATTTCCACTTCTGAATAAAAGATGGACTCTCAATGACACTGTTAAACATATCTTGACATTAGAATGCTGGACTTTCTACCATCATCTATACCTACAATGTCATGATAGACTTAAATAGAATAACAATGGACTTGTGACTGTTTTTGAGGAACCAAACTACTATTACAATGTAGGGGCAATCAGTAGGAGGGAGGGGATGGGAAGGGTTGAAGGGGAAAACCCTGAGCCTAAGAAACTATATAACGAAAAATAATTTTAAAAAAGAGAAAAACAAAAGGAATATTTAGAGATTTGCAAGACCAAGGCCTGAAATTTTCCAGGCAATACTGCAATAAGGATGAGAAAGGGCTTTCATTTTACTTTTTGAGTCTTTGAAATCAATGAATTTTTATTAAACTTAAAGGACAGCCCAGAAAACAATGGAAATTAATATGGGTCCATGCTTCATATAGACAAAAATTAAGATGTTGCGCATGGTGTGTGATTGGGAACTTTCTTGTTACAATAAACAAATAACTTGTTACCACTAGCTCTTTGCTACTGATAAACAATCTCGGTATTCTAAAAGAGTGGTGAAAACAGCCAGGAAATATCACATTAATCACTTTTGCTTACTTCATCGGAGAGCATGCCTGGTCAATGGAATTGAATTGAGTAATGAGGTTCAGCAAGAAAATCCAGTTAACTCTTCCTGTGCTGGTGAGCAGGTTACTGTTCCCTAGAAGCTTTAAGCAGTAGGTAGAAATGGGAAGTCCTGAAGCCCTTGTGTTCACAAAATATGGTTTTCTTAATTGGAGCAAACACCAGAAAATATTGCCATTCCAGGAAACTAGGAAACTCAAAAGCCTTTTTTATACTTGACATAACATGATGACAAAATGGGCATCATTAAATGCCTGTCACTGGCTCTCACCCTAACCACTACTTATGACTCCATGAAGCAATAATGTAGGGACATTGGAAGCAGAAAATTTTTAATACCCTCTGACACAATGAGTTAGCTAGTCCATAAGTACCATCCAGCTCTTGAAAACCACACCTGAGTCAAAAAGCATATTGCCAAAAGTATTTACTTTCCCAACGTCAGAAGAACTGTTAAAGATAAACTGACCTGTTAGTGGAAAGATCTATGAGATAAATCATTTGTATTCAGCAGTTTAAATCAAATGCCAACTGCAAGATGACTGCCTCAATTCAGCTTCTCACTAAAGGATGAGGTTTTTAAAGGGGGAAGCCTAAAGTTTAAAATGTGTTTGGTTGTAACAAATGAGAGATAAAGCATTACAAATGGAAAATAAAGATGCTTGGCCTCTTGAGGGAGAATGATAACGGCTGAAAGTTATTCTGATCTGATAAAGCTTGAAGGGTTGAAAGAGATAACTAAATCCATCTTGGAGGATGCTAGTAATCCTGAAAATAAAAAAAAGGCTCCACGTCTCTTTGATGTAAATTTCCACCTTTTAATTCTACTTCCCAGGAGAAGAGCAAAGTGATCAGTCAGGCTCCAAATACCAGCTGGCAGCCAAAGCTGATCCTGAGATAATGATTTGATCTCATTTAGCTGTTTGCTTGAGTCATCTAGATAAAATAAAGAGGTGAAGAGGCTTCTTTTTTCATTGTGTTAAACCACCCATAACATGGAGTCAGATTTGTGTCATTTTGATTGAAGGGTATATTGCTTTGTGTCAAAATGGATATCCCTCCAGTATTATTTGCAATATTAAGACAGTAATGAACAACAGAAATAAATTTAGCTTATCATAAATACATATTAAGCAACATACTCTTTTTTTATACTTTTTTTTATTTAGGCAATCTTTACATTGTTAATTAGGGTAAAAAGTTACAAGGGCTAAAGGGAATATTGAGGAGAAGCCCCACCCATTCTTCCCCCCGCCCCAGGTCCCGGATGTAGGGCATGCTCTGAGATCCTTGCTCAGTTGTGCATTGCTGCCCATTGCCACTCCAAGCACGATGAGGCTGTTGAAGAATCTATTGATTGACCTAGTCCATCATAGAGTCTCCCTTTGTCCAGTGTTTTGCTGCCAACATATAGCTGTGATGGTTAATTGACCTGTTCTATTTTCCGTCTTTTCTTGGTTAAGGTGCTGAGTCTGCCATTTCGATTAAGGGGATCCCCAAAGAAACTTTGAGGTGTTCCCAGACCAGATTCCTATAGGTACTAGCAAGTACAGGACCTGGCACAGTCCATGTCCCCGGTCAGCTGGTGGTTACAATTGCTGGGTTGGTTCCGTCTTCAGCCCCGACTTCCACTGGAAACAATGGGTGTTGCAGTCCAACCTGGTTCTGCCCATCACATACTCAGCCATCTCACAAATCAGTGGGAGCCGCAACCCAGTCAGAGTGACCCTCAATAACCCACGCCAGGCCCGCCCCTACCCTGGTTTGCCGGTATGTGTAGCAGACCAGTTCAGTCTGCCCCATATCCCACTTGGCTCTCGTAAATGTCGAAGGGTATTGGAGCTTAGTTCCATCCACCATCTCAACTATCCAGCCCTCACGGATGTTGTTGAATGTCTCTCTGTCTGGCCACCCCAGCCCCTGTCCTAGTTATTTTGTGCCCTCCCATGGGAGTGATGACCCAAGAAGGAGGAGCCCACTATTTCCCTCCCAGGTCTCTCTCACTCCCGGATTATGCTCTCTCCAGGTGGCCCCGTGGTTGGACTTGACCTTATTAGCCCCCCAGTGCCAGCTTCTGCTATGGTTAAGCCCCAACAGCTCTCTCCCCTCTAGTTTTGTTAGCACCAGTAGGAATAGTCTGCCCATTCTGGCTCTTCTCTGATCTGGTCCACATGAGGCACACTGGTGCTGTAGCCCTGCCTAGTCTGGGCTATCCTCATCCTAGCTCACGCTCTCCTGTGGGAGCAGCTGTTCAGCAAGGGAACCACCCCTTATTCCCCTGCCGGATCTGCCCCCTCCCTTCCTGATTCTCACATGTGCTGGTTGGGTGCTGCAGTCACATCTGGCACAGGCAGCTTCACCTTGGCATTCTGTGTTGTGTACTGCCTTTGTCACGACTGAACCTGGCTCGACCCACACTCTGTTCTGGTGCTTGGATTTGCCAGTGGATGATGTGAACTGATTCAGCCTAGTCCGCCCCTGACCCATGCCAAATATATGCCAGTGGGACACTTTCCATGACCTCTTCTGGGCTATTTCCATCCATGCTTCTTGCGATATTTGTAGGGTCTGTATCCTGCCAGAGGAATTGCTCAGGCTCCTCCATCAGAACCCCTCCTCATGCCAGGTTTCGCGCTTGTGGGTCCATGGACCAGCACTACTCAGGGTCCATGAACCAGCACTACTCAGTTCACCTCCTGTCCTAGCAGGAACAGTGGCTTTTGTTAACTGGCCTTCAACCCATTCTGGTTCTCAATGTTGGATGTTTCAGCCAAGCCATGGCTCGTCCATACCCACATATAGCACATACAGGGCTCAGTTGGGGTTGAAACCCAGCCTAGTCTGTCCCACATCTACCTTGGTCCTCCAGGACACCAGAAGTTGTTGCAGTCTGACCCAGCCCAGTGTGTCAAGTCCCAGTCCACACCTGTGCCAAGGGAGGCTACAACTGTATCCTGACCAGAACACAGCCCCATTCCAGCTTGTGCACCCCTTGGTGGGAAGCTCCACCCAGCTAGGGTCTCCCCCCAGCTAGCCAATCTGGCTTGTTCCCAGCCAGTGTTAAAGGTGCCAGTGGTTGTTCTGGCTCAGCTCGGCACAGCCTGTCACCTGTTGCAACCCCTACCTTGGACACTGTGGCTCATCATCCGTGGCTCACACAGACCAATTGGTGCAAGAACCTATCTGGGCATGTCTTGTGCTCCATCCTGGTTTCTAATTTAACTTGTGGGCTAAGGTTTGCTCAGTACTGCCCGGGGCGCCCATTCCATTACCTTTTCATACAGTGATGAGCAATTGGAGCTACTTTGCCCAGCTTGTCCAACCCCCAGGTCTGGACCTCCTGTACACCAGTGGGAGCTGTGACTCGCCAGGGGAGTTTCCCAAGTTTCTCCCCTTTATCCTCTCCCAGACCGAATTCTCACACATGCTGTTGGGTTATAGGCCAGTGCCTGGCGCAGACTGGCCTTCATTTTGGCTTTGCATGAGTTGGTGAACGTAGCAGCCCAGGCCACCCAGCACCCTATTCACGATGGACATTCGGGTGCCGTTGCCTTGACCAGTCCAGACTGTTAAGGGTTCCTTTATCTGTGGTTGATGGTAAGCTCCTTGGTCTCATCCAGCTTAGACCATCACCATCCCCACTCCTAAGCCATCCAGTGGGGTTAGAATTTCACAGGGTGTGGCCCACACCCCCCACACACACACAGAATCTACCCCTGGATATGGTTCTAGAATGCTAGTTAATGTCATGGCCCTGCCTACGATGACCCTCTGCTGATCCATCATCATGTCAGGTAATAGGGACATCCTGTTGGACATGGTCAGAGTCTTAGCTTTGGAATGAACTGATGTTCAGTGCTCAGCATTATTAAGTAATTACAGATTCTTCAGAGGAATATTTACTGTCATTGGGAATCTTTAGGATTGATTCACGCCCCTAAAGCACTGTGGGTTCGGCATGGAGCTACCTAAGCAGCGAATCAAAGATCTGAAATCCCAGAGCTCCCTGGCAGGGCGGCCAGCCCAGGAGCAGCTCACCACATGCAGGTGGTGGCCGGCATGTGTGTACTAGGCATGAGATGCCCACCACGTCCCAGGGCCCCTCGCAGCCAGGCTGCTGCTGGAAGTTTAAGTCCCCCAGGCCCAAGGACCCGCCCCTTCCTAGTCCCCTCCCCAGCTCAAGCACTGGGGCGAGCAGTAGGAGGGGTCGGACCTGCTGAACAAAGTCCAGAGACTTACCTGAGATAGGTCCGCCCCCCGGGAGTCTGGCAGGTCCGGAGCAGCTCACTACGCGCACGTGGTGGTCGGCGTAAGCAACATACTCTTAAATAAGCAATGAGTCAAATAATAAAATCACACAGAAATTAGAAGATAGTCTGAATTTAAAAACAAAGAAATTATAATCTGAGAGATGTAAACAAGTGTTTAGAAGAAAGTATATATGTATAGATTATTATGGTAAAAAGAAAAAAAAAATCATCCCAAATATATAACCTAATTTATCTTAGCAAACAAGAAACAAAGAACAAGCTAAATCTAATACATGTAAAAGGAAGTAGATAATAAAGATTAGAGCAGAATTCAACGAAGTAGAAATTACAAAAGCAATAAAGAAAATTGATTAACCCAAAAGTTGTTCCTGTAAAATGGTGAACAAATTACCAAGTCTTTAATTACATTATGGAAAGGAGGCATTAGGTCTGGTACAATAGCCCAGTGGCTAAATCCTTGCCTTGCTTTGCCAGGATCCCAGTTTGTATTGACTCTAGTTTGTATCCTGGCTACTCCACTTGCCATCCAGCTCCTTACTTGTGGCCTGAGAAAGTAATAGAGGATAGCCCCAAATCTTAGGACCCTGCACCCACTTGGGAAATCTGGAAAAAGCTCCTATCGCTTGGCTTCAGATCGGCTCAGCTCTGGCCTTTGCAGCCACTTGGGGCGTGACCAGTGGAAAAAGATCTTTCTCTCTCTGTATATTCTTCCCTCTGTAAAATCTGCCTCTCTGAGAAAAAGAAATAAATCTTACCAAAAAAAAAAAAAAAGAAAAAGAGGTATGTCTCAAAATCAGGATTGAAAGATGGGATGTGGTTGCTTCCCTCAGAACTCAAAAAGGAGTATAAGCAAATATTATACACACTTTTTCGTCAATAAATTAGACCACTGGAAACAAACTACCAAATTGTTGTTAAAAACAAATATGACAGGCTCTGTGATATGTGTTTAAGACAAGAAGAAACTGAATGAAAAAGAAATCTCACCTCCACAAAATCCCAGTAGTAGATGATTTCACCAGATACTTAGTACTAACACTTAAGGAAGGTAAAATACATGACTTTTAAAACTTCAGAAAACAGAAAAAAAGGTGAAGAATCTTATGAATGATCCATGCCTATTTCAGGGAAAGATGTTGCTGAATACTTGTTTTTCTTTTGTTTTTAAAACGGAACTTTTTTATATTAGTGTAAAGAGAACAGACTTAATGTAGCTGATAGAAACAATTCTAAGAATATAATACTTTCCTTTCTCCAACCCTATCTCCTTTTCCCCCTTCCACTATCTTTCTTGTTTAGTTTTTGAGAGAATGTATTTCTAAATTACTCTATAATGAAAGACTTAATGTTTCACCAAATAAAGAATTAAAACAAGTAAAAAGTAAATTTAAAAAAAGACCGCTGTTAAGCTTGTGTGTGTGTGTGTGTCCTCTATATTTTTCATTAATGTTTTATTGATTTTATTGTAATGACCTTTCACAACTTTGGTTAAATTTTTCCCAAGATATTTAAGGTTTTTGTGGTTATTGTGAATGGAACAGCTATCAAGTTCTTTTCAGCATATACTCAGCATATGTTATTAGTTCTTATTCAGAATATATGTTGGTATATAAGAATGCTATTGAGATTTTACTTTTATTTTTAATATTATTTATGTAGTTGAGAGGGATGCATGCCCATGTGGGCTTCTGATTAAGGTGGGGAAGAGTACGGAGGAAGGCGGGTGGCACAAATGTTTCAGTAGGGAGCAATTGCAGAGGGACACTCCTTGCTGTCAAATTACATCAGCACCCAAGAATAGGCGACAGTGACACCTTACCAATGTGGGTAAGAGTGCTCAATGATATTACTTGAGTGATTTTGATAGTTCTGAGAAGTTGTTGAGTTTGTTGCTCCATGGATGAGCAAATCTTTCCAACGTCTGTTGCTTGACAAAGTCGTCCACTGCTCAGGCATCAGCAATGGAGGAGGTCCAATCCTGATACATGCACATTAAGGTCAACCCACACATCCTATGGTTTTCCCTGTGGCCAGGGTCCGAGTCAATCGGTCTACTTGGGGAGTCCCCCAAGAAATCTGGTCTGGGGAGACCTCAGACTTGATTCTTGTGGGCACTATCCAGTGCAGGGTCAGGGTTGGTACATCACCTGAGCTAGTCAATGCACATACTGGTGAATGCAGCTGCAGGGTCAGCTCTATCCCAGTTCCATATCTCACACACACTAATGGGTGCTGTGGCCCAGTCTAGCCAGCCTGCCACATACCCTGTTCTCATGCATACTAGTGTTTGCCATGGCCTAGTGTGGTGGCCCCCATAATCCCTACCAGGTCCACCCCCAGCCCTGGTTTTTGTTCATGCAAGCCTCTGCCACAGCCTACTCCAACCCAGTCTGCACCACATCCACATTCATGCACAACCATAGGTACTGTGGCTTAGTTCAACGCCCCCCCTCCCCAGTGGGCCCGCACATATGCCAACAGTTGCTGCTGCTTTTTCCAGCCAGGCCCACCCGCAGCCCTAGTTCTTGTGTTCACCAGTGGTAGGTACAGCCCAGCAGGGGAAGGCTCACAGTTCTGCTGCCAGGCATGCTTCCTGGATCTTGCATCGGGCAGGAGGTACTAAAGTCAAGCTTTTTATGATTTGCATGAAGTCCTGGCATCTGCCAGCTGGTGCTGTGGCCAAGCTCAGCTGGCCCACATCCATCTTGGCTTTCATGCACAAGAGCAAGTATGGCATACTATCCCAGTCTGGACTGCTCCAGTCCCACGTTTCACACCTACCAGTGGAAGCAGTAGCCCAGCAACGAAATTCCTGAAGTTCCCCTACCAGGCCTATTCCCAGCCAGGGGTCTGAGATGGCACACCCCATTTGGGCATTTGCTAGCAGGTGCTATAGCCCAGTTCCTGTCCCAGCTCTTGCTGGTGGGTGCAGCAACCTAGCCCAGCCTGGCCCAGCTCCAGACCTCATGTGAGCTGGCAGATATTGCAGTCCAACCTACTCCCTCCTGCACTCAATCCTGGGTATCACTAGTGCAAATGTGTACTATGGAGAGATCCTGTCCTACCCATCCCTAGACCTGGCTGACACATATGCCAATGGTGCTTCAGCACAGCCTGTTCTGGCCTGCTCATAGTTCCAGTGCTTGCACTCACCGGTTGGAGCTGTGGCCTAGGAGAGGAGCTCCCCAAATTCCTCTGCCAGGCCCACTCCCAGCAATAGATCTCATGTGTGCCAACGGGTACTGTTGCCCAGACTGACATGACCAGCCTCTAGTCCTGGCACTCACCAGTGGTAATGCGACCTAGCCTAACTGGCCTTTAGCCATCCTAGCTCTCACCGATGGGTACTACAGCTTAGTCCAACCTGACCCACTCTCAAGAACAGTTCTCATGTGAGCTGACAGGTGCCACAGCACAGCCCATCCCACACTCATTCTGACCCTCTTGAGCACTAGTGGGTGCTGGAGCCTAGCCCAGTCTGGCCCACCCTCAGATCCATCCCACATGCATGCTAGTGAGTGCTGCAGGCTTTCCCAGCCTGATCAGCCCACAGCCCCAGCTCTTGCAGTAACTAGTGGGAGCTGCAGCCCAACAGAGGAGTCCCCAAAGTTCCCCCACCAGATCCCTTCCTAGTCATTGGTCTCACGCATGCTGGTGGGTGCTTCGACCTAGCTTGGCATGGCTCAATCACAGTCTAAGCTCTCACTGGCATGTGTTGCAGCCTAGCCTAGCCCCCAGGAACAACCAAAGCCCTTTCTTGGCTCTCTTGCATGCCAGTGGGTGCTGCTCTCTGGTTCAGCCAGGCTTGCTCCCAGTTCCTGCTCTTGTGCTCCTTAGTAGGAGCTGCAGAATAGCAGGGGCTTTCCCCAAGTTCCCCTACCTGGCCTGCTCCCAGTCCAGATCTTACTCTTACAGCAGCCCTGCTTGGCATGGTCTACTGTCAGTCCCAGCCTTTGAATGTGCTGCTGTTGCACCTGGCCCTACCCAGCCTCCTCCAAGCCCCAGATCCTGCAAGGATCAGGTGGATTTGCATCAGGTGAGCTCTGTGGTTCAGCCTGGCTCAGCCTGTCACCACCTTCAACTCTCCAAGCAAACCAGCGGGTGCCAATCCCACAGAGGCTAACCTACAATTCCCCTATGGAATCTGAATTCTGGATTGGATTCTCTCACATTTCCTTTGCCTACTTGCCAGTACAGTGGCCTGGTTTGTGGAAGACTCCAGCTTCTGCCTTTCCAATATGTCCCCAGGTAATCTGCAGCCACTCTCACCTGCCTGGTATTAAGGATGGGAATGGGGGTGGCAATGTATGTGGCCTGGTGTGCCTAACTTCACCACTTATTATATAAAAAAAGAATAAGCAACAATACTGGCACACTGGTATAGTTAGCACAAATTCGCCATTAATCATGCCGAGAATGTCCACCAGTTATTGGTTGCTTTTGTCCTGGCAGTGTAACACTTGCCTAGGTACAAGGCAATCTAGGCATTAGCCTACAGCTGGAGGCTATGGATTTTTGTATGCCAATTTTACAAAAGGCAACTTCTCCAAATTCCCTTTTGAGTTTCAATAGTCTTTTAGTGGACTCTTGGTTTTCCCTGTATAGATGATCATGTCATGTACAAACAGGGATAATTTGAGTTCCTCTTTTGCAATTTGATCCCTTTGATTTCTTTTTCTTGCCCAATATCTCTGGATAAAATTCCCAGAAAAATATTGAATAACAATACTGACAATGGCCATTCTTATCTGGTTCTAGATCTTAGTGGAAATACTTCCAATTTTTCCCCCATTGAATATAATGCTACCTCTGGGTTTGTCATCTATCACCTTGATTGTTGTGAGTTAATTTTCTTCTATACTCATCTTCTGGTTGTTACTTTATATTCATTCTTTCATTACTTTGCTGAAAAATGTTATTTTTTTCTTGTGAAAATATTTATCTTTTTTTCATGTGCGGATCTGTAGGTATAGGGATTTCTCATTCCCTCTCCCATTCCTCCCCTGTTGTGTTCCCCTCTTGCTATTCCTCCCATCCCCCATAACACCACAGTAGGATAGTCCCTTAGTAATCGTTGTAAGTTTAACTTACTGGTATTTAAGTGTTTCACTGCATTGTAGACATAAGCAAAGGTAGAATATCTAGTATCGTACTGCCGAAGTGTATATAACTGGTTCATTGCGAGTCCTTTTATTCAGCAGCAGAGACACATATTACAATGTAGCTTCATTTTCTGGTATTCTAGTCTCCATTACACAGTTCATCTTTGAGACTATATGCATATACTTGATCACCTATACATCTGTCTACTTTTGTAATTTGCATGAAAGCTGTTTTAAATCAGAAAGAACATGTGATCTTTTAAAGGCTTTTTATCATGAAGAAATGTTGTATCTTAGCAAATAGTTTCTCTGCATCTATTGAGATAATAATGTAGTTTTTTATCCTTTATTATCATGTGGTATACATCACATTTATTTATTTGCATATGTTGAATTACCTATATATCACTGGGATAAATCCCATTTGAGTAGATGATCTTTCTGTCGTTGGATTTGATTTACTGGTGTTTTTCAGAAGACATTAAGCATATTGGTTTATAGTTTTTGTCTATTTTTTAAAAACTTTTTTTCCCTAGTTTTGTAATTGAGGTAACAGTGGCCTCGTAGAATGAAGTTGAAAGAGCTCACTCCTTTTTAATTGCTTTTGAATGCATTAAAAACAATTGCAATTAATTCTTCAAAAGTTTGGTATAATTTGGCAGTGAAGCCATCTGGTCCTGGGCTTTTGATTGTTAGATTATTACTGATTTAATTTCAATCTTGGTTATTGATCTATTCAAGTTTTCTAAGTTATCATGCTTTGATACTGGCAAACTATGTGTGTATAGAAATCTAATTTTTTCAATATTTTTTTGACATATAACTATAATAATTCTTGATGATTCAATTTTTTTCTATTAGCATCTCCTTTTTCATCTCTGATTTTACTAATTTGTATCCTCTCTCTTTTTTGATTAACTGAGCCAATGGTTTATCAATTTTGCTTATTGTTTTCAAAAAATAAAGTTCATTTCACTGATCTTTTTAAAATGTTTTTCACTGATCTTTTGTATAGTTGTTTAAAATTTTATTTCTCTTATTCTACATTTTTATTATTTCTTTCCTCCCACTAACTGGATTTCACTTGTTCTTATTTTTCTAGGTTTTTCAGTGCATTGTTTTATCATTTATTTGATACGCTTCCAATTTTTTTATATAGGCACTAATTGCTATAGTCTTTTCTCTTAACTGCTTTTTGCTGTATCCCATTGAATTTTAAGCTATGCTATCATTTTCATTTGTTTTAAGGAATTTTTAGTTTTCCTTTTTATTCTTCCCTATGACACACTGTTCATTAAGGAGCATGCTTTTCAGTTTCTATGTATTTGCAGATGAATTTCCTACGCTGTTAATTCCCACTTTTATTCCATTGTGGTGAGAAGAGATACATAACACAATTTCAATTTGTAAAAATATGTCCATCGGCCTAGTGCGGTAGCCTAGTGGCTAAAGTCCTCGCCTTGCACATAACAGGATCCCATATGGGTGCCAGTTCTAATCTTGGCTGCTACACTTCCCATCCAGCTCCCTGCCTGTGACCAGGGAAAGCAGTCGAGGACGGCCCAAAGCCTTAGGACCCTGCACCCATGTGGGAAACCTAGAAGAAGCTACTGGCTTGGCTGGGCTGATTATTCCTGCTGGTGCAAGCATAAATTAGAGTGGGTGAGGGATGTATGGGCATAGCCGCAGAAGCTGGCACTGGGGACTGATTCTGTTAAGTCAAATCACAGAACCACCTAAAGAGTGCATAAACCGGGACAGAGAGACCTGGGAGGGAAAAAGTGGGTTCCCCCTTCTTGGGTCACTAGTCCCGTGGGAGGGCATGAAAACTAGGACGGGGGCTGGGATGGCTAGATAGAGAGGCACTCAACAACACCCATGAGGGCTGGATGGTTGAGTTGGTTAGATAGAACTAAGGTTTAATACCCATTGACAAGTACAAGAGCCAAATGGGATGGGGGACAGACTGGTCTTCTGCTACACATACTGGCAAACCAGGGTAGGGGGCGGGCCTGGTGGGGGTTATTGTGGGTCGCCCCGACTAGGCTGCAGCTCCCACTGGTTGATGTAAGGGCCGAACCAGACTGGACTGCAACACCCATTGGTTCCAGTGCAACTCGGGACCAAAAACAGAACCAACCCAGCAATTGAAACCACCAGCTGATCGGGGTGATGGACTGTGCCGGGCCCTGTGCTTGCTAGAACATACAAGAAACTAGTCTGGGAATACCTCAAAGTTTCTTTGGAGATCTCTCCAATCGAACTGCTGGACTCAGAACTCTAATCAAGAAAAGACAGAAGACAGAGCAGATCAATCATTCATCTCAGCTATATGTTGGCAGCGAAATATGGGGCAAACGGAGACTTTATGATGGACCATATCAATCAGTGGACGACCTCATTGAGCGAAACTGGCAGCGATTCATAACCGAAGAACTATTAACACCATTTGAGCACATATCTCAGAGTATGCCCCACATCCGGGACTCGGGGTGGGCGGGAAACCGGGTGGGGCTTCTCCCTCAATATCCCCCTTTACCTCAGATGCATGATGGAAACAATATGGACATAATAGTATTACCCACTTCCCTATCCCCCTGAACCTTTTTTTTCTTTTTCTTTCTTTAACTGTAATTAACTATGTAAAGATTGTCAACAACAATACAATAAAATAGATTAAAAAAAAAGAAGAAGAAGAAGAAGCTACTGGCTTCTGGCTTTGGATCAGCTGAGCTCCGGCAGTTGTGGTCACTTGAGGAGTGAATCAACGGACAGAAGATCTTCCTTTCTGTCTCTCCTTCTCTCTATATCTGACTTCCCAATAAAAATAAATAAATCTTTTATAAAACTTTGTTCAGATTTGTCTTATGTCCTAGCATATGGTCTATCTTAAAGAATATTCCACCCACCAATGACAAGAAATTGTGTTCTGTAGCTGTTGAATGGAATTTTCTGTAGAAATCAACTGAGTCAGTTTAACCTATACTGTAGATTAGCTCTGTTGTTCATTCATTGGTTTTGGGGAGGCACTAGTTGATTTATACATTGATGAGGGAGGATATTGAAGTCCCCTATTAATATTTTATTGGATGTTATGATTTCTTTTAGTTCATTCACATTTGTTTTATATAAAAGGATGCACTTCCATTGGGTGCATATGCATTTACTATAGTCACATCTGTCTGATGAATTAATCTGCTAATCAGCACATGATGAACCTCTCTGTCTCTTTCAATAGTTTTGTCTTAAGGTTTATTCTCCCTGGTCTGAGTATTGCTACTTCTGCTCATTTTTATTTCCATCTGCTTGGAGTATCTTTTTTAAAAAAAAATCCTTTTACTTTTAGTCTGTGTATCTCACTATCAATGAAGTATGAATCTTGTTGGCAGCATACAAATGGGTCTTGTTTATTAACCTACAGCCAATCTATATCTTTAATTGGAGAGTTTAAAATATTTAGATTCAACGTTGTTACTGCTAAATAATGACTTAGTACAGACATTTCTCTTTATTATTCTTATCATTTATTTGAATCTCCTCTGTAATTTTACTAGGATTTTTTTTTTTTTTTTGCCTTTGGATTATTTCATGATGCTGAGTGTTTTTCTCTGTTTCTTTGTGTGTCACATCTTCAGTATCATTTATAAGGCTGGCCAGATAGTGATAGTTTGTTTCAATTTTTGCTTGTTTTGGAAGACCTTCCACCATTATTTTTAAGAGTTCAGCTGGATAAAGTATTCTGATTTGAGAGACTCTTCTTTCAGACCTTGTATTATATCTCTCCATTCTCTTCTGGCTATTGTGATATCTGTTGAGAAGTCTGCTGTCGATCTGATTGAAGACCATTTAAAAGTACACATGCATCTCTCTCTTGCAAATTTTATGATATTTTCTTCATGTTTTACTTTTGAAAGTTTGTGCTGTATTATGGTGACGCTCTTTCATTTTTAGTTTTCTTCTTACCTTGCTTTTTTTTAAATATCTGAGTCTTTTTTTGACCAGTGTGCATTCCTTTTTTTTTTTTAAAGATTTATTCATTTTATTACAGCCAGATATACACAGAGGAGGAGAGACAGAGAGGAAGATCTTCCATCTGATGATTGACTCCCCAAGTGAGCCGCAACGGGCCGATGCGCACCAATCCGATGCCGGGAACCTGGAACCTCTTCCAGGTCTCCCACGTGGGTGCAGTGTCCCAATGCATTGGGCCGTCCTTGACTGCTTTCCCAGGCCACAAGCAGGGAGCTGGATGGGAAGTGGAGCTGCCAGGATTAGAACCGGCGCCCATATGGGATCCCGGGGCTTTCAAGGTGAGGACTTTAGCCGCTAGACCACGCCGCCGGGCCCTGTGCATTCCTTTTTTAAAATTTTTTTCCATTATTATTATTGCTTTATGATATAGTTCCATAGGTCCTGGGATTTCCCTTAATCCCTACCCAAAACCCCTATCCCATTAAGTTCCCCTATATTATCACTACAGTGCTTTTTCATTAACAGTCATACGTCCATCATTGCAGGCATGGACAATAACAGAGAGTCCAGCATCCTATTGTCAAGATATATTTAAGAATTTCATTGGGATTCCATCTTTGATCTGAAAGTAGAGACGTATGCTGCATTGTATCCTCACATCTGGATATGATAGTCTCCATTACACAGTTACTATACATCCCCTTGAATGAAAAGCCACAAAACAAAATCAACAACAGGAAGAAAAATAGAAATTTACAATGCCATAAAGTTAAATAACATGCTAGTAAATGACTAATGTGTCGCTGAACAAATGAAAAACAAAATCAAGAACCTTCTTGAAGAAAATGATGCTACTGTATGATCTATGAGTCTGAAGAATTTAATGAGAAAAAAACTTTTGAAGAAATGAAAATAAAAACAAAAACATCAAGAGATATGGTTTTCACTGATCTTTGTGGATGAGATGTATCTCCTGTAGGCAACAAATAGATGGGCTTTATTTTTTAAATCCAGTCTACCAATCTATGACATTTAATTGATGAGTTTAAAGCTGTTTACATTCAGGGTTAATACAAATAGGTGGCAATTTGGTTCTGTCATTTCAGCAATGGGTTGTTCATTGATTTTGTCTTCTGTTGTTATTTTACTGGGATGTTCTTGGCATTTGCCTTTGGTTTTGCTGGGCACTATTCCTTTTCTCTGTCAAGAGAACGTCTTTAAGAATTTTCTGTCAAACAGGTCTGGAAAAGGCATATACTTTGGCTTTTTCTTTATGCTAGAGAAATTTTATTTCATTTTCAAAGAAAAAGGAAAGCTTTGCTGGGTACAATATTCTGGGCCAACAATTTTTTTGCCTTAATAATCTGGAGTATTTCACTCCATTCTCTTCTGATCTATAGAGTTTCCCATGAGAGGTCAGCTGTGCGTATAATTGGCATTCCTTTATATGTCAATTGACTTTTTAAACATGCACATGTAAGGATCTTTTTGTTACATTCGACTGAAGAGAGCTTGATTATCATGTGCTGTCTTTTTTTTTTTAAAGATTTTATTATTATTGGAAAGGCAGATATACAGAGAGGAGGAGAGACAGAGAGGAAGATCTTCCGTCCGATGGTTGACTCCCCAAGTGAGCCGCAACGGGCCGGTACGCGCCAATCCGATGCCGGGACCTGGAACCTCTTCCGGGTCTCCTAAACGGGTGCAGGGTCCCAATGCTTTGGGCCGTCCTTGACTGCTTTCCCAGGCCACAAGCAGGGAGCTGGATGGGAAGCGGAGCTGCCGGGACTAGAACCGGCGCCCATATGGGATCCCGGGACTTTGAAGGCGAGGACTTTTAGCCGCTAGGCCACGCCGCTGGGCCCCATGTGCTGTCTTAAAGATCACTTTTGGTCAACCCTGTTGGGAGTTCTGTGCCCCTCCTGGATGTTGTTTCTCAATTCTTTCTCCAGATTATGGAAATTTTCCTTTATTATTTCATTAAATCTATTTTTTAAACTCAACTTCTCTTTCTGCTCCTTCTGAAGGCTCCATAACTCTTACATTTTGCCTTTTAATACTGTCTCCTAATTCTTATTTTTTAAAGCTTGACCCAGCTCTATTTCCCACTTCTTGACTGTTTTCCCATTGTGACAAGAAATATCTTCCAACTCTGAGATTCTTTCCTCTGCCTCTTTCATTCTATTTTGGAGACTTCCCACTGAATTTTTAATTTGCTGTATTGCGTCCTTCATTCCCAATAATTCGGCTTGGTTTTTTTTAGTGTTGCCACTTCCTGTGTGACATACTCCTTAAAATCTTTGAACTCCTACTTCACGTGCTTCTCGTTGTGGATATGAAGTTTTATAACGAGTTTTCTGAATTCTGTATCCCCCATTTTCTCGATGTATTCCTCAGTTAGCTCTGAGGTTGGCAAAAGCTTTTGCTCCTTTGCAAGGAGTCTTCAGTAATACTCATTGTGCCTTTGTCTCTTCTTTAGCTCTTGGTCATTGTGCTTTTGGTTAGCAGAGACTTTTCTTAGGACAGATTTCTAAACTGTGTTACCCACAGGTCTACAATTCGATTTTACTTGTTTCTTTGCCTCTTTGCTTGCTGAACAACTGTGCTCAAGTCTTGTACAAACTTATTTTTTTGATGCAGTATCTGCTGATGTGGCAGTTTTTCTCATCTTTTTTAGTATTTCTTACCCTTTCTTAGTGGCTTTTTTGTGGCTTTTTTACTCAATAAGAAGTGATCCCAGCATTGTAAATTGCATCTAAATTTCCACAGTTAATAGTGCAGTTGACTATCTCTTTACTTATCGTCATTTGTGTATCTTCAGCAGAGCCCTTTATGAAATGGGCCTTTTGTTTTATC
Organism: Ochotona princeps; assembly: GCF_030435755.1. Taxonomy (NCBI): domain Eukaryota; kingdom Metazoa; phylum Chordata; class Mammalia; order Lagomorpha; family Ochotonidae; genus Ochotona; species Ochotona princeps. The sequence goes on from NC_080865.1 coordinate 37,741,764, forward strand.
CCATTTGATAATTGTTGACTTCTCAGATGGATGTTTACTCAGATTTAATATTGATGGAGTTGGATTTATAGCTGTCTTTTGTGATTCATTTTTTATTTTCTCAGAGCTAAAGAAGTTCCACTTATATTTACTGCCTTTTGCTTTAGATAAATACTTTCTTCAAGAATTTCAGGGCCCAGCGCTATAGTGTAGTGGCTAAGGTCCTTGCCTTGAACAAAACAGGATCCCATATGGGCACCAGTTCTAATCCTGGCAGCTCCACTTCCCATCCAGCTCCCTGCTTGTAGCCTGGGAAAGCAGGCAAGGACGACCCAAAGCTTTGGGACCCTGCACCCGCATGGGAGACCTGGAAGAGCTCCTGGCTCCCGGCTTCGGATCGGCTCAGCTCCAGCCGTTGTGATCACTTGGGGAGTCAACCATCGGACAGAAGATCTTCCTCTCTGTCTCTCCTCTCTCTGTATATCTGCCTTTCCAAATAAAAATAATAATAAATAAATCTTAAAAAAAAAAAAGAATTTCAGATATGGGCTCTTATGTTAGACTTCTACCCTGCCCTCCGTAGCCCCAGCTCCTGGCTCACCAGGCTCCACCTCCTGTGATCCCATGCTGAGGCTGCACCATTAACTGTTCAATGTTTCTCCCACTTTCAATTCAAACAGTTCCCTCTACTAAGGAGACAACAGGTGTCCTATATAACTAGGTTGTTGTTGGTGCTGATCTTGCTGAAACCTGTTAGACATTAGGTCTGAGGACCACACAGACCTATTTTGAGTCATAAGATCATAAGACGCCAGAGTGTTTGGTTTTTTGTTTGTTTTTTTAAACTTTTGAAATAAAAATATTTATTTATATTACATTTATGTGTGTTAGTGTTTTCCTGTTCATATTTTCAGGGAAAAAAATGCTTGTCATTGATTTTTTTTTCCGTATTGTTTCCTTAATATATCTTCTGTAAAAGAGGATTTTAAGGGAGAAGCCCCACCCAGTCTGCCACCCACCCCAGGTCCCGGATGTGGGGCATGCTCCAAGGGTCTTGCTAAAGTGGTTTTGATAGTTCAACAGTTCTGAATTGCTGCCACTCTCACCACTCCAAGCACAATGAGGTCGTTGAAGAATCCACTGATTGACATAGTCCATCATAGTGTCTCCGTTTGCCCAGTTTTTCTCTGCCAACATATAGCTGAGGTGGTTGATTTACTTGTTCTGTCCTCTGTCTTTTGATGGTTAGGGTTCAGAGTCCGACATTTCGATTGGGGAGATCCCCAAAGAAACTTTGTCTGAGGTGTTCCCAGACCAGATTCGTGTATGTACTAGCAAGAACCGGGCCTGGCACAGTCCATTGCCCCAATCAGCTGGTGGTTGCAATTGCTGGGTTGGTTCTGTTTTCAGCCCTGTCTTCTACTGGAACCAATGGGTGTTGCAGTCCAGCCTGGTTCTGCCCAGCACATACTCGGCCCTCACACAAACCAATGTGGGCTGCAGCCTAGTCAGAGCAAACCACAATAACCCCCACCAAGCCCACCCCTTGCCCCGGTTTGCCAGTATGTGTGGCAGACTAGTCCAGTCTGTCCCACATCCCTTTCTGTTTTCCTTCATGTCAATGGGTATTAGAACCTTGTTCCATCTAACCAGCTCAACTATATAACCTTCATGGATGTTGTTGGGTGTCTCTCAAGCCACCCCAGCCCCCATCCTAGTATTCATGCCCTTCCATGGAGGGGTGGTAACCCAAGAGGGAGGACCTCTCAGGCCACTCCTACTCCCGGATTATGCTCTCTCCAGGTCGTTCTGTGGTTTAACTTGACAGAACTGGCCCCCAATGCCAGCTTCTGCCAGCTGATGCTGCGGCTAAGCTCCAACCACCCTCACCCACTTCAATTGTAGATTGCACCAGTAGGAATAATCAGCCCAGCCTGGTTTTTACCTGATCTGGTCCACATGAGGCACACAGGTACTGTAGCCCTGCCTAGTTTGGTCTGTCCCCATCCAAGCTCATGCGCTCAGTGGGAGCAGCTGTTCAGCAAGGGAACCACCCCTTATTCCCCTGCCTGCTCTGCCCCCTCCCTTCCTGATTCTCACGTGTGCTGGTTGGCTGCTGCAGTCACATCTGGCACAGGCAACCTCACCTTGGCATTCTGTGTTGTGCACTGTTTTTGTCGCGACCAAGCCTGGCTCGACCCACACTCTGTTCTGGTGCTTGGATTTTCCAGTGGATGACGTGAACTGATTCAGCCTAGTCCGCCCCCGACCCATGCCAAATGTGTGCCAGTGGGACACTTTCCATGACCTCTTCTGGGCTGTTTCCTTACATGCTTCTTGTGCTTACTTGCAGGGTCTGTATCCTGCCAGAGCAGTTGCTCAGGCTCCTTTCTCAGAACCCCTCCTCATGCCAGGTTTTGCGCATACCAGTGGGTCCATGAGCAAGCACTACTCAGATAACCTCCTGTCCTAGCAGGAGCAGTGACTTTTGTTAACTGGCCTCCAACCCATTCTGGTTCTCAATGTTGGATGTTTCAGCCCAGCCACAGCTCGTCCATACCCACATATGGCTCACACATGGCTCAGTTTGGATTGAGACCTAGCCTAGTCTGTCACACATCTTCCTTGGTCCTCCAGAACACCAGAAGGTGCTGCAGTCTGACCCAGCCCGGTGTGTCAAGTCCCAGTCCACACTTGTGCCAAGGGAGACTATAACTGTAACCTGATCAGAACGCATCCCTATCCAGCTTGTGCGCCCCTTAGTGGGAAGCTCCACCCAGCTAGGGTGTTCCCTTAGCTCCCCCACCTGGCTTGTTCCCAGCCAGTGTTCAGCATGCCAGTGGTTGCTCTGGCTCAGCTCGGCACAGCCTGTCACCTGTTGCAACCCCTACCTTGGACACTGTGGCTCATCATCCGTGGCTCACACAGACCAATTGGTGCAAGAACCTATCTGGGCATGTCTTGTGCTCCATCCTGGTTTCTAATTTAACTTGTGGGCTAAGGTTTGCTCATTACTGCCCGGTGTGCCCATTCCATTACCTTTTCATACAGTGATGAGCAATTGGAGCTACTTTGCCCAGCTTGTCCGACTCCCAGGTCTGGACCACATGTTCACCAGTGGGAGCTATGACTCGCCAGGGGAGTTTCCCAAGTTTCTCCCCTTGATCCCCTCCCAGACCCAGTTCCCATACATGCCATTGCGTTTTAGGCCAGTGCCCAGCGTAGTCTGGCCTTCCTTTTGGCCTTGCATGAGCTGGTGAACGTAGCAGCCCAGCCCACCCCACATCCTATTCAGGATGCACATTCGTGTGCTGCTGTCTTGACCAGTCCAGACTGTTGTCGGTTCTTTAATCTGTGATTGATGACAGGCTCTTTGGTCATACCTAGTTTAGTTCATCACTACTCCATCTCTTGAAGTAACCTGTGGGGCAAGGTGTTGGCCTGCCGAGTCCCCATTCTCAGATCTGGCCCAGCAGGGGCGCCCCCCAGGGTCACCACCCCTTTGGGGCTGCCAGCCATCCGCAACCCCAAGGCCCCGAATCCAGAGTTATTTTTGATGTGGGACCAGTGCAATGCATTGAGTTCAGTGAGATTGCTCTCAGCTCAGAACATGCACAGCTCACTGTTGTCCCTGCAGTCTCAAAGTGTTTGCCACACTATACAAAATGATGCCTAATGTGCCACTGCTGGATTTCTTGATCTGCTGGCCATTAGGTCTGGGGGCTATCTGGACCTAATGTGGGTGGAACCTGTGTGATGCCATGTCATTGCAATTTACTGAGCCAGAAATGAATTTGCTCCCAGCTTAATACATGCACAGTCCTATCCCATAGCCTTTTCTTCCAACGCAAAATGGTTCTAGTGGGGATCTGGACTGTGAAATCCATGCCGTTCCTACACCACAAGTTTGGGATTTGCTGCTCCTGGTCAAATCAAACATGTCAATAAGCCGAGCAGTTCTTTGAGCAGTTCTTTCACCTCCTGAGCTCCCAGTGGTTCTGGGTGTCCACCAGTAGAGTTTAGATTGTTGCTTGATGAATGGTCTGGAGTGTCTGGTCACTGTGTCACCACAGCATTATCTCTGCTGCTTTCCCATGTCCCTCAGTCTCTGCTGTTGGTCTGTCCTCTCCCATTTCTTGCAATGTGCCCTCTCTGCTTCACCCTGACTAATGTTTCTCCATCTGTTTACATGTGCTCTTACTCTATTCCACCATCTTGATTCCTAAATATCTGACTCTTAAAATAGCTGGTTTCTAAAGCCTTCCTGGAGGACTTGGCTGGTGCCCTTACCTATATCCCTCTCCTGACTACTTTTCTTATTGTATCCCTAGAGCAATGCATTCTTCAACTAGTGATTTCATCACTGTAAGGGTCCAAACTTCAATCAAACCCTTTTGTTAATGGCATTTTCCTGCCCAGAAGTTCCCCTAACTCAAGGCCCTTGGCTCTAGCAGGGCCAGAGAGAAGCCAGTGAAGATCTTTCTGATCAAGCCTTTTTAGGATTCTATGTGTTCCTGTATTTGAATGTGCATGTGTTTTCCAAATTGTAGAATTTTTGTGGTATTTTTCACTTAAAAAATTGTTCAGTCATTCTTTTTTTTCTTCTATGCCTCCAGGAGCTCATAAAACTGATTGTTTGGTGGCATTTTATAAATCCCAAACACTATTTTCGGTCCTTGTAATTTTTTCTTATTTTTTCTTCTAAGATATTTAAAAAAAAAATCTGTCTTCTTCTCAGATATTCTTCCTTTTTCTGCACTAAGTCTATTGTTAATGTTATTTATTGAATTATTCATTTCTAATATTTCTATTCATTTTTTTAAAAGATTTTATTATTATTATTGGAAAGCCGGATATACAGAGAGGAGGAGAGACAGAGAGGAAGATCTTCCATCCGATGATTCACTCCCCAAGTGAGCCACAACGGCCGGTGCTATGCCAATCCGAAGCCAGGAGCCAGGAACTTCTTTCCGGGTCTCCCACGCGGGTGCAGGGTCCCAAATCTTTGGGCCGTCCTCGACTGCTTTCCCAGGCCACAAGCAGGGAGCTGGATGGGAAATGGAGCTGCCGGGATTAGAACCGGTGCCCATATGGGATCCCGGGGCTTTCAAGGCGAGGACTTTAGCCACTAGCCCACACCGCCCGGCCCTATTCATTTTTAATATTTCTGATTTCCCTTTAATATCACTATATCTTCACATAACTTTATGTAAGTTCATTTGTCTGTTTTTGAGTAATCTTACATTCCTTTGAATTCTTTTCAGACATTTCTCCAATATCCTCACCTTTACAGCCTTAAATTAGTCATATTGGCCTTCCTTGGTAATTTTTTTTCCTAAATTGATTTCTACTCATCTGGAGAATCACTTGTTACTCTGAAGCTTTTGTTCCTGGGTGTGTGTTTCTTTGGTTTGAAGGAATGCCTGAGGCTTACACAGGAGTTCTACGGGTGCATCTTGGCTGAGGCATAAAAACACACAGACAAAACTTTTAGGAATTAATGATACTTCTTCATATTTTAATTATGGATCCCTTAGCCTGTAGTAAATCTCTGAAACTATGTATTTATTTCCTTCTTAATGCATGCACTGAACCCAGGTAAGACTATCCTAGATCACCTTTCTTCTTTAAGGCCTATAGACTTAACGATACTTAACCTACAAAATGGACGTGTGTCAGGGTTGTATTATTTTCATTCCTCAGTTATTCCCTCTGTGAAGTAAACCTTGTTCCATCCATAGAAGATTTAAATATAATTAGATCCTGTTTCTCTTACATGTAATTCAAAGGAGTATATAAACTACCTGAGAATCATAAATTTTTGAATAGATGACTGTGTCACTCAATCAGTCAACCAAAGTTTTTTAAATGTTTGGTTTTCAATAACTCAAAATCACAGATTGGTACTTATAAACACGTAATCAACTAGTAACTTTTTTACTTCATAGAATAAAGATGATTTTGCTGTTTTTAGGGACCAGTGTTGTGGCATCGTGATGCTGGCATGCCATATAGATGCGTGCTTGTGCCCTGGCTGCTCCACTTCTGATTCAGCCCCCTGTTAATGCATATGAGAAAACAGCAGAAGATAGTCCAAGTCCTTAGACCTCTGCATATGTGTTGGAGATCAGAATGAACTCCCTGCTTTTAGCCATTTGCACGGTGAATCAGCAGATAGAAGATCCTCTCTGTCTCAATTCTGCCTTTCGAATAAATGAATCTTTAAATCTGCTGTTATCATATTTACTACCTAAATAACCACTTGAATCCTAGGTGTTTAGTTATGAATGCTTTATAAGCCACTATTTTCCTGAACCTCTTGATGTGCTCTGGAGGAACAGCATTAGTCTGGTGTGTATAGCAATTCTTCCTTGATGAGTATATTAATTCCTTGTTTCAGGAATTTAAATAGTACTCACATGTTCTGTCTTTTCTTCATTGTGATGACCAGACTGAATAACATTTTTGTCTCATACCTGAGTCATTTTAATACACAGCCATGAAATTGAAAAATAAAAAATTCTATATGCAATGGTAGTAGATATGGAAATGAAAATTTTGGTCTTTGGTCATTAAATTTCTAATTCCAAAGAGATAATTCAGTTACTTCTATTATGCTATAGTTTCATATACTGGTAACAAGCTAATCATACTTTACTATACATAAGCCAGCTGTGTCCAACAGCCCAAGAATTCACAGAAATATTTATATTCAGATATGAATGAAATGAAGTGTACAATCCCTTTTTGTAAACACTTTCAAACCACAAATATTTTGAATGTAGAGAAGGAACGCTTATTCTCTCTCTCAGAAAAAAAGGCCTAATTCCCTATTTTTCATTCATGACTGGATGATTTATGCTTGAACAACAAATTAAAGAAATTTAGTTCTGATAAATACTTCAGGGAATATGTAGTGCAACCCTCTTATTTAATTGGAATGAAACAAGATTGAGAGGTTATATGGCTTATGTCATAGTTAGTCTGGGAGTGAGCTGGCATTGAAATTAATTCTTGAATTATTTTTCTTTTACAGTTCTCAAAGGTATTATGAGAGTGTTGATCTACCATGTGAAAATCTCAAGCTACTGAATATAATGTGCCAGTGGAAAATAACTAAACTATTATTTTATCCTTTATGTCAAGGAAAGAGAAGTAATTTATATTTTAGGAAAACAGGTAAAATTTGTTATGAAGCAGACTCTTCTGATAAATGAGTATTTATAAATAGGGATATTTTTTTCTTTTTTATTATTTTTAATTCATTAATTACATTGCATTATGTGACACAGTTTCATAGGTACTGGGATTCTCCCCACTTCCTAAACCCTCCCACCATGGTGGATTCCTCCACCTTGTTGCATAACCACAGTTCAAGTTCAGTTGAGATTCCCCCATTGCAAGCGTATACCAAACATAGAGTCCAGCATCTTATTGTCCAGTCAAGTTCAACGGCTTCTTAGGTATACCCTCTCTGGTCTGAAGACAGAGCCAGCAGAGTATCATCCCGATCAATTAAAAGAACACCATCAGCAAAAATTTACATCATTATGGAATTAATTGACATAGTAATGGGGCTAGCTTAAAGCCTGGGTCATTGGAGAATAAACTTCACAAGCAATTTCAGACTGGTAACATTTTGACATTTGTCAATTATTTATTTTGAAAAACAAAGTTGACAAACTCAGTTTTCCTTACAGTAGCACCTCTGTCATTTACTTCCTTTTAGCTCTTGTTCAGTGTAAGATAAAGGGCTATAGCTGATATATAGGATAATTTATATGACTGACAGTCATATTTTCTGTGCTGTGGACCAAACGATACATCAACTCCTGTGAGTGTGCTACTCTTCATTCTAGAAATTCCCTTGCTTCTTTGTTGGATAGCAATTTTAAAGGAAGACTCTCTCATCATTTCCAAGTACAATTAGGGTATTTTCTTCTCCTTTTGGCATTTCACCACACTCTGTATAATGACATCCATCACACTAAACAGTCATTGATTCTGTATTATTAATGTTTCTACAATTTTTTTCTATTTTACATTTTCTGTATCATTATGTAGGACACTGTGCAGTTGTTTCCTGGGAAATGAGTAATTAGGTCTTCTCAAATTAAAATTCTATGCCTGTTACTTAGGAGTCGAATGGCATGCATTGACACTTCCATATGCCACGGAATATTGATGTTACAGGCATTTTTATTCCCCCAAACACTTTTCTGTTGTCCCTACACATGACAGAAAATTAATGAGCACACATGCAAACAACAAAAATTGATTCCATTGTTATTGTAATGCTTGCCGATTTATGAAATTCTAAAAAGAAATACTAGTAAATTTCAATTAAAACAAGCTATAACAAGATTACACCATGTGCTCTAGACGTGACAGGCAAAGTAATCACATAATAAGATGGTAAATTGATCCACACTCCACTCTTCTCTGAATGAAAATACTTTAAAAATCACCTAATTGTGTCTTTCTGCTATACCGTGATATCCAGTATTTATTTGTTTATTTATTTATTTATTTATTTATGATCTTATTTTTGAGGTATACATAGTTGATTACAGTGGGAAGGGTTGAGGGTTAGGGAAAAGTGGGTGAAATCATTGTTTCCACATTTTCTTTTTTCTTCTTCCTGCATCTTGAGGAAGAGTAGAGATAAGGTGAGAAGCTGTGCCCAGCCTCCCAACTGCCTCAATACGCGGGGATGGGGAATGGACACTCGTCATCCCAGTGTCCCTGATGTAGAACATGTTTCAAGGATTCTGCTAAAGTGTTTTCAGCAGTCCAGTTGTTCTGAAATGCTGTTTGTCTTGCCAATCCAAGGATGAGGAAATCCTTCCAAGTTCCACCGGCTGATAGAGTCCACTTAAGTCCTCATTTGTCCAGATATTTACAGTCAATGCTTGCCGGAGGTGGTTGACTAATTTGTTCTGCCCTCCTTTCACTGCTATGGTCCCAAATGTCCTCTGCAGCCTCCAACAGTCTGCCATATCTTCCATGTGCATGTGGGTAGCCATCCATTGCTCCATCCAAGACACTGAAGAGGCCCAGCTCAGATACATGCACTCCATGGTCAAAACATAGATCCTGTGATTCTCCCCATGGCTGGAATTCTGAGTCTAACAGTTCACTTGTAAGGTTTCCCAAAGAAACCTTGTCTGATGTTATCCCAGACCTGATACTTGTGTGTGCTTACCAGTATGGGGTCCAATTCTGTCTGTCCCCAGCATTAACCTACGCACTAGTAGTTGCAATTGCTGAGCCAGGTCTGTCTCCATCCTCGACTCTTACTTAAACCAAGGGGTACTGTGACCACCCAACCCAGCCCACCATGCACTTTGCCCTCATGAGCACTAGCTGGAACTGCAGCCTAGTCAGAGTAACCCCCAATTACCCCCATTAAGCCATCCCCCAGCCCAGGTTCCTGTGCTTGCCATTTTGTGCAGCAGAGTAAGTGTAGGTATTTTGGGCTTTACCATAGAATGGGTTGGCAAGTGCCAGGGCTGGGGGAAAATCCTGTCAAGCTAGACTTCAGAACCACCTTGAGAGTACAAGAACTGGGACTGGGAATGGGCCCAGTAGGCAAACTGTGGGCATCTCTCTGATGGGTTGCATCTCCCACTGGTGGGCATGAGAACCAGGGCTGGGGGCAGGAATGACTAAACAGGTGGTAGACATAAGTGTGGGCTGGATAGTGGAATTGGTTGGGTTGAGCTAGCAGTCAATGCCCATCAACATGTACAACAGCTGAATAGGATGTTGGACACTGGTATCCAATATTTTTAATACATACTCTTTATAACTAAGGCTGAGGAAGAAAGAGCTCACCCAAAGCCACTTCACTAGTACAATGCAGAACATGCACCTAAATTCTTATCTACTGGCTATCAGTTTAGTTGTGTGCTTATAGGGATTATATGTTAGTTTCCTTAATGACAATTCTAAGAAATTTAAATTATCACTCAAATTAGATTCTAAATATTTGTCAGATATTTTCAGCCAGAAATTTAATTTTTTTAATGCCTTTTCAGCATTTGCATGGTTTGAATAACCTTCTGCAGGAAATACAGACACATAAATACTTTTGTATGTTTTCAGGAGTATATAAATAAAGCCACAATATAAAGTCAGAAGCGTGGGAAAAATTAATTATACAATTTTAAAACCTTGTTTAGGCAGCCAGCATGGTGCGTCAGTAGTGGCACCAGCATCCCATATAGGTACCAGTTCTAGCCCTGGTTTCTCCACTTACAATCTAGCTTCCTGTTGTGGACTGGGAAAGCAGCAAGGGGTAGTTGAAGCCCTTGGGTCACTGCAACTACATGGGAGACCTGGAAGAAGCTCCTGGCTCCTGACTTCGGAGTTATTGCAGCCATCTGGGGAGTGAACCAGTGGATGGAAGATCTTTGAGTCCCTCCTTCTGGTCTCTATCTCTGTCATTTAAATACATTATTTAAAGAATTTATTTTTATTGGAAAGGCAGGTATACAGAGAGGAGGAGAGACAGAGAGGAAGATCTTCCATCCGATGTTTCACTCCCAAAATGGCTGCAGTGGCTGGAGCTGAGCCAATCCGAAGCCAGGAACCTAGAGCTTCTTCCAGGTTTCCCACGCGGGTGCAGGATCCCAAGGCTTTGGGCCGTCCTCAACTGCTTTCCCAGGCCACAAGCAGGGAGCTGGATGGAAAGTGGAGCCGCCAGGATTAGAACCAGTGCCCATACGGGATCCTGGCACGTTCAACGTGAGGACTTTAGCGACTAGGCTACCACGTCGGGCCCGAAATAAAAATTTAAAAACAAATAAATCTTTAAAAAGATACTTTGCCACATCCTGTGACTTCTTCGTTGACATTTCAATTTTAGTTTATACACGACCAGGTTCTATGCACCTTAAAATGGCTATAGATTACTATTCAGCTGTCTCGTGTCTATTTTCATTATAGTATTTAGCATTATATAGAGTTAAAGTATAATTTTGCAGAACTTGGCTTTTTTTTAACATGTTGGTTACTCAATACTATGTCAATTAATTCCATAACATTATAAATTGTTGCTGATGTTATGTCAGGGCTTTTAATTCTTAGGGATGATACTCTGTCGGCTCTACCTTCAGACCAGAGATGTTCTCCCCAACAAGCCGCTGAACTTATCTGGACAATAAGATGCTGGACTCTATGCTTGGTATATGCTCGCAATGAAAGAATCTCAACTGAATTTGAACTATGGTTATGCAACAAGGTGGAGGAATCCACCATGGGGGGAGGGTACGGGGAGGGGTGGGGAGAATCCCAGTACCTATGAAACTGTGTCACATAATGCAATGTAATTAATAAAAAAAAAAGATACTTTGGAGACAGGACAGTTCAGGGCTGGAAGAATTCAGATGATTTGCTTGACTTTCAGCCAAGCCTACTACCAAAAGTTTATTTATAAGCAGAAATCAAATAATGGAGAAAATCTAACCAAAAATGCACATTCTAAGCACATTTGTATTCAATCATTAACATTCAGATTCAATCATTAAAACCAGCCTGGGAGCAGGGATGGGGCTCTATAACACTAGCGGAGAAGCCGTGCAAGTATAACACTCATTCTGAAGGAATCGTAAGAATGACAAATATTGGGCCTGGCATGCTGGTCTAGTGGCTAAAGTCCTTGCCTTGCATATGCCAGGATCCCATATGGGCGCCAGTTCATGTCCTGGTTGCTCCACTTCCCATCCAGCTCCCTGATTAATGCTTAGGAGTAGGGCACAGTGGAGGATGGCTCAAGACCTTGGAGCCCTGCACCTGTGTGGGAGACCCAGAGGAGGCTCCTGGCTCCTGGCTTTGGACCAGCTCAGCTCTGACCATTGTGGCCACTTGGGGAATGAACCAGAGAACAGAAGAGCTTTCTCTCTATCTCTCCTTCTCTTTGTAAATCTGACTTTCCAATACACATGAATAAATCTTTAAAAAATGAGAAATATTAAAAATTCATTTTTAGTAATTAATAATCTTTGGGCCCGGCGGCGTGGCCTAGTGGCTAAAGTCCTCGCCTTGAAAGCCCCGGGATCCCATATGGGCACCGGTTCTAATCCCGGCAGCTCCGCTTCCCATCCAGCTCCCTGCTTGTGGCCTGGGAAAGCAGTTGAGGACGGCCCAAGGCTTTGGGACCAAGCACCTGTGTGGGAGACCCGGAGGAGGTTCCTGGTTCCCAGCTTCGGATTGGTGCACACTGGCCCGTTGTGGCTCACTTGGGGAGTGAAACATCGGATGGAAGATCTTCCTCTTTGTCTCTCCTCCTCTCTGTATATCCAGCTTTCCAATAATAATAAAATCTTTAAAAAAAAATAATCTTCCCCAGAGAACTTTGGAAAAAGATATTGTGTAAATGCAATGTAATAATTGAAGTAGGATAAAATCTCATGTCCCACAAACTAAGTAACACAATATTTTTTTATTTTGTTTACTGTATTCTTTTTCATGAGAGAAAATCAAAGTATCAAATGCTTCTACAGAGAAATGTCTACAAATGGAAAACAGAAATAAGAGAAAAGTCAAAGATGCGTGAGAGTTTGCATTTTTAAAAGCACTTGATATCCTCATTGTGAAACTGCAATGTTTCACTTCATATGAATTCAAATTGTACACCTGCCTTAATGAACATGTGCTCAAGACCTATCTCCACAGGATCAATCAACAATTCCTATCTAGTGGTTTCAAGAGCAGAGCCCAACCTCAAAAATAGGGCTACCCCCCTGCTGAAGAAAGGTTTCATGTCAACCCACCCAAGTACACTGATATTAAGGTTAAACACTGTCCAGAATCTCTGACATACTGACTGTGAAAATTTTTCTCATGTGAAGCCAGTCTGTATAGATGGCAGTAAGTCCATACTTCATCAAAAATACAAACAGCAACACACACACTTGGTATTCAAGAGCAATCAAGGAAATATAAAGCAGTCAAGGAAGCAAAATAAAGTACCAGTTACTGAACTTAAAAATTACCAAGTGTCTGACAAAAATCACAATACTCAAATAAGTTCAATGAACTCCAGAGACTAGACATGCAATGAAACAAAGAAAATAAATAGATAAACAAAATGAAAATGTGAACAAGGAGAAACTATAAAAGAACAAAATAGTAAAAATTCAGGAACTGAAGAACGTAATAACTGACAAGAAAGGCAGAACAAAGAAGCAGTGAGCCCAAAAACAAGTCATTTGACATCCCCCAAAGCAAGAAAAAGGAAAAAGAATGAACAAATGGGGAAGAAAGCCTAAGGCAATCATAGGGCAATATCAAATAAATTAATATATACACCATATAGGTATTTTGAAATGACAGAAAGATACAAGAACAGACCAATGCCCCTACTTTGGTGCCCTGATCAAGGAATACCATCTTGATGATAAAAGGATTCCATATATAAAATTTTAACAGAAGGGAAGAGACTGACTGAAGAAACACACCAATCAAAAAGTAACAATGAACTGCAAACAATACAGACTCTGAAAATCAGAAGAGAAAGAAAAACAAAGTATTACTCTGCTGCTTCCATTTATTTTGAAGAACACTGATGCTCAAACGACAGAAAATGTACAAAAATATAATTCATAAATGAAGTGATAAAAAATAACAATTTACAAATTTAAAAAAATATATATTTTTATTTGAAAGGCAAATTTCTCTGTAGAGAAGGAGAGACAGAAGAGATATGTCTTCCATCAAATGGTTACTCCCCAAATGGTTTCCGTGGCTAGAGATGAGCTTATCTGAAGCCAGGGACCAGGAGCCTTCTTCAGTTCTTTCTTGCAGTTCTCCCACATGGATGCAGAGGCCCAAGAACTTGAGCCATCCTCTGCTGCTTTCCCAGGCCACAAACAGGGAGCTGGATCAGAAGTGGAGCAGCCAGGATTAGAACTGGCATCCATGTGGGATGCCAACACTGCAAGGTAGAAGATTAGCCTGTTGAGCCAACATACCAGTGCCAGAAGTATAGAGAGTTTAATTGTACATTAATGAGATACTATTTTTTGCTCTCATTACAAAATCTTCTTAGTTATTAAGCAATTAAGTACTCTTTTATGTTTTTAATTTTTTGATATTGACATTTTATATCCAGTCCCCAATTGCCCATGATATCAACTGACAGTCCCATTGTGCTAAAGCTTAATTTTATTTTTAGAAAGATTTATTTATTTATGTGAAATAGTTAGAGACAGAGAGAGAGAGAGACAGAAATATCTTCAATCTGCTGATTCACTGACAGGTAGCTGCAATTGCCAGGGCTGAGCCAGGCTGAATCCACAAGTCAGGAACTTCTGAGTCTCCCAGGTGGGTGCAAGGGCCCACACATTCAGGCCATGTTCTTCTGCTTTTCCCAGGCCATTAGTAGGGAGCCGGATCAGAAGTAGATCAGTTGGAACTCAAACTTGTTGTCATATGAGTTGTAAGCATCACAGATGGTGGCTTTCCTCACTATGCCGCAATGCTGGTCCCAAAGTTTAATTTTAAAGCATGTAATAATGTGCCGCCATTTTGGTGTGTTCGGTTAAGCTTTCTAGGTTCCAGTTCTGGCTGCTGGACTTCCAATCCTGCTCACTGCTATTGCACCTGAAAGCTCACTGGAGGTTAGCCCAAGTGGGAGGCCTAGATGGAGTTCCAGGCTCCTGACTCAGCCATAGCTATTGCAGCCATTTAAGTAAGCAAAACAATGGGTGGAAAAATATCTCTCCCCCTTTTTGCTTGGTAACAATACCTTTCAAAAAAACTTTTAAAAATATACATTAATATTATTAATGCATTTAGAAATTAGCAGAGGGGGCTGTGGAGCAGGGAGTTAAGCCTCAGCTTACAATTCCAGCATCCCATAGCACATCCAGATTAATTATCCAGATTCCCTGCTTTTGCTCCAGTCTCCTGCAAATGTGTCTGAGAAGGCATTCAAGGATGGTCCAAACACTTTAGGACCTCATGACCCACATCGGACACCTGGGTGGAGTTCCAGTCACTGGGTTATACCTGGCCCAACTTCAGATTCAGAGGCCATTTTGGAATGAACCAAAATGGTTTGTTTTGGCCACTCTGTCACTCTGCCTTTTAGAAACATAAAATAAATATTTAATAAATAAAAGTCAGAGAGGCAGAGGAAGACAGACAGATAAGTCCTATATGCTGCATCCCTCCAAAAATTTCTGAAATATTTAGTGCTTCATTGAGCTGAAGTCAAGAGCCAGGAACTTAATCCTAGACTCCTGTGTATGTGACAGGGACCTGAGTGTTTGAGCCATAATGGGTTGCCACTCACAGCATGCATTGGAAATAAGCAGGAATGAACAGAGCCTGGACTCAACCACAGGCACCCTATTGTACAATGAGGGCATCCCACAAAATATCACACTGCCTACACCAAAGGCTCATCCCACAGATTTACAATTTTTAAATTTACATTTTTAAAATAAAATTTTATTTATTTTGAAGGCAGAGAGAGAGATCTCCCATATGCAAATTTAGTCTTCAAATGACTACAATATCAACTTTCATTCTTATCATGTTACAGTTTAACTTTAAAATACGTATTCAGTTAATCTACTTAATTAAGCAACTTAAAAAGTAAAAAGGGGGACTGGCATTGTAGCATATAGAGTTGAGCTGCAGCTTGCAACTCCAGCATCCCATGTCAGATCCAGGCTTTGATTCCCAGGTACTACTGCTAATCCAGCTCCCTGCTAAAGTTCTGGGGAAGATGACAGAAGATGGTCCAAGTATTTAAGTCTCTACCATAAACATAGGAGACTCTGATGGAGGCCCAGGCTCCTTACTTCTGCTAAGCCCAACGCTATTATTATGTGATTGCAGACAGTTGAGATGTGAACCAACAGATGGAAAAGTCTTTGTGTCACTTTGCCTTTAAACTAAATATTTTAAAACAGTAAATAAATGTTAGAGTGACAAAGGGAGATAAACATACAAACAGACTTATCCCATATGCTGTTTTCCTCCCCAAATTTCTGAAACAGCTAATGCTGGACTAGGCTAAAGGCAAAAGCTTAATCCAGGTTTCCTATATGAATGGTAGGAATATTAATGCTTGAGCCATTACATGCTATCTCCAATACTGTGTCTAGAAAGGAAGCTGGAATTGGGAACTGAGCCTAGACTGGAATCAAGGCACAAAACATGGCATGTGGGCATCCCAAGAAATAGCTTGCAGCCTGCACCAAAGCATGTCCATAATTTTAAAACCTATTTTTCTTTATAAAACACAAATCCAGAGGGACAGAGAAAGAAAGGTGGTTAAGAATGAAGCTGTGATGTAGCAAGAAAAGCCATTTCCCTGGTTCAAGTCCTCTCTGCTCCATTTCGAATCCAGCTTGCGGCTAATGCATCTAAGAACACAGTGAAATATAGCCCCAGTCCTTGAGCCCCTGCATCCACTCAAAAGATGTGGAAGAAGCTCAACAATAGGAAAAAATAGCAAATTTACAACAACAGGAAATAACAGGCTACTAAATAACCAATATGTTATGTCACTGAAGAAATGATAAAGAAAATCAAAAATCTTCTTGAAAATGATGCTACTGTATGACCTGAGTCAGTGAAGAACTTAAAAAAAATTTTGTTACTATTTTCCATGATACACTTTTGTAGGTTATAAAGATTCCATGCTCCGGGGGTAACTTCAGAGTGGAGCAGGAGGACAGGAGGAGGCTTATATCCCAACCCTGCAGAATCCAGGATCCTCACGAAGGACTATCAGTACGAGCACCAAGGACTATATTCCAACTGCTAAGGAGACCTTGGGGAATTGGAGTGCCTTCAGAGGCCGAGAACTCTGAGGTCATCCACTCTTGTTTGGATCTCCTACATGGGATGGAAGAAGCCCAAATCCTTCCTTGCAGGATCTAATGTCATCGGAACAACAGCCAGGAGCCCTGAGCGGTCCACAGAAATAGAACTGTTTACTGTTGTAAACTTCCTCCAGGAACTGGGAGAGGAGCTTTCTCTGGTCCTTACTTAGTTCCAACTTTGGATCCCCACCCTCTTTTGCAATGACTATCAGGGTCGCTCCAGAGCCCCTCCCCCATCAAAAAATTAGATTAGATAGAGAACAAGGAAAGCTTAGAACCAGACAGGAAACGGTCAGCCTGACTTTCATATACCTTAGTAGGTAGGACACAAAGATAAGTCACTCCTCACTAAGGTATTGAAGATTTCTCTGCACACCCCTCCTAAAACTGTTCTGCTCCTCGACTATTGACATATGCCTTGTTAGAGTTATAAGCCAGTTTGGACTATCCTAAAATCCACCAAGTTCAGTAAAAATTATGCTTCAACACTATAAGCTACTAAATACAAAAATGAAAATAGACACGAGACAGCTGAATAGTACCCTATAGCCATTTTTAAGGTGTGTAGCAGCCGGTTGTATAAACTAAAATGGAAATTTAGTATAAACTAAAATGGAAATGTCAATGAAGTAATCACAGGATGTGGTTAAGAACTTGTATTTTCTAACATATTGGTCACTCAATACCATGTCAATTAACCCTATAGGTTGTAAACTCTTGTTGATGTTTAAAAAAAAAAAGATTCCATGCTCCACCTCCCCTTCCTCCCTCCCTGTCCCCCCACTACTTTATCCCATATTATTACAATAGTATAGTCCTTCAGAAATAGTCACACAAGTGCAGGTGTATCATGGCATTTTAGGTATAGACAATGGATGGAAATTTTGTACCATATTGTCAAGGAATATTTACATTTCATTGGTAGTCCTTTTATTTGGGAATAGTGATGCCTATTGCAATATATCTTCACTTCCTAGCATGCTAGTCTCCTTTATACAGATCAACTATGAGAATACATGTATATATACCCATTCACCTATATTTTGTATTTTGCATGAAGGTTGCCTTATGCCAGAGAAAACGTATGATATTTGTCCTTTGTAGACTTAATTATTCCACTGAGCATGATGGTCTCCAGTTGGGGTCATTGTGCTGCAAATGGTAGAATTTCATTCTTTTTAATGGCTAAGTACTGTTTCATGGAGTGGCTGTACCACAGTTTCTTTATCCAGTCCTCCTGTGACAGGCAACTGGGTTGTTTCCATATCTTTGCTATTGTGTTTTATATTGCCATAAATACAGGTTTGCAGGTCACTTCTTCATATGCAAATTTCAGCTTCTTTTGATATATTCCAAGAAGTGGGACAGCTGGGTCATATGGTAGTTCGATTTTCAGTTGTCTGAGCCCTCTCCATTCTGACTTCCATAAGTAGCTGTACTAGTCTATACTCCCACCAACAGTGGAGTAGGTAGCTTTCGCCCCACATCCACACTAGCAAGTGTTAGAGGAGTTCTGAGCATAGGCCAATCTCACCGGAGTTAGGTTGAACCACAATGTGTGGTGTGTTTAAAGATTAACTTATTTTTATTGGAATGGCAGATTTACAAAAACAAGGAGAGACAGAAAGAAATATCCTCCATCTGCTGGTTCACTCCCCAAATGGCAGCAACAGCCAGAGCTGAGCTAATCCGAAGCCAGGAATCAAGAGCTTCTTCTGCGTCTCCCACATGGGTGCAGGGTCCAAGGCTTTGGGCCATCCTCCACTGCTTTCCAAGACAACAAGCAGGGAGCTCGATGAAAGTGGAGCAGCCAAGATACAAACTGGCACCTATATGGAATCCTGGTACTTGAAGGTGGAAGATTAGCAAATTGAGCCATTGTGCTGGGCCCTCAATGTGGTTTTTATTTGTATTTCCCCAATATCTAGGGAGCCTGAGTGTTTTTTCATATGTCTATTAGCGAATTGTTCTTTTTGAAAAATGCCTGCTCACTTTCTTCCTTTTGATTTTAGCAGGCTTATTTTGCTATCATTGAGTTTTGAAGCTCTTTATAAATTCTGGATATTAGTCAAAAAATATTTCCAGATAATTAATAAAAAGCAGAAAGACAGATGGAAACTGATATTCCCTTCTGTTGTTTCCCTCCTCAAATTTCTGAAATAGCTAGATTTGGGTCCTGCTGAAACCAACAGCCTGGAGCTTGATTCAGGCCTCCCACGTGAATGATCTGGACCCGTATGCTTGAGACATCTCCTTCTGCTTCATACATTGTGCAATGGCAGGAAGCAAGCATTGCGAAAAGAGCCAGAACTCTAAACTCAGCACTACAGTGTGGAATGAGGACATCTCAGGAAATGTGTAGCAACCTGCACCAAATAACCATGCCGTAGCTCTACCTTTACCCAGTTTAGTAACAAATGTGCTCTTATTTTGTGTTTTTAACTTTGCACTTTATTTCTTTTCTTTTAAAAAATTATTTCCTTGATAATTGTGTAGGTATAGGGATTTCCCCACCCTTTATGTTCCTACTACATTAAAACTTACCTTCAAAACTTATACTAAGGAAAATTACTAGTTAATTTACAAGGTAGATAGCATTTTTGCTAAGCAGGTTAAGCCACAAGTTGCAACTCCAGTATCTTGTCTTAGAGCCAGGCTTGGATTTCCAGATGTTCTGCTTCAGATTCATCTTTCTCCTAATGTGCTGCTTCAGATTCATCTTTCTCCTAATGTGTCTGCGATAACAGCAGAAGATGCCCTAAGTAACTAGACCCCTGCCACTCACATTCAGAGACCAAAATGGACTACTGTGTGCCTGAATGCAATTGGCCCAGTCCTAGCTCATGTGATCATTTAGAAAGTAAACAAGCCAATGAGAGATCTTTTTGCATCTGTCTCTCTGCCTTTCAAACAATTAAAATAAATCTTTAAAAACAATAAATGCAACACTGTCCCCAAATTTCACTTAATATTAAAATATAGACTAAGTGAAATCAATCAACTAAAGAATTGAAATGATTTAAAGGGGCCAGTACTTTGAATAGATGGGCAGTTGAGTGGGGGAAGAAGGAGAAGCCATTCTAACATCCCACATCAGAGCCATACTCTGAATCCCAGATGCTGCAGTTCAGATCCAGCTCCCAGCTAATGTGCCTTGAATGGAAACAATAGATGGTCCAAGTGCTACCACTCAAATGGGAGAGCAGGTTGGAATACTGGGGCCCAGAGTTCCACTGATGGAAGATATCTTTCTCTATGTTTCTGTTCCCTTCTCTCTGACTTTCCAAATAAAAAATTACAATAAATAAAATAAAAGACAAATATTCTCCATCTGATGTTTTCCTCACACATCTCTAAAATAGCTAAGTGCTGGACCAGGCTGAAGCTTGGAGCCTGGACTTTAATCCAGGCCCGCCACATGAATGAAAGGATCCAAGTGTTTGAGTCATCATGTGCTTCACCCCACAAATTATAATGAGAGGAATCAATTGGGAACAGAGCTTGGATTCGAACATAGGCACTTATAATGTGGGGTGATGGCATCCTAATATTGGATTGTTGGACAAAGCAGAAGTGACTCCAGTACCCTTCTGACATCAAGCTGACACTTCCATCCAGTAATGTTTAGAATGTTGAATCACCCTAACCTTGTGTTTGCACAGGACAGCACCCACTATGATGAGTACCCAATGCTACAGCTCATAAGCATGCACAAATTATGGAGCTGCTACCCTCTCAGAACCCCTGTGTCTAAGATGTGCAAAAGTGCAATGTAGTAGACCCTGGGCAGCCATTTTCCTGTGTGATCACCTCGCCTTGTTGGAACAGTACCTGACTGTCTCCTGCAAGAGAGCAATCCATTAGATTCTCTCCAATAAAACTCTGCCTAAAATAACAGCCTCTCTCTCACTCCATATCTTTCTTTCTGTCTCTCTCTCACTCACTTTAAATCACTCCTAAACCTAACTTCTGAGAAAGTATCTTAACACCAGCACAAATGCCCATCTCACAGCTTTTCCTTTATAAACAAACTTTATTTTAAAGGAAGATGGGGGACTGGTGAAGAGAGAGAGAAAGAAAGAGAGAGAAATGTCCTACAAGATAGTTCAATCTCCAAATCCACACCAATATGCACAGTTGTTCCTACCATGTTAATGTTTAACTTTAAAATATCTATTAAGTGGAATTAGCTAAAAAGATGAAAGGACCAGCACTTTGGATCAGAGGGTTAAGCCACAGCTTGAAACTGACATTCCATAGCAAAGCTCACACATATCTTCCTGGCTTCTCCGCTTCAGATTCAGATTCCTATTAATTTGTTTTGGATCGCAGGGGAAGATGGTCCAAGCATGTATGTCCCAGCCACACACATGGAAGACTCAGGTAGATTTCTGGATCCCTGGTGAGTCTTAGTTTGTGCAACCGTTTTCAAGGTGAAACAGCAGAAGTCTTTTGCTGTCTATCTCTGTGTTGTTCCGTTATTCAAATAAATAAATCTTTAAAAATAATAAATAAAAGCAAAGAGGCAGCGGAAGAAAAAAGATGTATCATATCAGCTGTTTCTCTTTCCAAATTCTGAAAATGCCCAGTGCATTGACTCTATTGTTTAATCCTCCCCCTTCAGGTACTGGTATCCCATATGGGCACCAGTTTGTCTCCTGGCTGATCTACTTCCCACCCAACTCCCTGTTTGTGGCCTGGGAAAGCAGAAGAGGATAACGCAAAGCCTTGTGATCCTGCACCCATGTGAAGACCAAGAAGAAGCTTCTGCCTCCTGACTTTGAATTAGCTCAGCTCTGCCCATTGCAGCCATTTGGGGAGTGAACCAGTAGATGGAGGATCTTTCTGTCTCTTCTTTTCTCTGTAGATCTGCTTTTCCAATAAAAATAAATAAAACTTTTAAAAATGAAACAATTTATTGAGGGAAAGTAGCAGTTTACAGGGCAGAAACAGGGGCTGAAATTTTACGATGTTAAGTCACCACTTCTACCCAAGCATCCCATATTGGAAATAGGCTGGATTCCTGTCTGCACTGCTTTTCGTCTGGCTCTCCATTAATTTGTCTGGGATGGCAGAGGAAGGGGCCACAAGTGCTTTTACACCCTCCATTCACATAGGAGTCCTAGAAGAATTTTAACTCCCTGGATTTGGTTTGGTTCAGCTTCAGCTGTTGGGATTATTTGGGGAGTAAACCAGTGATGGAAGATTTCTGTTTCTGTCTCTCAATTTTTAACTTTTTTTTTAATAAAGCAAACATTTATTAAACTATAATAAAAACATTCGATCAAATTACAAAACCTGAGCAAGAAAAACAAATGGCACATGCTTAACTGTAGTTGACATTCAAATAAAATTTACATTCCCAAAATATTATACAGTAATTAGAAAATACCAGCCAAAGTAATATTAGGATACTTTTACGTGCGATCTCAACAAATTTGAACAGAAGCAAATTTTAACAAAGGTAAATTTTACAGTGAAACATAGCAGTAGATTAAGGATCTTAACATGTTTATTTTACTGCTATTTGACACTATGATACAAAAATAAGAGGATTTACTTGACATTTTTAATAAATATCTCATGGGCTGTTGAGTGTCTTACTGGTGAAAAGATTTAACTGGCTAATCTCATCAATCCATTTTGTACATTTAGTAAGCATCATCTCCGCCCTACATAACTCTTAATGCAATTCACAGCACACAAATTGTTATCAAATTAAATACATAATCAACTCAGACTTCTCAACAACAATCAATTTTTAACTTTTTGATCAACTTTATCAAATCTGGTCATATCACCCTTTTATATATACTTTTTTATTTTGAATTTTTGAATTATGTGGTACAATTCCGTATAGACTGGGATTTCCCCCCAAATTCCTATCCCCCGACAGATTTCCCCCATTTTACTGAAATGGTATGTCTTTCATAAGGAATCACAATTCCATCACTGTCCTATTTAAGTGTCATATCATTATTTTTTAAATTTACTTGTTTTTACTGGTAAGGTGGCTGGAGAAATATTAATTCTGTCATTTTCATTTTACTGTTACTGTTATGTTTAATACATTTTATTATAGAAGCCAAAACTGTTACTAAAAAAATGCTCATGTTTTCCTTTGATACTATCGACACACTGCCAATTAACGGTTTCATGTCTATGAATATTTAATACACTGCAGTTTATTTGGTTTAATTTTCACTTCTAATTATTCTCTTTTTATTTATTTTACAAGTCATTTTGTCAAAATTAGAGAGAGAGAGAGACAGAGAGAGAGAAGCTTCCATTTCCTAGTTCACTTTCCAGATGCCCACAGTAGCCGGTGCTGGGCCAGGCAGGAGCCAGAAGCCAGGAATTTCATCCAGGTCTTCTACATGTGTGCAGGATCTCAAACATTTGAGTCATCTTCCATTGCTTTCCCAGGTACATTAGTATGGAACTAGATTGGAAACGGATCAGCTGGAACATGAACCAGTATCCATATGGGATGTCAGTGTTGCAGGAACTGACGTTGTCCACTACAACACAATGTTGGGTCATCATGTCCTTTTCTGACACTATTTCAATAATTAAATTCTGAAGTGTCTCATCAGTTTTATTGGAATATAAGAATACATGATAAGCCATTTTTAACAAGTATGAGTAGTTCAAACACTAATAAGATTGATTTGCAAATAATAAAATTAATAAAATTATCATATTTATCACTTAAGTAAAGATATAGCCCATGGCTAGTAAAGCTCAAATCCTCTGTGTGTTCTTTTTCCCTAACAGAAATAAATATTAACCTGAATTTTCTATTAATAATTTTTCCTTTTTCTTTATAATTTGACAATTACATGTATATATTCTATACTTTAAACTTAATATACATTAAACGATACTTGAAAGTCTTCCTAATGTTTTAACTCAAAATTGCTTCTTGAGAAAAGCTGTAGTTCATTCCTTTTCAATACTATGTAATATCTAATGTTTTCTTGTATATCAATTTACTTATCCATTTTACTCTCGATGGATATTCGGATTGCTTCAACATTTTTATTGTTCTTTAAATATGTATTTATTTAAAAGGTAGAGTTACAGAGAAAGACAGAATACCAGAGAGATCTTGCATTTGCTGCCTTACCCCTCAAATGGCCACAACGATCAGGGCTGAACCTGGCAGAATTCAGGAGCCTGCAATTCTATTTAGGTCTCCCATGTGAGTGACAAGGGCCCAACAACTTGGACCAACATCTGATGCTTTCCCAGGAACAATAGCAGGGATTTGTGATGGAACTAGAGCATCCGGAACTCAAAACAGTGATCGTATCAGATGCAGGTGTCACCAGAGGAGGCTTAAACCACATGGTCACAACTCTGGCCTCAGAGTTTTACTGTCACAAAAAAAAAGTGCTGTTATGGACAGTCCTGTATTTGCTTCCTGGTGAATATATGCAAAGATTTTTGAAGAATAATTTAATCAAAGGATGTGCAAATGCACAATTTTTGGGGTAATAAGTGTTCAGAGGTAGTTCTGGTAGTTTTGGTGATTTAAATTCTCAGAGTTTCCATTTTTCTTATCTTCACTGGTACTCCATTTATTCAAGCTTCTCAATATTAATCCATCTGGTTTGTGAAAAGTTATCTTAGAAATTCATTGTCAATGTTCTTTATAATCAGTGATATGCTACATATTATGTATTTATTGGTGACTCTTATTTCTTCTTTGAAAAGCATATTCATATTTTTACTCATTTTTTCTATTGAAATTGGTTTTTTTCTTATTGTAGGAATTGTTATACCATATAGTTACTAATCCACTGCATCATATTACTAATGCTTGGCATTTTATTTTCTCAGTTGTAACATTATTATTATATTTTGATAGTATTTTTAGTCCATAGAAAACGTTTAATTTAAAAGTGATTATTAAACTTTTCTGTATGGTTTGGTTTTTAATGTCTTTTTTTGCTTAAGATTAATTTATTTAATTGAAATGCAGAGTTACAAATAGAGAGAATGAGAGAGAGAGAGAGAGTCACAGAGAGATAGAGATATTTTCCATCCACTGATTCACTACCCTTATGGCTTTCAAGGTTGAGGCTGAGGCAGGCAGAAACTTCATCTAGATCTCCCACATGGGTGGAAGACAGGCCTGGTCTAGCTATAAAAGCTATTTAGCAAACTGGCAGACTTATATATGTTTTTCCAACTTCCTTAAATTCAAGGGAGATCCAAACTACATCTTTTTTTTCTGTCCCTGGGAAAGCCAAGATCACCAACATTTGTTCCTTACCTAGAGTCAATGTTGAGTGTTTTTTTCATTTTTGGTTTCATTGAGGGGATGCGGGAGGCAGTTATACCCTTTTATCTCTTCTAAGGAATAAGTCATGGGTAAGGGCTTTTGGTTCAATCTCCTGAGCTAACATACCTGTAGGCAATGCTGTTGTTTCCAAAGTTCTAAGCCCTTGATCATTATGTTCCATGAAGCTCTTTCCATCCCTGAGTGTTTCAGATTAATAATCTCAACATCAATCAGATCTAGCCTGCTAAGACATACCTGTTTAATAATCTATACAGGTTCCCCAAAGGTGGTTGGATTAAAAGATGATACAATTTTTTTAAATAACATAATTTTGTATCTCCCAATTAGGCAGGAGTGAGACAGTTATCTGCTTTTTGAAAATCAGAAGTGGTAATGCACAGTGATCTGCACACACTGTGGTGGAATGCTTACAAATGAACTCTTTCGTCTCCTGCAAGTACATCTCAAGCAACTATTCTCAGACATATCAGCCAGTTTTAGGTGGCAATATCCAGATCTTACAACAAGATTTTTTTTTTCCAAATTTTGGATCAAAAAGTCTAGTCTTAGTCTTTACTTCTCAGGCACAAGAGATCAAAGAGCTTCCTCAGCACGTCAGTGTAGGTGCTATAGATAGATTTGAAAATGCCAAGGACTATAGGTTTGAAAATACCAAGGACTATATATCTACTTAGCATTTCTCTTTTGAAATGGGTGCCCATTTCAAAAAATAGATCCAGAGTCTTTTGTGGCAGTTACTGTCAACAATCACACATAAGAACCCTTTTTTCAGAACTTCTCAGCTTTAGTTAAGTTGGTTCAGGGTTGACACCAGTGATTCCATCTTGATTTTTAAGGCCTCCTTGCAGTGAAGATTCATTTCCAAGGTCAAAGCTGATCAATCTTGTTCATGTTCCGCTTGTCCATCATTGCCAGGATGGAGTTGACCTGGTTGTTGATCCAGTCCAGCGTTGGGAGGGAAATACTTGACAACAAGGAGTCAGTGTCAAATATCCTTTTAAGCCATATTTAGCAACAAAGAGGTCAAATCAAGGATCTGTTGTCTTCTGCCATTCCCCACACCTAAGATGCATAAAAGCCTAGTGTTCTATGCCCTGGATGGCCATTTCCCTCATGCAGGCACCTCATCATGTACAAGTGGTCCTCCCACCAGGAGACAGACTGTGAGACTCTCACTAAAAGAACTTTTTGCCTGAACTAAAAGCCTCTCTTTATCTCCCTCAATTGCCTCTGAACCTAACAGACAAATTCTAGTTGAATTTATGCAAACAATCTCATTGCCAAAAATAAACCAAGAAATCTCAGAAAAGCTTTTGTATTTTAGAGGAATTAGATATGTGGAAAGGCAAAAACTACCATGCATAAAACTACCTCAAGGCAAAGACCACAATAGAGATCACAGGAAAACATTTTCTGAAACAGGAAAACATTGGAATACAAAACTAATAATATTTTAATCAAAACAGAAATCCACAAATTTTATTAATTCACTGAATTTCATGTAATTAATTTTTGTTTGATCTTTATTAGCAGTTCTATGCATTTCATTCTTTTTTCTTCTCTCAGAGTTCTGGAACTGCTTATCCAGTCCACTGTGAAAGCTGTCAGAAACCTGTATTCAAGAACACTTATTAGCATCCTCTCCATAAATCTGACCGAGAATATTTTAGAGAAAAATACTAAACTGTGGATAGCAAAAGACTTTCAATAGTTTAGAATCATTAAACTCACTAATTGGCAAGGAAAACATTTGTGCTCATTTCACACAGATTTTGAAAGCATCTGAAACACCTTACAGAACTTAGGCCTTGGGCCTCCTTTTTATCAAACATCCATCATGACTTACAAAAACACAACAAGACCATCAAACTTTCTTTCATATAATTTCTAGGATATTTGTATCAATAAAATTTCTCTATTGGCATAACTTAATTTGATCATAATTTTACATCTCGATAATACTTTACAAACAATCCAAATAGCCAAATTAGTCGTTTTGTTTACCAGAAGCTTGATACAGCCTTCTGACTTTTACATTCTCCTGATTTTGAGATCC
This sequence comes from Ochotona princeps, assembly GCF_030435755.1. Lineage (NCBI taxonomy): Eukaryota > Metazoa > Chordata > Mammalia > Lagomorpha > Ochotonidae > Ochotona > Ochotona princeps. The sequence continues at coordinate 37,768,954 of NC_080865.1, forward strand.
CCTAAAGGCCCATCTGGAAATTTCAAAATCAGAACATTTAAACCTATCAGATATGCCCAAGAGGCCTGAAAGTATCTGATCAAAGTATAAGTATCCTTTTAGTCAAGCCCTGCTAGGTCTGCTTGGCTTATTTTACTTGCCAGCTTTTGAATTCAAAGAAAGTGTTAAGACCGAGGCCAAATTCCTCGTCCTGGCCTCCTGGCCTTCTGAACGGGACGTGAGGTCGCTCGGTGAAACAGCACACACCAGCCGAAGGATGCAACAGCAAGAGGTTTATTTCATTCGCGAATGGGCAGCAACGCCCCAGTACTCCTGGTAGCTGCTGCTGCCCCGAACAACATTTTCTCCAGGATTTTTATTGTCTCAAAACTACATACCATAAACTTACACAAACAGCTTGACCTTTTTCTGCTATTGGCTAGTTTTACTCTAACGGCCTATTTCAAAACTACAACTAATAATTTCCTCATTCTTATACTACTTACTTCATTTCGGGGAAACAGAAACTTATATCTAACATGGCGGCTATTCTTAAAATGGTTGCACTTATGTTAAGCCTTATTCTATTAGCAAGCAGAGCACAGAAGCAAACCAGCATCATTAAAATCATAAACACTTATAAAAAGACTTTAAGACTCTTCAGAAAGAATATCTTCCTCTCCAAATAATAATTTCTGCCTTCTTTCTTTCCTTCTCTAATCTCCATGGAAGGCTTTTCCTGAAAGGCACAATCTTTTGGGGAGTGAAAATTGTCATTCCAGAGGCTGTGGTTCCTTGTGTCACCCCCACTATACTGATTCCTGCTGTCACGATGACCTAAGGAAGAGCCAAGTCAGACAGACATGTTCCTTGTGAGTCTAGCATGTGCTCCTGGAGGGACACTAGAATCCACAATAAAGACTGGTGACGGGAATTCATTGGTGTTTAAAATGGAGAAACTGCACTGACAATGACTCATTCCAAATCCACCTTGTAGAGGCTGATACCCATGGCTTTTCAAAGGTGGCTGTGGATGACTTTGCTGACTGTGGTATTGAAAAACATAGCTTAACAGGAACAAAGTCATGTTGCAACATTTAAATCCAGTGTCTCTTTTTAGCAAGGTGAGGCATCCAACCTCACTGCCAGAATCCCAGGGTGTAATCTCTGTGATCCTGTGTCCAAAACTCTTTGAGTATGCCAGCTGGATCTCCCATGAGATTTTTCTTGTGAAAAGAGCATGGCAGCTGCACACCTTGGTATGAAACACAGAAAAAGCCAGAGTCCATGTGGATCACTTTCTTAGTCCTCTCAATTGTGCATCTTAAATTCTCTAGTTTCTGATTTGTTTCCCAAAAGGGGGAAGTAGAGGGGACCAAAACAAGTGTTTGTTACATTCTCAAAAGAAAGGGGAAAGGGCTATGTCTACATTCACTCAACTTCCTTGCATAATTGCATTATGACATTGTCATCAAGGTGATAAATCAAAACTACAATAGCGAAACACTGCAAAAGATCTTCTGAGTATTCAGTGCCAGTGGCAAAACATCCACATGACAAACCCTTTCAAACACAAATCTCAGTATTCTCATACAACTCCTGAAAATAAGCACAAATCTATGTTTACATTTGTCTTAACTCATGAAAATCGAAGGACAACAATGTTTAAACATTTTTTTTTTTAAAATCAGACAGGAAATTGAATATTTTTCCCTCCGTAGAATAGTAGCTTTCAGGGCAAATTTTTTTGCTACCAATTCAGAGGAAAATTGAAAAGTGAAAATATACAGAGTAAGGAATAATCACAAGGAAAGACGGCACTAAAATGAAATTTTCTTCTCTTTTGTTTTCTATATTTCATTTGCTCTACTTTTTCTCTTAAACTGAATTGGCACTGTAAGATAATGAAAGGAATCTTTTACTTCTTTGGTAGAAATTTTGGCACAAATTTTCCAGTCTCCTGCTTCTTCCTATTTTCACAATGTGTCTGTCTTTGAGATTCTATCCACCAGTGAACCATGCTGTTCTGCTCCAGAGGTTTGCACAGCTCTATTATAGTTTTACAATAAATGTTGATGTACAGTAGATCTGGGGCCCTTGCTCAGTAATTCTCCATCAGGAGTGTGTAGACTGCTATTTAGCTTTCACTTTTCATGCAAATTTTATAATCAAGTTGTTGAGTGTCACTAAAAGCTTTTTTAACTTTATTGGGATTTTATTTAAATTTTATTAATCTACAGGAACACTGAGGAAAATTAATATTTTAATAATATTGAATCTTTCAATCCATGAGTTTTTTTAAAGGTTTATTTATTTTTAATAGAAGGGCAGATCAAATGTACGGAGAAAAGAAGAGACCGAAAAATCCTCCATCCTCTGGTTCACTCCCCAAATGGCCAAAAAGAATGGAACTGGGCCAGTCTGAAGGCAGGAGCCAAGAGTTTCTTCCAGGTCCCCACATGGATGCAGGATCCCAAAGACTTGGGCCATCCTCTACTACTTTCCCAGGCTACAAGCAGGAAGCCAGATGGGAAGTAAAACATCCAGGACTAAAACCAGCATCCATATGGGATCCCGGTAGCTGTAAGATGAGGATTTAGCCATTGAGCCATTGAGCAAGTTACCTTCCAGGTTCCTGGGGAGGAGAAGCGATAAAAAGAAAAAAAAAAAAAAAAAAAAAAAAAAAAAAAAAAGAGGTACAGTGCTCTCTTGGGCAACTGACAAAGTTTATTTCCAGGGTTACAGTTCTTATACACTTAGTAAAACAATAGTTCAGACACGACTCAGAATCGGATCATGTCTAAGAGCTGAGAGTTCAAAGAAGCTAGTAAGGTGACTTGGTCAAAGTATTGTTGAAATAGGGAGTAGAGGGGCCTGGTGCGGTGGCCTAGCAGCTAAAGTCCTTGCCTTGAACGGGCCAGGATCCCATATGGGTCCTGGTTCTAACCATGGTGGACCTGTTTCCCATCCTGCTTTTGCTTGTGGCCTGGGAAAGCAGTTGAAGACGGCCCAAGGACTTGGGAACCTGCACTCGCGTGGGAAACCAGGAGGAAGTTCCTGGTTCCTGGCTTTAGATCGCGCAGCTCCAGCTGTGTAGTCACTTGGGGAGTGAATCATCAGATGGAGGATCTTCCTCTCTGTCTCTTCTCCTCTGTGTATATCTGACTTTCCAATAAAAATACATAAATCTTTAAAAAAACAAAAAAAGAAAAGAAACACGGAATAGATAAGGAGTACTGTCTGCCCTTGGTTAATTAACTAGACAGAGCACAGATGTTCATCCATCATCAGGGAGAGCACAAAAACATATCCAAGGACTCACTGGAGCCAAGAGCACATCCAGGGTGAGAGGCCGTCTGCCTCTTCTTTCCTGGAGCCTCTTCTCAATAGGATCCCACAGGCCTCTGCTGTCCTAGCTATCCCGTTGGACACATTCCAACAGTCCAGCCCCATGAGCTTGTTTTTAACTCCCCATTGATTTAGGCATTCTTTAATTCTTTAATTAATTTCTTATGTCACATTCAGAAGTATTATACTATTTTTAAATGATTTTTGTTTTATTTTCCATATTGATTGCATGGTTGAGTGGGATGCATGGCCATGTGGACCTGCAACTCTGGTGGAGAAGGTCGAGGTGTGGAGAAAGGTGACTGAGATAAATGTTTCAATTCATTTTTTATTGTCCTGTATCCATGTGGTGGGGGCAGGGGAAGAGAGGGAGGCACACTCCTTGCTGTCAGACTACATCAACACCTGGAGCTGGGGATGGTCATTTGGTGTCATCTTAGAGACCCTGATGTGGGAAGAATGTTCCGAGGGTGCTGCTTGAGTGATCATCAATCATTCACCATCTTTTCTTTATCTTTAGTATAAGTTTGTTTCCTAAGTCCTTAAATCATTTAATTCCTTCTTGTCCGCCTCTTTTCGATGTCTTAGCCATCTTTACAATCTAGCTCAAACGTCACCTTATCTAATTTACATCACAATACTCTAGCTCTGCTTTTGTTAGATCTTATGAATTTATAATCATCACCACCTGCTTTAGCACTTAATTCATCCCTAAATATTTTAAGTGCTTTTTTTTCCACGTTTAAGGGTTTGAACAACACTTCATGTTTTATTATACTCTTCTCAGTATGTCGCATAATGTAGGACATACAGGACAGGGAAGGGTCGTTGATTGATTTATAAGTTGCAGGCTCAGAGATTCCTCTCTACCGTCCCTGTAACTTCCCCTATATCAAAGCACAAATGTCTTTGGTTACAGAGAGTGTTACTACATTTCCGCTTGGACAGAATTAACAAAAATAGGCATACTGATTGCACAGGCACTGTGGTCAGCTTGCTGCTGTCTCTTATTTCTCTAACATCCTCCCATGAGTTCTCTGGTTTCAAATTAGGCAAGCTCTGGCTTTGGATGAATCATCACCAAAGCCAATTGCTCCCAAGCTTATAGTTTGTCACAGAACTAAAACACACACACACCCATGCACACACACATCAAATGACAACTCTGTCTTTGTCCTTTTTTGAAACATAATTTTATTGATCATTGATTGCCTCAGAAATAATTACATGCTGTTCATTCTATAAAGAAAGCAACATGTTAATTGAAAAGTTCTCTCAAACTCTTTTCCTATGAATGCTTCAAATAATTTTTCCTTCCCTCTTAGTTTCACAGACAGATGATTAAAGCCCTATGTGAATTAAAAAAGGCAAGATTTATTTTTCCTTTATAATAAATATGACATCTGGAATGGGCATTGTTGTCCCATCACCACTTGGAATGCCCCCTTCCATATTACAGTGCTTGGTATTGAGTCCCACCTCTGATTCCTATTCAGCTTCTTGCTAATAAACCTGGAAGGCAGCAGATGATAGACCAAATACTTAGATTCCTTCTACCCAACATAGATTGAGCTCCTGGTTCCTGGCTTTGCCCCAACCCTGGGTGCCTGGGTGGTATGTCCCAGTCCGGTTTTCCTTGCTTACTCACATTATTTTTAAAAAAAAAATAATAATAAATATAGGTCTAAAAAAGAATAAACAACCATGTTGGTATACTGGTATTGTTAACACAAATTTGGCATTAATCAGGCCCAAAATACCCCTGCAACACTTTTTCCCTTCCCTCTCTTCAACAATATTTGCAGACATAACTTTAATCCATTAATAATCACAGGCTTAATTTAGCCTGATCATAATTTACAATAAGTGAAAAGACCACAAAACCACACTTCTACTGGAATATAAATATATGCTTAAAATCATAATCATTCCCATGACCATTTCATTGCTAAACTTTTACGTATGTGTTCTATATTAGCTGCCACGTGTCATAAAAACATATGATGCTTATGTAGTACTTTTCTTTTTGAGACTGGCAGCCTCTCCACTTCTGATACAGCTTTCTGTTAATGTCCACTAGAGAGCATCAGATTATATTGCAAGTACTAGGGTTCCTGTCACCCATGTAAAGGACCTCACTGGAACTCCTGACTTCAGTCTGGCCCAGACCTGGCTTATGCAGGCACTTGGAGAATCCAACAGCAACTGGAAGATCCCTTCTTCTGTGTCCCTTGCTCTCTTTCTTTCACTGTGTTTTTAAAATAAGTTGGATAAAAAGTTTTAAAATGTAAATGTCCTGAATTCTGTAAGTCATTTAACACTGGTACGAAGATGGGAGGCTAAAACTAAATGTATAGTCAATCCTCAATTAACAGATCATTCATATTCCAAACGATAACTTGAAATTTAATGTTGAAACTTAGAATGCTGTTTCTTACAGAGGCAACTGGTGGTGATTGCTTCTATTAGCCCATAAGTGTCTATTTTATCTTGTTAAAAAGTTAAAAATGCAATATACTTTCAGTAAAATAACATTTAATTCCAATCAATAAAACAGAAAATAAAAATAGAGTAAAACTATGCACCATCTTTAATACTTGAGAAGATGGTAAGTTTAAATACAGGAAGTTGCAGAATTGGATGGGAAATTTTATGGAAATTCTGGAAAGGATTTATAGAAATTGCCAAAGTCTCTGAAGTTTTATGATACAGTTTCTTTTAATTACCACTTTCCATTTAGAAATCAAAATTTTGCTACACCACTCTTCTTGGCCACCCTTGATTGGGGTCATTCAGGGCTCACAGTTAGAAAACTGGGAGGCACTGCAATCAAGACACAGAGATCCCAATGAGTTACTTAGCAAGGATTTTTAAAAAGTAGAACTGAATACTCCAGCAAGGTATTGATAACATCACCTTAAGCTGTCACCAGTGAGAGATAGAAAGTTTAACATGTGCGTAAATTCATTAAGCAAGCAAGTATGATCCCCTTAAAGGGAAATAAATGGGGGGAGGCTGGCAATAATTTTGTTATTCTTTGCAGTCATAATCAGCCCACGATAATTTGATTGCTATCCAAAGTGAGTTTGTAAGGGTAAAGTAGTATGTTGTCATAAAGGTGGGGAACGTGGTATAAAGCAGCTACAGATATGCAAGACGTATTTTTAAAGGTACACGTTTACAACTAGAAAGTAATATCCCTAATTGGTGTAGAGATGAAGATTCAATACCTGAATATAAAGGTGGCTTTTTTTCTCTCCATCTTTTCTAGATGTTCTCAACTTGGAGCTCATTTCACTGCAGCTCTTAGCAGATGAAATCAAAAGAAGGGAAATGGACTGTTAATTGCTTCATGTAAGCAATTCTTCAGAAAAAACCTCATAGTATTTATCTTGGGCAGTCTGGTCTGAGTGTAGGGAATTTAAACATAAAGAGATCCAGCATACAAATGATAATAATAATAATAAGCCCTAGCTGACCAGTAATTAAAAATGATGGCAAGTTGTTTTTTTATATATATTTTTTTATTAATATTTTGCATTATGTGACAGTTTCATAGGCTCTGGGAATCCCCCCACCCCTCCCCCTCCCCTCCCCCCTGGTGGATTCCTCCACCTTGATGCAGCATTACAGTTCAAATTCAATCAAGATTCTTTCCTTGCAAACATATACCAAGCATGGAGTCCAGCTACTTATTGTCCAGATGGGTTGAACAGTTTCTTGGGGAGACCATTTCTGGTCCGAAGTCAGAGCTGGTGGAATATCATCCCAGTCAATTAAGAGTCCCAATATAACATCAACAGCAATTTGCAATATTATGGAATTGACATGGTTTTGAGTAACCAGTATGTTAAAAAAAAAAAAAAAGCAAGTCCTAACCACAACCTATGATTAGCTCATTGACATTTCAATTTTAGTTTATATTCAGGACCGGCTGCTATATACCTTAAAATGGCTATATTCAGCTGTCTCGTGTCTATTTCATTTTAGTTTAGCCATTTGTTGTGTTGAAGTATAATTTTGTTGATCTTGGCAGATTTTGGGATAATCTAGACTGGCTTGTAACTCTAACAAGATATTTGTCGACATTTAAGGTGCAGAACATTTTTTTGGGGGGCGTGTGCAGGAAAATCCTCAACACCATGGTGAGGGGTGACTAATCTTTGTGTCCCACCCAGCAAGGCATGAGCCAATCCACGCCAGCTCTTTCCTGTCAGATTTCAAGCTCTACTTTCTGTTGTTTGTCTATTTATTTTAGGTTTTTTTTAGTTTGTATGATTGTTTGCTGTGAGGGGTTTTCGAAGCGATCCCGATGGTCACTGCGAGGGAGGGCTGGGGTCCAGAGGTGGAGCCAGGCTCGGACCAGAGAAAGCTCTCCTCCCTGGTCCCGAAGAACATTTATTGTTCTTCTGTGTCTGCGGACCGCTCAGGGCTTCTGGTTGTCTTTCCAATGACGTTGGTTTCTGCATGGTAGTGTTTGGACTTCTTCCATCCCCTGTGGAAGCTCCGGTTGGGGGTGGGTGACCTCAGAGTACTCGGCCTCCGAGGGCATCCAATTCCCTGTGGCCTCCTTGGCAGTTGGGGTATAGTCCTTGTTGCTCGTATTAATTATAAATTATAAATTATTTATTAATTATAAATTATAAATTATAAATTTAATAATATTTCCATGTCTGGAGTAACTTTTTGGGATGACTTGAATTATACTTTTTTAATGTTTTGAATAAAAGAGATGCTTCAGTGTGTTCTCTGGTTTCTGGAGATGCTTTTGTGCTTGCTCATAAATTATATTTTGAACCACCAGGTTGTCTCTCAGTGTTTCGATTCAGGAGACATTGGATGTGAGTGAGCATGAACCTAGAATAGGGTAATCACCTTGAATTTTTTTCTACTTACAAATTATTTCCCTCCTTTTTGTCCACTGGTTTTAACCTCTTTATATCTACTCTCATCACTTCAAGAATCTCTACGCTAAATCACTGATATAATCAAACCCAAAGCTAACACTGATTCTGATTTACAAATCTATTGTAAGCAAACTTCCCTTTACTTCCCAAATTGTGTGTCACTGCCAGTACCTGCGAAGTGACCACTTCCTTTAACATTGCCTTGGAACAAATCTGACATAGCAAATATTAAGAATATATACAATTTGGGCTCGGCAGCATGGCCTAGTGGCTAAGGTCCTCGCCTTGATCCCATGTGGCCGCTGGTTCTAATCCCAGCAGCTCCACTTCCTCTCTATCTCTCCTCCTCTCAGTATATCTGACTTTGTAATAAAAATAAAATAAATCTTAAAAAAATATATATATACAATTTTAGCAGCTTTCATTTATGAAATCTCATTTAATGTTCTCAACAATTCTGAGGAATTAGGTTTTTTTTTTTTTTTTTTTCCTTTTGATGATGTTTACATAGCCAATCAGGGTAGGAAGGGTCAATGATTAGGGGAAAGTGGGTGAGACCATTGTTTCCAAATTCTCTTTTTCTTCTTTCTTTATCTAGGGGAAGGGAGTAGGGACAAGGGGATAAACCATACCCAAACTCCCAACTGCCGCTGTATCCAGGAATGGGGGCAAGCCACCCGATGTCAGCCCAAGGTCCCCGTTGTGGAGCATGCTCCGAGGGTTCTGCTCAGGTGGTTTTGATCGTTCTGAAATACAGTTGATCTTACAGATCCATGAATGAGGAAATTCTTCCAAGGTCAATTAGCTGACATACTCCACCTCAAAGTCTCCATTTGCCCAAAAATTTGCTGTCAAGCTTCACTGAGGTAGTTGATCAATTTCGTTTGCCCTCTTTCCTCTGCTTCCTCTATGCAAACCAGTGGCTGCTGCAGCCCAGGCCAGCCTTACCCACTGCACACTCGGCCCTCACATACACCAGGGGGAGCTGCAGCCCAGTTAGAGGGACTCCCAGTAACCCATTGGGCTGGTGTCCAGCCCTGAATCTTGTGACTGCTAGCATGTACAGCAGATTGGTTCAGTATGTCTAGCATTCCATTCAGCTCTCATACACATCATTGGGCACTGAAGCTTAACCCGATATCACCCTCCAACCCATATTCATGCCAGCAGGTTTCACTGCCTGTCCAGCCAAGCCCATCTCCCAGTCTTGGTTCTCATGCTCACCGGTGGGTGTTGCAGCCCATCAGAGACGTACCCACAGTTTCCCTACTGGGGAAACTCCCTGCCCTGGGACTTGCATTATCCAGGTGGATTCTGCAGTCTAGTTTGACAGGACTTGCCCCCAGTCCCAGTCCTTGCCAGCTGATGCTGCAGCAAAGCCCAAAACTACTGCCCTAACTCTGACTCATGCCTGCACCAGTGGATACAATTGGTTAGCCAAGCCTGGCCCTCCCCCAGCACAATTTATATGCAGATCAACATGATCTGCCCCCAGGCCCAGTTGTCATGCTCACCAGCAGGAGCAGTGGCCCAGCAGGGGCATCCCCACTGCTCCCTTACCAGACCCATATACTCCCCCTCCCTGGGGTCTCATGTGTGCTGGTGGGTGCAACGGCCCAGTGTGGCATGGCCTGTCTCACCTCAGTATTTCCCAACAGGTGCTGTAGCCTGGCCTTGTCTATCCCGTTTCAGCTCACGTTGGCAGGTGCTGCTGCCCCATCTGGCCCAGCCAGCCCCCAGTTCCAGCTCTAATGTGAAATAAATGCTGGTCTTGGGGTCTGACCTAACCTATCCTGCACCCCTTCTGTGTTCTCAGATGTGCCAGTGGATGTTATGAAATGGCTCAGACTACACCCGTCCCTAGACCTGAGCAATATGTATGTTGGTGGGTACTGTAGCCTGACTTGTTCTGGGCTGCTCCCTGCCTTAGGTCATGTGTTCACCTGCAGGGACTGCATCTTAACAAAGAAATTCTTCAAGCTCCTCTATTGGGTCTGCTGTCAGTAGCAGATTTCGTGTACACTGGTGATTCTTGGCAAAGGCTTAGTCCACCTCCTGACCTGGCAGGAACAGTGGCCTTGCCCAACTGGCCTACACCCATTCTGATTCTTTACTTTTGGGTGTTACAGCACAGCCACAACGTGTGCAGTGGTAGTCAAGCCCAAGCCCGGCCCATTCTATACCCACTCTGGCTCTCATGAGCACCAGTGGGTGCTAGAGTCTACCCCAGTCTGGCACGCCAGACCCAACCCATACCCATTCCATGGGGCACCACAGTCATGTCCAGGAGAGACCACCACCCCCATTCTGGCTTTCACTCTCTCCAGTGGGAACTACAACTTAACTGGTACATCCCCTTAGCTCCCAAACCAGGCCTATTTCCGGCCCCAGATCTTGTACATGACAGTGGTTGCTCTGACCTAGCTCAGTGTAGTCCATCCCCCATCTCAGTATTTCCCAAGAGATGCTACAGCTTGGCCTGACCAAATCCACCCCCAGTTCCAACTCTCTCTGGCTTGTGCCACAACCTGACCCTGTCCAGTTTGCTCCCATCCCTGACTCATGCAAACTGGTGGGTGTGATGGCCTAGTCAGGCATGACCCACACTTCAGCCTGGCTCCTGCACTTGCCAGTGAGCTAAGGTTTGGCCTGGACTGCACCCCCTCCAGAACCAACCCACACACTTGCTGACGGGTGGAGCTATCCTGCCAAGTCTGACCAAGACCCAGGCCTAAATCACATGTTCATTAGTGAAAGCTATAGCACACTGGGGGAGTTTCCCAAGTTCCCCCACCAGACCCATTTCCAGATCCAGATCTCACACATGCCAGTGGATGCTGCCCTTACTGGTCATATACTGTTGTGCCAGATTTTGAAATCCCCAGATAATCATCAAGTCTGAAGTCAGTGCTAAAGCATAAAGGTGGTTTATTCAGACTAACCTAGGTCTCCCAGCCACCTCCCCAAGCCCAGCATGGCTGGGCGGGGGAGGGGCAGCTGCTGCAGCATCCGCAGGGAAGGCAAAAAGAGAGCGCACCAGCCAGAGAGAAAGAGCCAGAGCCCAAGACCCCCAGTTTTTATACATTTTAGGCTATTAATTATGCAGTCATGATTTAACAGGCTTCTATTGGTGGGTCTGAAACAACCAACTTTCAAAAAGTACAAATCGTTGAGCTATAGGGCAGTGAATCTTATCAAACACCAGGTACCTCCTACCTGAGGAGTGGTCTGCCTACGTGACTTGCCAGGTGTCCTGCCAGGTGTCACGTAGACTGTCAGGCCTGGAGTTCACACAGCCCCCAGCCAAGCCATTAAGGCAGAATCAGAAAAGGCAGAAAACATCCAGGTTCTTCAATACTACCTCCTCCATCTCAGCCTACTTATATGCTGGTGGATGTTATGACCTGGCTCACCCCACACCCTATTTTTGGGTATCCCTGCAGGTGCTTCAACTTGGACCAGCCCAGCCTATTCCAAACCTCAGCAGCCATGAATGTTGGGGGGCTTTCATGGCCATGCCTAGCTCAGCCCATAACTACTCCCAGCTCTTAAGCAAACCAGTGGAAATTTCCATTCCACAGGGTTGGGCACACACATCCCCAAAAGAATCCTCTTCCAGATTTAGTTCTGTCACATGCAGGTTAATGTCATGGCCCGGCCTAATATTACGCATCTCGTGTTCCAACTCTCACTTGACAGGCAGTGTGATCTAGCTCTGCCAGACAGGCCTGAAGCCCTAGCTTCCGTGTGCACAGTGAGTGGTATTCAGTATTGGTTGATGTTAACTACCCCAGCTCTGGTATCGCGCATGGGCTGGTGGTTCAGTCTGACCCTTAAAGGTCCTCGCGTTACCTCCAGATTGTACCCCCAGAAGGCCTTAGGGCTTTTCCCATGGCCATTGGTTCCTAGGCTGTCTGAGCCTCCTTACCCAGGGTCCCACTGCCCAGGGCTCTGCTCCTGGAGCTAATCGGCCCACCTGGCTCTGAGCACATGGTTGAACAATTAGTTTTACAGTAATAGTTTGATCATTCATAATCAAGGAAACTCAATTCCAAAGGTTAAGTAATTTACCCAGACTTGTTCACTCATCAAGTGTAATATATATTTTCCCTTTGGACACACCAAGCTGCCTCTACATTCACTTGACATTTTATTGGTGAGAACAGACCACATGCAGAGTTCTACAAACATGAGAGGAAAGAGAGAGGAGAGAGAACTCCTTCCTTACAGAAGTTATCTTCAAAAGAGTTTACATCAACAAATGAGTAATTACAATATAATGTGATAAGTAATAGAGCTGCAAATAGAGAAAACTTGGAGGTTATTTAACATCTGAAGCAAATACTAAATGGGAGTAAATTTTTTTTTTAAAAAAAATTCAATGGAAAAGAATGATGGCTTTTTCAAAATTGATGTAAAATAACCTGTTTTTTAGTTGGGCATAATCTCTACTTCCTTACACCATAATGAGTAGAATGAGAATAAGCTTGTGAAGACTCCTGATTTTTCTAGGCATCTCCAAGAATTTTCCATAGATATTTGCCTTCCTAGAGATTTTTCTCTTAGTAATAAACACTGTACATATAAAAAGTGAATGAAAACTGGAGTAAGAGATATTTTTTGAAATCCATGCAGTTTCTGCATGATACATAATTTGATGCTTTTTTGAAGGCCTGTCCTATGCATCCATTGTTTTTGATAACGTGCCTTAAAATTATGTTTTACCAAGTACTCTAACACAAGACACGACACGTAAGTATAAGAAGCATAAGTAGGGCCCAGCACGGTAGCCTAGTGGCTAAAATTCTTGTTTTGCACACCCAGGATCCCATATGGGCCCCAGTTCTAATCCCAGCAGCCCTTCTTCCCATCCAGCTCCCTGCTTGTAGCCTGGGAAAGCAGTCGAGGACGGCCCAAAGCCTTGAGACACTGCACCCGCGTGTGGAAGAAGCTCCTGGCTTCAGCTCAGTTCAGTTCTAGCCATTGTGGCTACTTGGGGAGTGAATCAATGGGCCGAATATCTTTCTATTTTTCCCTCTGTAAATTTGACTTTCCAATAAAAATAAAATAATTAAAAAAAAATTTTTTTAAAGAAATAAGAAATAAGAAGCCCAAGTAGATATATAGAAGCATGAAGAAGCCCAGCAGTCAGGGGTTTATCTCCAGGTTCTCTATCTGTCCTCTTTCAAACCTCACTAGACTACAGGATGAAGAGTTTTGATGAGTCTAAATGCCACCTCAGAGTCATGTTAGGAGTGGTTCCAAATGGAGGTGGGGCAGGTAAATCCAGCTTTGAGGAACCAAGGAAATGGGGTGTCAACAAAAGAGTGACCAGAATACTGCATGTTACGTATGCTTTCAGGCCTCTGAAGTTTGTTGTGTAAAGAGAGCACTACTTGTTGTATCATGACTAAGAGACCTATAGCCTGAATCAATTCAAAGAGGTATCACAAAGTGTTTTCCCCTTTGGAAAGCAAAGTCACACAAATAGAGAGAGAAAAAGAGAGAGACACACACACACACACACACAGATCTTCCATATGTTGGTTGATTCACCAAACGGCCGCAATGACCAGAGAGCTGAGCTGGTCTGAAACCGGGAAGCAGGAACTTCTTTTGGGTCTCCCACATGGGTGCAAGGTCCCAGGGGCATAGGCCATCCTCTGTTGCTTTCCCAGGGCACAGGCAGGAGGCTGAATTGGAAGTGGAACAGCCAGGACTAGAACTGTCACCCACGTGGGATGCCAATGACAAAGGTGGAAGCTTAGGCAACGGTGTCATGGTGCCAGCTCCACAAAGTGCTTTCTAACCACTAATATTGACCAGCAGTGGTATGGGCTGTCTCAAATGTGCTATAGTTAGATGCTGCTAAAATCCTGTGTATGTATGAAATTCAAGGATCCATCCTGGTCAGTATTTTCCATTTTAAATTAGGACGTAAATTACGCTGCCCAAAAGCAATGAGTCAGGCAAGGTGGAAAGAGTACCTGAGTTCTGAAAGTCAGTATTGTTTCAATGCACCACAAAAACAAAGACAAGTTATAACTTCGAGCCATCACTTTGCTTCTAAATCCTACTAAATGAAGTCACAGCTTTCTTTCCCTTTTGCTTGCCTAATTATGTAAATGGTTAATTGAACTGCAGCCGTTGTTCTGTACATCTGATCTTTGTAGCGGACTCTGAGAAATTTCCCTGCTAATCCTTTCTATGCATATTATTACAGCTTTTTCTTTTAAAACAAATTATAAACCGGGGAACCTAGTGTTTGGGCATAGTCTATCAATTTTAATTTTTTTTTAAAGGAAAGTATCAGCCAGCACTTCCATACAAATTCATGCAATCAAATGATGAATAGTATGACAATAGTAGCCCATGGGCTAAGCATAAACTAAGAGATTAATACAGATTTGCCTGAAAAGGACTGTGACATAGGGCTGCACTATGCAATCCCCAGCAATGTGGCTCTGTCACTTATTGGCTCTTAGATGAGTCAGCTAGCTTTTCTGAAGTATGCTGCCTTCCTTCACCCAAAAAGTGATTGAATCCCAAGATATTTCAAGGGATTCACATGAGATAAGTAAAGAAAAAGTGCTTGGCAACGTGTGGAGTAGCAAGCATGCGGCAATACCTTCACCCAGTAAATTTCAGTTACATCAATCAGGTCATTTTCCACAGTGAAAAAAAAAAAAAAAACAGGCTCACTGTGACTCAAAAAGTAATCCATGTTTTAATGCCATTTGTTCCGGAGAAAGGCAGCTTCTCCACAAAACTTGCTCTGAGTCCAGCCACGTTTTCAGCAAATACCCAAAGATTTGGGAACCCCTTAATATCCAGCAATAGCATTTGTGGAAGAGCAGTTGTGGGGGGTTGGTAGAGGTGTATCATCATAACATAACAACTTCTTGGGGGATTTCTCCTCCGACCAAGGTTGTGAACATGCTCCCTTAGAACCCAGGAACAGCAAAGTCACCACTTAGAGTTAATTTGAAAGCCTTCACTGGGATTGCCTGGGACTTTGTTTCCTTCTGCTAAATATGCTCAGATTCTCATGCCCTCTCTATACAAAGAGCATGTCCACTTAGGTTCTACTGAAAAGATTCTCAAGGTCTCTCATGGAGAAACCAACACTCTCTCTTCTGGGTCTTCTGCAATGATAGACTGAAATAAATTTCCATTTCAGTGCTGGCTCATTCCAGACTGATTAATTTCTTCAGCCAGATGATGCCCCAGATTTTTGGCCTCATTAGACAGACCACAGGTTTCCTAACAGGGAAGGGATCCTGTTGCCCAGCTCATGCATATCTGCATTAAAACATGGACATGGGAATTGAAGGTAGCGAGTGTGGTAGAGAGGAAAATACATTGCATTTAGAGTCAGTCAGGCTTATAGTTGACTAAATGCAGCAATTCAGTTGGTGTCTGTCATCTTCTGTTTCAATGGAAATAATACAAAACCTCCCAGCTACATGCCACTGTTAGAATTAAATGAAATAATGTGCAAAAGCACCTAGTATATTTAGATTCAAGAATTTATTAACTGCGTAGGAAACTTCAAAATGTTCATTGAAAATGGAATTAAAAATAAGTCTATTTTTGCTCAAATATGTTAATATGTACGAAAATTTTTCTATTACATACTTCCCAGGAATTTCTTGAATAACATGTAAATGAGTGAATTTTAAAATTTTTTGCATCACAACAAACTTTCTTTTGAAGATTTTATTTTTATTGGAAACTCAGATATACAAAGAGGAGGAGACAGAGAGAAAGATCTTCCATTTGCTGATTCACTCCCCAAGTGACCACAACAGCCAGAATTGTGCCAATCCAAAGCCAGAAGCCCCAGAGACTCCTCCAGGTGTCCCATGCTGGTGCAGGGTTCCAAGGCTTTGTGCCGTCCTTGACTGCCTTCCCAGGCCACAAGCAAGAAACTAGATGGGAAATGGGGCAGCTGGGACATGAACCCCTGCCCATATGGAATCCCAGTGAGTTCAAGGCGAGGACTTTAGCTGCTAGGTTACTGTGCTGAGCCTCAAAAGAAACTTTTTCAAATTCCATTTCTCACACACTTTTTGAACCCACTTTGTATTTTTGGATTAGGTGTACAAACAAATAACTTTAATAGCTGGTTTCATCTGGCACAAGACTTAGGTATAGGTAGAAAACAATGTACTCTTTCACAACACATAATTTGAGGCTATGTAATAAAAGAGAGGCAAAAAGTACATTAAATTTCAAATAGTAAGTAATGGAAAAAATCCAGTGTGTAAATGTACCACATTATATTTATTCATGGATCAACAGAGAGGCCTTTACATTGCTTCTATAGGCTATTATGAATTGTGCTGCAATAAACGTGGGTGTGTGGGTATATCTTCAACAAACTGACTTTGTTTCATTTTTTCAGATAACTCACTAGTGGTGTATAACAATACCACGATTTTATTTTATTTTGGCTTTGTATCCTGTAACTGCTTAAATTTTTAAATTAGTACTAACAGTTTTTTTTCTCTTTGCAGTCTTTGGTGGCTTCTACATATAAGATCATGTCATCAGCAAAAAGGTAACAATATGACTTCCTTTTTCCATATTGTATACCTTTATTTCTTTCTGTTGCCTGATTTTTCTGAGACTTTCAATACTAGGTTTAATTAAAGTGATGAAAGTAAGCATCCTTGTCTTCTTTCGGATCTTAGAAAGCAGTACGCTCATCCTTGCTCAGTGTAATGTTAGCTGTTGGCTTGTTATATAGACTTTACTACAAATGAGGTACATTCCTTTTATACCTACCTAACTTGTTCAGAGTGCCCATCATGAAGTGATCTTGAATTTTCTCAACTTATTTTTCTGATACTATTGTGACAATCACATGATTTTTGTCCTTCATCCTCTTCATGCAGTGTATCAGATTTATTGATTTGTGTGTGCTGGTCTATCCTTACCAACATTTGCTGGTTCATCCTTTGTATTGAATGCTACTTGAACATGAGTGTAAAATTTTCAATGAGCTGTTGGATTCAATTTACTATGTTGTTGAGAATTATTGAAGATCCTCGCATCTGTGTTCATAAAGGGTATTGGCCTATAGATTCTTATTGTTATTGTGCCCTTCTTTTATTTTGATGTCAAGGTAATTCTGGGATCATAGAATGGATTGGAAAGAATTTTCTCCCCTTGTAGTTTTTTTCCCCCATAATTGAAGAAAGATTGATGTTAATTCTTCCTTAAATGATTAGAACTCAACAGTGAAGCCACCTGGTCGCAAGGTTTACTTTCGTGACTTTCTTTGGTTAATTCAATCTACATCTTTCATCTTTCACTTACTTTTAAATATTATAACATTTCAGTGTCCTGCTTCCAAATTCCTACTTTTAACCACCCTACTTTTAGCCAAAATCCAATTTTATCTGCCTTTTTGATTTGTTGTTCCAAACCCACCCAATGCCTACACTCTAATATTCAGAGTTCTTGAGATCTAGATACCCCAACAAAATAATATTCAAGGGACTCTAAAGTGGGAGCAGAGGCTATTGTTTGATTCTCTGATATTAATTTTCATCCTAGATTTCTAGAGAATAATCGCTACTCTCTTTCAGTGACAGAAGTGCTAAACCAATTCGTGTTGATGATGATGACAATGAGAAAAAAAATTAACGGGAACAGCAGTGGGGATGAGTGATCGATCCACACTGTAGTAGATGGGATTGAGAACTTTCTATAAACGTAACAGACACTGGAATCTGCAGTTTCATTTGATCTTACACAACTCCACTTAAAATTCTTTAAAATACCATGGAGATCTATCCCAACCTCCCAGTTAATGCAGAAAACTAGTGTATAGTGCTGTTGATACATTTCCATACAGCCTTTGCTTTATGTCTCCAGTATACGGTATTTACTCTTCTTAGGGAAACAAAACCAATCTTACATAAATGGGCAATTCTAATCCCTAGCCAGTTCTTAGCATCTTGAAAAAAATCAAATACTAATTGTTTCTAAGTCTGTTTCTAAAAGAAACAGTAATAATAATAATAAATCCCTTTTTACATTGGCCTGAACTGCAATGCAAATGTAGCACTCTGCCTCTCCTCTGTCTTGCTTAGCTCACGGTATCCCAAGGTGTCCTTGCCTGTTCTTTATCAAAAGGAATTCACCAAACTGAAAAAAATGATATGTCTGATCCTACAAAGTTCTAATTATTGGACCAAAAAAGACATTTTTTTTCTCCAATGGATAAAACCTAGGTGGCCAAGTATTGTCTAGAGGTCCTTGTTTAAAGGAAATTTCAGGTCCTGGCAGAGAAATTTCAAGTCTTGGGCTGAAGACAACTACCACTTGCATGTAACCACCAGAACAACTGAAACCCAGCAGCCATCATAAAAATCTCTGAAGAGCACCATACCACTGACCAACCAAAGGATGGGCAAGAACACCACTAACCAACCACAAACTTGGTTCCAAACTAAACACACACTTCTTAACCCTTGACTCTGCAAGGAGTCCAGGAATTAAACAATAATGGCCTAGGTCTTTGCTGTGGACGTTTCAGTAAATACGTATTTTCTTTCACCACACCAATGTCAGTGATTAGATGGCTTTCTGAACATTAGGTGAGCAGATCCAGGCTTGGGAATTCTATAGGAATAGCTCCAGCTCATTTGGTGGTTGTATCACAACATACATGTTAGCCTTCCAGACATTTTACTTCAGTGATTACCTCCGCTGAAATACTCCTTCACTAGAGTAAACATATCCAGTTTCCTTAATCATTATGCTTATTATACTTATTTTATAGAGCTTTAGGGTGCCTCCTGCTGAGGACATTCTTTGAATATCCCTCCAAATTTAAGACACCCAGAACTAAATTTAGACTCTGTAACTACTACAATACATGCATAATGATCCTACTGAGAGTTTAGTGGCCAATATGGCAGTTAGCATCTGTGACATTATTACATGATTCAAATTTGTTTTCTCATTACAAAAGTGCACTGCTAATCATGTCTCTGGCCAAATTCAACAATACCCATAATGATGTCAGGGACAACCAACCCTACATCCTCCCTAATTTTGGTTTCTGTGACTGTACTTCTTGACCCATTTCTCCTTATTTGTTCCTTCAGTGCTGCTCTTTTCTAACTATTCTGTCCTCTTTTCATTCCTGTGTGCATTTAATGGTTGAAATTATCTTACACTACTATAAATATGGGTATACTAATGATTACAAAAATCTATGTTCAGCAGGCCGATACTCTTCCCTTGTATTCAGAGCCACATTTCTAAATGCCTTCTGAGCATCTCACTAACCAGGCCCTACGAAGAAATCATCACATCTGTATCTATATGCCACTTTCATTTCCTTCTGCATCTCTTGTCTTTGAGAACAGACTACTCTGCACCCAAAAATCTGAATTGTCCTTGATCCTGTTCCCCTCTTTTTATCTCCACTCAATGTGTGCTGCCACATCACATCGATTCTATTATCTCTTCCATTTGTCTTCCTTTCTTTATCCCCACTAACACCAATCTACTTTTGCCCCTTACCTATCACATTTCACTTGAACTGGCAGAATATTCTCCCAGTCGGTTACTCTGCTTCTCTAGTTCTTTCTCCTTCCTAAGTCCTCCTCCACACTGCTAACACACAGCATATAAATTTGATCATATAACGTTCTTTTATAAAACTAATGCATTGGTTCTCCTTTGCCTAAAGGTTAGTAAGTCTAAACTGTTTGTTTGGAATGTGTTAAATTATATATTTATATAATAAACCCTTTTAACCTCATTTCCCACCAACTAGCTAACTTGTAGTTTTCATTCTTGGTGCCGTGGCACATGTCATTTCTTCTGTTTGGAATTTATATCCATTTTCTGCCCTTACCAGAGAAATACACACTTTGTCTTTGATACTTTGTAAAATCTTTCCTGTTTCAATTCTTAGGCATAATTAGTTGCTCAGTTCTCAGCAGATAACACCACTATTGTGAATAACTACTCAAATTCTCCTGACATTACAGTTGCCTGTTTCTATGTTTAGTTGTTTCGCAAAAGGTGAAGATCTATCTTGATCATCTTTTTCTCCTTACAATGCAACACACAACCTAGCCCAGAGGAAAGCCTGCATAAACATTTCAGCGAATTCACAAATGAAGGAGTGGAATGAATAAGTAAAGGCATACATGCCTCCTCTTGGTACAGGATTATGTATTTTAATTCAGAAGGCAATTCAGTATGCAATGATGTGTGGTAGTATGCTCTCAAAGGATTTTATTTTATTATGAAAAAGTCAACTAAAAATAGTGCTTATTTAATGTCACATGGTTTATGAAAAGTAGCCTCCAGGCATACTCATGTACCAATTCAGAACAAGAAAGAAAAAGAAATCAGAGAGAAAGAGGGTATATTCAGCATGACTCTCATCTTTGTTCAGAGTATTTCTATAGTCAATCATTAAACACCACAATTTATTACCACCTTGAAACTGAATCCGCATTTTTTATTTGCTGAATGTTTGAGACAGGATTGCTTGGTTCTCAGTGCTGTTGCTGTGCTGAAAGAGCAGATGTTAAAATGTACAGAGAACTAACTCTTTGCATGTCCTTCTTCCTATTAGAAAATAAAACATTGCTAAATGAAGAGGCAGAGATTTTTCTTCAAGAAGGATAAAGGTGAATAAAATGAAGAGACATGTTTCTAGAATGGAGGCCACAACCATCGGTTATTTAGCTTCCCAAATATTTATGGAAACCCAAATTTGTCATCAGTTATATACTAAGTGTTGTGGGTGGTGTATAAATGCATTTTGCTACTCTTTGACCTCAAAGAGGCTTATAATCTATGAGGGATCACAATGAGTGAAGCCTTTGAGAGATTGAGGTAATCGAGCTGTTGAGCAAAGGCAAAGGAAGGCTACCTATGGGCATATAAGGATATTAGCTACCTCAAGGTTACAAATTAGAACATTGTAGTTAATGGCAGAGAAGACTCCTTTAAACTCCATCTAGAAGAAACTGAGTTAATATTAGAGATTTAATGTTCCTGGGACAGAAGGAAAGTAAAAACACATATGAAGCCCATATTTTTTCTAGATATTGAATTAGGCATATCACATTTGTTATCTTTTATAATACCAACTGTGCAAAGTATGTAATATTGCATTTGAGGAGACTGAAATTCACAGAAGTTATGCAATTAGCCTAAGGGCCCATGACATTAGTTTGAAGAGCAAGGGTCATGTCTTATTCATATTAGTAACAGACTCTAACTCATATAGCATTTACTATATAGCTACTATAATTTTGAATGTTTAAAATGTATTAAATCATTAAATCATTTAAGAATCACAACAATCCTTATCTTCTTTGCCATTAAGTTTTGCTGCTCTGATGCACTCCAAGCCACCCTGTCTCAATCAGTACTCTATAAACAGCATTGCTAGTTTATAATCACCTTCCTCAAGACCTCACAGATTTATACACTCCTATGTTTTCCCTATTAATTTATTTACTTATAAAGCAAAATTACAACGATTAAAGGAGAGGGGGGAGCGTCTTCTGTCTACTGGCTCACTCCCCAAATGGTTGCAATAGCCAGAGCTGCAATCAAGACAAAGCCAGGAGCCTGGAACTCCCTCAGGGCTGGGTGGCAGAAATCCATCTTCCACTGCTTTCTCCAGCACATTAGTAGAGAGCTTAATGAGAAGTAGAGAAGCCAGGACTCAAACAGGCATTCATATGACATGCCAACTCCACATGCAGGAACTTAAAGCTGCTTTGCCAAAATGCTGGTCTTTTATATTCTCTTTTCAATAACAAAAGACAAATGAAACTTCTCTGGCTAGAAAGATAAAAATGATGTGCCAGTTTAGATGAGACATTATCCTTTTCTCTGTCTCACTTGAACTCAACAAATATTCACTTTTTCATATTCATTCAGATGCTAGTAACAACACAACCCATATAACTACAAGGTGTAAAGAAATGGATTACTGAAATTTATCACTGAACCAGACAAGAACTCTGTATTGTTATCCTAGATTATTTTATGCTTGATTTATACATAATCATTCATATTTATGAGATATAGTGGGAAATCTCAGTATCTGTATCCAACAAATAAATGGAAATCAAGGGACCTACTGACTAAAGTCCTCAATTTACACACTCAGGATCCCATATGAGCACCAGATCTAATCCCAGCTGCTCCACTTTACCATCCAACTCCCTGCTTGTGGCTTGGGAAAGCAATCAAGGATGGCCCAAAGACTTGGGACTCTGCACCCAAGTAGGAAACCAGGAAAGCTCCTGGCTTCAGATCAGCTCAGCTCTGGCTATTGAGACTATTGGGGGAGTGAATTAGTAGACAGAAGATCTTCTTCTCTGTCTCGCTTCTCTTTGTAAATTTGACTTTATAATAAAAACAAATCTTTTTTTATAATCGGGCTAATTAGCATATACATCGCTTCAAACAGTGGTTACTTCATTAGGTTGGAAACATTCAAGAACGGTTACTTTAATGTGGCAAGAGGATGAAACAGTGAGATTTGTTGTCTTAAAGAACATTTCTGTATATAACACTTCATTGTTAACTATAAGCTCAATGTCGTACAGCAGACACAGTAACTCCACATTTTCCCCTTCCCTCATTCTCCTAGAAACCACTTTCTGCTCTGATCCTATATGTTTGACTATTTTAGTTATTTCATAAGACAATGCAATCATATACTGCTTGTACTTATATACATGTCTTATTTCACTTCTCATAATATCTTCAAGGTTAATTACATGGTAGTATATTACAATATTTCCTTCATTTTACTTTTTAAAAATTTCTTTATGTAAGAATAAAAGGTGTCATGTATTTCATATATACAACTTCAGGAACAAAATGATGCTTGCCTCTCTTCTTTCTTCCAACTCTCCTCCTTCCTTGCTTCCTCCTATTTTAAGGCTGAATAATATTCCATCATATGCATATATCACATTTTCTTCACCAATTCATCTATTAGTCAACATGCTTATTCCCGCAAGTTAACTACTGTGATTGATTCTGAAATCAATGAACATAGAACTATTATTACATCTTTGAGATCCTAATTTCAACTCTATTGGATAGATATCCAGAAATATAATGGCTGGATCATACAGTATTTATACTGTTAAGTTTTGGGGGGAACCTATGTACTGTTTTCCATAGGGGCTATGCCATTTGGCATTCCCACAATGTAAAAGGATGCCAATCTCTGTATCCTCAGCAACATTTGTTATGTTTTGTGGTTTTAAATAATAAACAATTCTAATAAATGTGAGATTATATCTGAGTGGCCTTTACTTACAATTAATCTCATGATAAATACATTGAGTATTTTCATATTCCTATTGTCATTTATCTATTTTCTTTGAGGGATTATCCATCTTGGGTGGAGGGAATGTAGCGGCTCATGTTGAGTAAGATAACACATGTGAGCTAAAATTAGCCAAAAAACCTCCAAACCAAATGCCCATATGCATCAGTTTTGCTGCAAATACAGTGTTTCTGTGAAATTTCTTTTTTAAAAAAATGTCAGATTGTATTGTTATCATTTGAATAATTTTATGATTTTAAAAATTTATATGAATGAAGCAGAACATCTTTTCATTTGGTTAATGCTTATAGCTCTTATCTATTTTCCTTCTCTGGACTATGATCTTTTTATTGAATTCTTTATTTAGTAGAGCCATTAAGCCTTTGACTGTAATGCAAATTAAACATGTGTTACCTCAAAAAAGTAAGTCAAACCAAGTTGAAAAAAGAAAATACAACTTGAACTATGGTTATGCAACAAGGTAGAGGAACCCACCATGGGGGGAGTGTGGGGGGAGAATCCCAGATTCTATGTAATTACAACACAATATAATTAATGAATTAATTTAATTAAAAAAAAAAGAAAATACAACAGAGTAAAAATCAAAATTGTAGCCCATTTGCTAGGGTTATTACAATGATAATGTGATAGCATAATATAAAAATAGGATTGCCAGATTTTTACTATTGACTTAAAGGAGTTTCTTATATTGTTGGGAAATTAACCTCATTACCAAATATATAGTGTTATACAAAAGATAAAAACACGGGCATGTTTTCTTGTTGCATAGGTTACATTAACTATTTCCATGCTGTGCAGAAACTTCTTGTTTTCATGTGATGCCATATATCTCCCCTGCTTTTCTATGCCCATGGTACCTTACCCATGAAATCATTGTTCAGTTCAATGTCATAAAGATTCTCCCGCATATTTTTTCCAGGAATTTTATAATTATAGGTCCTATATTTGAGTCCTTAATCTATTTTGAGTTTATCATTTCTCTGTAGATTTTTAGATGAAATTTCAATTTCACCCAATATATATCCATATATAGCCAGTTTTTTAGCATCATTCTCTAGGGAGACTACATGCTTTTATCAGTAACATTCTTTAGGTAATACACATGTATTTATACACACTTTTTCTCAGAGAGGTAACTGTCAGACATTTATCATTATATCATGATGTTAGGAGGCATTGTTAACACAGCATAAAATATAAAATTTTTTAAAATAAATATTTTATTTATTATAAAAATAAATATTAAAATAGGGTTATTAGGTTTTTGCTGTTGACTTAAAGGAGTCTCTTTCATTTTTGGGAAATTAACCTCCTTACCAAATGTAAAATACACCAAAAAGCGACACTGTGGCCTAGTGGGTAAAGCTGCTGACTGCAACACTAACACCGGTTCATGTCTTGGCTGCTTCACTCCTGATCCAACTTGCTGCTAATGACTTTGGCAAAAGATGGTACAAGTGCTCAGGACCCTGCATAAGACCCGGATGAAGTTCCTGGTTCCTGGGATTGGCCTGGCCCAGTCCTCTCCCATTGCAGTCCCTCAGGGAGTTAACTAGTAAATTGAAGATCTGTGTGTGAGTGGGTGCATATGTGGTGTGTACGTGTCCTGTTCTCTTCTTTGCAACTCTGAGTTTCAAATAAATAAGTCTTTGAAAACACACAGATGTTTTATGCACTCAATAAAAGACATCATTTACTTGGAGACTTGTCAGCTTAAGTAGATCAGAAAGGTTTTTGCGTGTTTTTA
This sequence comes from Ochotona princeps, assembly GCF_030435755.1. Classification (NCBI taxonomy): domain Eukaryota; kingdom Metazoa; phylum Chordata; class Mammalia; order Lagomorpha; family Ochotonidae; genus Ochotona; species Ochotona princeps. The sequence continues at coordinate 37,794,299 of NC_080865.1, forward strand.
ATACAGAAACTCTTGGAACTGCTTAAGAGAGTTATGTGAAAGACCCAAAACACTCAGGGTGGCTCTGCAGAACTTTTAGATGAATGGCATCATAAGTATCGAGAGAGAACTCCAGCGACAGCATGGTCTTCACGTTGGAGAAGAGGTGGGTGATGGATACGAGCTACAATAGCACAGCAGGGAAAGTAGTTAGGAACTTCATCTCTTGGTATCAGAAAGGGTTTCTTTGTTAGCTTGTGTAGAGCTTCCTTCCTGTCATGACAATGTGTTTGAGTAGTCAACAGCATGTACTTCACTGCTATCTGAAGTTTCCTAGCTTAAGACAGTAAACTGACTCATGGGCACTGTAATATCCGAATTGGATATTGTATATACTTAATTGTTATATGCTAATTGTTTGTTGTGATATACTACAGACCTCAGAGTCGGTTGCTCCTTGGCAAGCTGCAGGCATCAAGGATTCTCAGTGTCAGGAAACACTGCTGTCTGTTAGAGTGTGAAGTATCCCAGCAGCAATTATCAATTAAGGGAGAAAGAATGACTAAAATGATGACATGACAAAAAGGCAAGGACCACAGAAAACTATAAAGTTTTCTCTTTATTTAAAAACAAAAGTTTCTAATTTATGAAAACTACAGAAGGAAATGCCATGTACTGAATGTTCCCTAGAATTTAACAACTCTTCCTATTTTATTTCATCTCAATCTTTACTTTCTGGCAGTTATATTCTCTATTTTATATATTAGGAAAATGAAGCTCATAAAACAAAGCATATAAATTCAATTCCCATAGTGAACTGAATGTAGATTTATTTTTTTTACCATTTACAATTGGCCTTTCTTAAAATATGCACATCAAATTCCAGGTGAGATGAATATCAGTAACAATGAAAGTACCCCACTAAATTTCAATTTCATATTTGGTTTGATATTTCTATGATGAATGAAACACAATACTTGAATTCTTCTTTTTGAAAATTTATTCCTTGTTTAAAGATTTATTTTATTTTTATTGGAAAGTCACATATACAGAGAAGAGGACCAGACAGGAAGATCTTCTGTTCGTTGATTCACTCCCTTAGTGGCCACAACAGCCGGAGCTGCACCGATCTGAAGCCAGGAGCCTCTTCCAGGTCTCCCATGCTGGTGCAGGGTTTGAAAGCTTTGGACCGTCCTCAACTGCTTTCCCAGGCCACAAGCAGGGAGCTGGATGGGAAGTGGGGCTGCCAGGATTAGAACCAGCATCCAGATGGGATCCCAGTGCATTCAAGGCGAGGACTTTAGCTGCTAGGGGACCATGCCGGGCCCAAAATTTTATTTCTTTATTGGAAAGGCAGAACAAAGAGAGAGTAGGGGAGAGACTTGCCTGGGAAAGACATATTCAGTCCTCTTGTTCAATCCCCAAATGGCTAGAACTGCCAGGAGTGGACCAGGCAGGAGCCAGGATCCAGTAATTCCATCCTGATCTCCTACGTCACTGACAATATCTCAAGTACTTGAGCCATCTTCCAGGGTTTTCTCAGGTGCATTAAAAGAGCTGGGTCAGAAGTGTAGCAGCCACGAATCAAATTGGTGTTCTGAAATAAGATGTTGGAATCGCAGACATCAATCCACTGTGCCACATGTCTAGCATCAAACACTTGCATTGTTTAGTAATAATAATAATAATAATTTATATATTGTATTATTATTTTATAATATATAATATATTGTATATTATTATATTTTATATTATAGTGTGCATTTATATTTTATATCATATAATAATGTATTATGCTGTATAATAATGTTTATTATTATTATTTTATAATACAAAGAGAACAGATTTAATGAAGTTCACAGAAACAATTCTAAGAATGCTATTTATACATATGATATATACAGAGATAGATATATACACTTAGGTATATTCATATGTATCACATTGTCCTTTTCCAGTCATCAGTTGGTGGGTGTCTGGATTGATTCCATGTCTTAGCTATTATGAATTTAGCTGTTCTAAGCATGGGAGTACAAGTAACTCCTTCATGAGCTAATTTAAATACGTTTGTGTTTATTTCTAGAAGTAGGACTTCTGGGTCGTATCTGAAATAAATCTTTTTTCAGATATGTGAGGCATTAACATACTGTTTTCCATGACAGTTGTGCCCATTTGCATTCCTACCAACAATATACCAATATATTAGGATACTTTTGTCGCATCCTCAGCATTGTTATTGTTTTTTTCTTTTCAGATAATGACCTTTCTTAGTGAGGTGAGAATTATTGTGGCTTTTATTTGTATGACCCTGATGACTAGTGATGCTGAGCATTTTTGCATATGTGTGCTGGCCATTTGTATTTCATCCTTTGAAAAATACCTGGTTGTATTTCTTAACTGGATTATTTGATGTTGTTGAGTTTCTGGAGCTTCTTATATATTCTGAATATTAATCCTTTATCAGATTCACAGTTTGCAAACATTTGCTCCCATCTTGTCTCTTGCCTCTTGACTTTTTGAGTATTTCTTTTCCAGTGCAGAAACTTCTTAGCTTGATGTAATCCCATTTGTTTTTGCCTTAACTGTCTGTGCTTCCGGCTCTTATCCAAGAAATTTTTGCCTACTTCTTTTTATGCCAATGTCTTACAGTGTTTCCCTTACCAAACACTTGAATTCTTTATTCAAGTTCATCTACTACCAATCATGTGAGAGTAACATGCTCAACATAGGATAATATGCCAAGATTCCTAGGGAACTATCTGCATCAGATACTGCAACATTACGGGAACACAGAAAATTCCAACTACAAGCATTTGGTTTGATATTGTTCAAGTACATAATGACTTCAATATCCATGTTAGTGTTGAGTAACACAATCAGAAATTATTTGAACATTTTCTTGGCACTTGTTACATCTCATACACTGGGATACATACAGGCAATGAAGGCTGGGAAGATGAATAAGACACTGTTACATCATAAAGGGTTAATACTCTAGTAGAGAAAATAAGCAAAAAAGTTCTAACACAGTGTTATTTGTCCTTTTGTTTGTAAAAGAAAGTGTTATGGAGCATAGAAAAAGGCAGTGTTAATGAGAACAAGGATCAAGATGGATTTCCAAGAAAAACTGACATTTAGATACAGCATAAGAAGTAGAAATTTTCCAGAAAAATAAGGTGATATTATCATCAGAAAAAAAATGGCATGGGTTTTGAAGCCTAGTGTTTTAGGAAACTTCAAATCATTGTATACAACTGTAGCAAGCTGTACTCACACCAAAAGTTTGTTTCAGTTGTTGAGATTAATAGATGCAATGCAGATACACAAAGGAGAATATGCAAGAGTTTAAGGCTAAAATGATTCAGCTTTCTGAGCAAAGCCAGTAACCTCCCACGTTCAAATTAGGGAAAGGAGACTGACATGCTGTTTTAATGGTGATTAGAAGTGGTGTCAGTGGTGCATGATTTAAACTTTCTACCAATACTAAAGAAAGGAGATTCTTTAATTTAATAGTAAGGAAAGGAAAATGCTTCCTTTAATCATGTTTCACAGATGTGGCTCAGAGAACAGAGAGGAGGGAGTCTTAAAAACTGTCAGTGGGTACACATCAAAAATAGAATCAAACTCCCTTCCTGCCCAGGGAAGGAGGTATCTGTCAGAAACATAAAATGTGAAGGAAGGTAAAAGTATAGAGGTGTCATAAATGATCAAAATTAAATTATTGTTACCTTGAAATAGCCTTCTATATGATGTTGCATGTAAGCCTTATGATAACCACACAGTAAAAATCTATAGCAGATGCACAAAACAAATAGAAGGCATTCAAAGTAAAGCACTGCACAAAACTAACAAATCACAAACAAATAAAGCAAAACAGGAAGCAAAATATATCTAAAGCAATCAGAAAACCAACTACATAATGGCAGTGTTATGTTCTTACCTATAATTACTTTGAATGTAACTTGATTGAAATGGACAAAAATAGATAGATGGGTGGCAGTAAATATGTATATAAAAACTCCAAATACTCAATCTAGTGTTATGGCTTACGTACATCAAGAATAAGAATAAGAAATCCAAAGTTAGAAAAGAAATAGCAAAGATCAGAACAGAAATAAATGAAATCGAATAAAAATTAAAAAATCAGAAGTCGGATTTTAGAAAAAAATGACAACACTGACAAAATCTCATCTATGCTAAGAACAAAAGAATGACTTAAATAAAATTAAAAATCAATAGATATATTTTAAAAATTATCACAGAAATACAAAGGGCCATTAACAGACTACCACGAATGATGCAATGTCAACAAATTGGGAAACCTAGAATAAATGGATAAGTTCCAACACATAACTAATAATAAATCTAGAATAAGTGGAAAACCTGAACACATCAATAATAATAAAGGAAATTAGATAAATAATAAAAATCTCCCATGGTGAGTGACAGGGGGAACAGGACCTGATGGTTTCACTACCATATTCTACCAAATATTAAATATGAATATCAATGCTTTTAAAACTTTCCCCAAAAAACATTAAAGAGGAAGAAATACTTTCAAGCAATTTTTATGAGACCAGCATTTCCTTAATAGCCAAGTCAGGCAAAGGAGAAAAACCTTTTATGAACTTTGGTACAAAAATCATCAACAAAATATTAGCAAGCAATTCAACATATTAAAGAATTGTTCACCATGATCAAGTAAGATTTATCCCAGAGATGCAAAAGTGACTCAACACACACAAGTCTATAAATGTCATATATCTTATTAAGAGAATAAAAGACAAAAACCATATAGTCATTTCATTACATGATGGAAAAGCAATTGGCAAAATTCCACATAATTTAATAATAAAAACTTCCAAAAATCTTAGGTGTAGAAGGAATGTACCTCAACAACATAATGGCCATAACCAGACAGCCATATCTAGCATTATACATAACAGTGAGGTAAAAGTTGAAATATCCTATAAGACAAAGATTCTCAGCAGAGTATCAGAAGCTCTTACCAGAGAAATTAGGCAAAGGAAAGTAATAAAAAGGCATCCCAACTGGAAAGAAAGTAGCCCAATTTGCAGATGAGATGATTTGGAATACAGAAAGCTCTAAAGTTTTCTTCAAAAGTCTGTTAGAACAGTAAATGAATGCTATAATTGCACAGTACACAAAATCAACATACAAAGATTCGTGGCATTTCTTTCCTTACAATCATATCAACAGATGCAGAGAAGGCATTTGATAAAATCCAACACCACTCCATGTAAAAACCATTCAGCAAGATAGGCATAGAAGAAACTTTCTATAACATAATCAAAGCAAAAATATGAAAATCTCCAACTCCAGCTCCATACTAAATGGGGAAAGCCTGTAAACTTTTCCACTAAGAACTGGAACTAGACAAGGATGTCCACTCTCACTACTATTATTCAATATAGTAATGGAAATTCTTGCCAGAGCTATTAGGCAAGAAAATTCAAACTGGAACCAAGGAATTAAAATTATCCCTGTTTGCAGATGATACGGTTGTCTATATAAGAGAACCAGAACACTCACTTAAGAGACTACTGGAACTCATAAGAGACTTTGGCATGGTAGCAGAATACAAAATTTATAAACACAAATTTTGATGGCACTAGTATGCACAACTAATTCCATGGCTTAGAAAGAAATTGTAAGTACAACTCCTTTAAAATAGTAAAGATGAATATCAAATTCCTAGGAATTAATTTAACCAAATATGTGGGAGACCTCTATGATGAAAACTATAAAACATTTTTTTTTTAAATAAATAGAAAAAGGGCTCGGCAGTGTGGCCTAGTGGCTAAGGTCCTCCCCTTGATCCCATATGGCCACTGGTTCTAATCCCGGCAGCTCCACTTCCTCTCTATCTCTCCTCCTCTCAGTATATCTGACTTTGTGATAAAAAATAAAATAAATCTTTAAAAAAATAAATAAATAGAAAAAGACATTAAAAGATGCAGAAACATTACCATGTTCCTGGATTGGCAGGACCAACATAATCAAAATATCCATATTACCAAAAGTATATTACTATATACAGACTCAATGCAATCCCAATCAAAATCCCAACAACACTCTTCTCAGAAATAGGAAAGAAGACGCAAAAGTTCATCTGGTAACACAAAAGAGATCACAAATAGCCAAAGCTATCCTAAAGAATTAAATTCAAGCTGGAGGAATCACAATCCCAGACCTCAAGACATACTACAGAGCAGTGGTCATCGAAACAGTCTGGTACTGGTACAGAAACAGAAAATAAGATCAATGGAACAGAATAGAAGCAAAAGAAAGGAGCCCACACATGTATAGTCAACTAGTCTTTGACCAGAAAATTAAAAACAATCCAGGGAAGCTAGGTGGTCTTTTCAATAAATGCTGTTGGGACAATTGAATAGCAGCTTGCGGAGGTAAAAAGCAAGATCCTCACCTGTCATTTTATGTGAAAACCAGCTCTAAATGGATCAAGGACCTAAATCTATACCCAGAAACCACCAAAGTATTAGAGGAAAACATAGGAAGCACTCTCCAAGATGTAGAAATAGGGAAAGGGCTTCTAGAAAAGTCACCAGAAGCACAAGCAGTCAAAACGAAAATAAAAAATGAGACTACATCAAACTGAAAAGCTTCTGCACAGCGAAAGAAATGATCAACAAAGTGAAAAACCAACCAGCAGAATGAGAGAAAATCTTTGCATATTACACAAGTATTAGGGAACTAATTTCCAGTATTTACAAAGAGGGGGTTTTGGGAGAGGGTAAGAGAAACCCCAGAGCCTATGGAATTGTATCATGAAATAACAAAGAAAAGAAAAATATGTATGTATGTATCATTTGAAAGACAGCATGATAGACAGGAAGACACAAAGAGGTGTTTCATGCACTGCTTCACTCCCCAAACTGCTAGCAACAGCCAGATCTGAGGCAAGCTGAAATTAGGAGCCAGCAGATCCATCCTGCTCTCTCACACAGATGGCAATAGCTCCAGTACTTGGATTCTTTTTGTCTTTCTAGGCGCATCAGCAGAAAGCTGGTGATCAGAAGCAAAGCAGCTGTTACCTGAATCAAAAACCCAATGTGAAATGCTAGAATGACAAATGGTGTTTGACTTACAATACACAATGCCAGCCCCAGTTCAATGGTATTTCTGTAGATTAAAAGCAAATTCTTCAAAACATAAAGCAAGAAAGCAATCTCACGATAGCTAGAAAAAATACTAAAACAGTAACAAATTGGATGAAGGAGGTGGAGGATATCTACACTGAAAACTATTAAACATTGAGAAAACTTGAAGAAAGCACAAATAAATGAGAATATATTAAATGTCCATGGATTATTCATGAAATGTTATTGAAATGTTCTTGCTGTTAAAGTGATATACAGATCCAGTCAAAATTCCATGATTGCTTTTCACAGAAGTAGAAAAAAATCCTAAAATTCTTATGGAACTACAAAAAAAAGTAGCCAACCTGATCTTGGACTGAAATAGCAAATTTGGAAGCGTCACACAATCTGATTTCAAACTGTATAACAAAATTATGGTAATTAGAATAGCATATTGATAGCAGAAAAACAGAAAACAATGACCAATGGGATGAAGTAGAAAATGCAGAAATGAAGCCATGTGCTTATGATCAATAGTTTTTTCACTGGTTTCAAAAAGATAAATAGGCATAAAAGAGTCTGCGCAATAAAGAATACTGGATATCCACATGCAGAGGAGTGACAACGGATTGTAATCTCCTATCGATATATAAAAATCAATTCAAAATGGATTAAATGCTTAAACATCAGACATAAAACGAAAAAACAAAAAATACCAGAAGGAAGCATACAGTAAATAATACATGGCATTGTCCTGGCAGTGTTTTTTTTTTTTTTTTATATTTGACCCCCAAATCTCAGACAAAAACACAACAATTACGATTACATAAGATGAAAAAAAAAAAAAGAAAGTAACACAGCTAAAGAGAAAGTAAAGAGCTAACCTATATATTGGAAGAAAATATTTTCCAGCAACACATTTAATAAAGGATTAATATTCAAACCTAAGTAACTGCATAGCAAAAAATTCTAAAAAGCACAAATAGTCCACTTTTTAAAAGATTTATTTATTTTTCTTGGAAAGGCAGATGCACAGAGAGGAGGAGAGACAGAGAGGAAGATCTTCCGTCCGATAAGTCACTCCCCAAGTGACCGCAACGGCCGGTGCTGTGCCGATCTGAAGCCAGAAGCCAGGAACTTCTTCCAGGTCTTCTATGTGGGTGCAGGGTCCCAAGGCTTTGGGCCGTCCTCGACTGCTTTCCCAGGCCACAAGCAGGGAGCTGGATGGGAAGTGGAGCTGCCGGGATTAGAACCAGCATATGGAATCCTGGCGTGTTCAAGGCGAGTACCTTAACCATTATGCTATCGCACTGAGCCCCAGATAGTCCATTTTAAAAACAAACAAAGTCATCAAGGTTGTTTCAATGTCTTTGCTATTGCATATTGTGCTGCTGTAAATACAGGAGTATGGGTCACTTTCTCATATGCAGATTTCCTTTCCTTTGGATATATTCCCAGAAGTAGAACAGCTGGGTCACATGGCAGATCAGTTTTCAATTCTCTTAGCACTCTCCATTCTGACTTCCATAGTGATTGTTCTAGCCTACACAATCCAAACGCCCGTTCAAAGAGAAGTGAATAAATAATGGTGCAAATACTCTATGGAATACTACTCAGTCACTAAAAAGAATGGCATTCTACCATTTGCAACAAAATGGTCTCTACTGTACACCATTATGCTCAGTGAAATAAGCTCATCTCAAAAGGACAAACATATGTTCTCTCTGACACCAGACAACCTTCACACAGAACACAAGATTGATAGATATATAGACAAACAAACATATACATATAGTCATCTGGTAGAACTGTATAATAGAGACTATCATATTGAGATAAGAAGATAAAAGGATGCAGCTCTGCTTCCAAACCAAAGGGAGGATTTGAATAGACACTTTTAAAAAGAGAATGGCATGAGGCTGGAACAGTGGTATAACTGGTTTATGCACCTGACAGACCATATGGGTGCCAGCTTAAGTCCCAGCTGTTTCACTTCTGATCCAGCTCCCTGCTTACTGCACCTAGGAAAAGAGCAGAGGATGGCCTAAGTCCCTGGGCCCTGCACCTGCATGAGAAACCCACAAGAAGTTTCTGGCTCCCAACTTCAGACTGGCCTAGCTCTGGCAGTGGCGGCCATTTAAGGAGTGAACCAGCACATGGAAGATTCTCTCTTGTGCACTCACACATTCTCTCTCTCTGTAATTCTTTCAGGTTAAAAAAAAAAATAAATCTTTAAAAAAGAGAGAGAGTGACATGCAGATGACCAACATACAGATGACCAACAAATACATAAAACAACATTGATAGCACTAATCATAAGGGAAATTCAAATTATAGTTACAATGAGGTATCGCATCACAACTATCAATGCTAGTATCAAAATTATGAACTATCAAGTGTTGACAGGGATGCAGGCATAAAAGAACTATTGTACACTGTTGGTGAGAATGTAAATAATATACTCATTATAAAGAACTATGTAAAGGTTCCTCAAGAAAACTAAAAATAGAATTACCACATGATTCACTAATCCTACTTTTGAGTATAATATCCTCATAACTTAAAATCAGTATCAGTATTACAAAGATATCTATACTCACATGTTTGTTGCATATTATTCCCAATAGTCACGATTAGAGAGTCAGGTCAGCCTATGTGTCCATCAATTTATTAATGGACAAAGAAAACGTGGTGTCTATACAAAATGGAATACTCTTTAGCCTCAAAAGTGAAGAAAATCCTGTCATTTGTGGCAGTATAATTAAAACTAGAGAACATTGTGCTAAGTGAAATAATTTACCTGTTTGCACTTAAGATAAAAATCAACTATTCTCACTTTAAAATAGAATTTAGTTTTGGCATTATGACACATCACATAAATCACCAAGGCAATGCTGGCATTCCATACAAGTGTCAATTGGAGTCCTGACTGTTCCAGTGCCAATCATTGGGAAAGCAACAAAAGGTGGCCCAATTGCTTGGGCCCCGCACTCTCATGTAAGAACTGGATGAATCTCCCAGCCTTGACCTGTTCCAGCCCCAGCAATTGAGGCCATTTGGGGAGTGAAGCATTGGACTAAAGATTGCTCTCTCTCTCTCTTTCCTCTTTCTCTCAGTAATTCTGCCTTTTCAATAAGTAAATCAACTTTTTAAAGGAATAGAATTTAAATATCATTTTGGTGCAAAATAATTTTGACCCATAGATAGGTTTTTCAAAATGCTTATTTCCATTAATGCTTTGAAGGTGCATTGTAGATGAAATTTAAAGCAATCTCATTAATAAAAGCAGAGGGTAGAATAGTGCTGATGAGAGGATGGGGAGGGAACAGTTAGGAGATGTTTGACAAAGGGTAAAAATGCTTGAGTTACATAGAAGAAATAAATACATATTTAAGAAGATCAATATGGTAATTGAATCGAAAAAATCCTCCCACATTGGGGGCATGTATTATGGTGCAGCAAGTCAAACTGACACCTACAATGTCAACATCTAATATCAGCCTAAAGTTACAGTCCAGGCTGTGGAAGGGGACTGGGTGTGGCACAGGTTGTCCGGTCCAGGTAGTTTGGCCCATGTGCATGGTGGAGTCAGGCTCGTAAGCCCATCGCCACCCAGCAGTGTGCTTGTGGGGGCTTAAGAGTGTGGTCTTGCAGAGGGCCTAGGAGATGGCACGGGTGGGGGCGTGCAGGTGAGGAATGACTTCTGAGGGACTTGAATTGACAAGGCTACTGCTCTTGCAGAGCTGAGTCTCCTCAGTGGCTTAGATGAAGCAGTGAATGCACAGAGAGGATATGGCAGTCCACTGGGACCTGAAGAGGACATCCACTACCATAGCAAAGGGTGGAAGGAGATGGTGATGTGATGTGGGGAATAGAGGACTACTGAAGGAGTATGTCGCATGTGAAGGATAACTACTGAGGAACTTTCCATGACAAGCCCACTGTACTTGTAAGTAGGCGAGGGGGCTGAGACTGAGCAGTTTGGAAGTGGGACCTGGAAGGACTTTAAGGGTCAACCCAACATAACTGCCCACATAGGAGACCTGAGTTGAGCACCATAAACTACCACCATGAACTACCATTCATTGCATCACACTAAAGCTGTGGCTGGAAGCCTACCTGGCAGGGCTAGATCACAGTACTTGTCAATAAGAATCAGAACACAAGATGGGTAATGTTAGGCTAGGCCATTACACCAACAAGCATGTGAGAAAATCAGGTTTGGTGGTGGATTCTGATGAGAACATATGGGCCCAATCCTGTGGAACTGAAATTTCCACTGGTTTGCTTAAGATTTGGGGTGATGACAGGCTGAGCTAGGCATGACTCTTCGACACTCATGGGTACTAAGGTTGGAATAAGCTGGGCTGATCCAGGTTGAAGTACCTGCAGGCACACCCAAGAACATGGCATGGGGTGAGCCAGGCCACAACATCCACCAGTTCATACATAGCCCAGGATGGAGGGGGTAGACTATGCTGGGTAAGGGCTTAGTATCTGCTAGAACATGTGAGATCTGGGTCTGGGAATGGGTCTGATGGGGGAACTTGTGAAATTCCTCTGCTGGTATGTAACTCCTGCTGGTGAACATGTGATTCAGGCCTAGGTCTTGATCAGACTTGGCAGGGTAGCTCCACCCGTTGGCAAGTGTGTGGGTTGGTTCTGGAGGGTGGCAGACCAGGCAGGGTTGAGCCAAGCCTTAGCTCACTGGCAAGTGCAGGAGCCAAGCTGGAGTGCAGGTCATGCTGGGCTGTGTTGTCACGCCCACCAGTTTGCATAAGCCAGGTATGGGATCAGACTGGGCAGGGCTGAGCTACAGCACTCACCAGCGAGGGTTGGGACTGGGAGTGGGTTGGGTCAGGCCAGGCTGCAGCATCCGATGGCAAAAGCCAAGATGGGGGTGGACTAAGCTGAGCTGGGTCAGAGCAGCCACTGTCATGAAAAAGATCTGGGGCTGGAAATAGGCCTGGTTTGGGAGCTAAGGGGATGTCCCAGCTGAGTTGTAGTTCCCACTGGGGAGCATGAGAGCCAAAATTGGGGCAGCAAACTGAACTAGACATGGCTGCAGTGTCCCTTGGCATAGGAGTGGACAGGTTGGGGTATGCCAGACTGGGCTAGACTCCAGCACCCTCTGGTGCTTGTGCCAGAGTGGATATAGAATGGGCCGGGCTAGGTCCCAGCTCCCACTGAATCACATAAGAACTGTGTTCGGGAGTGGACTAGGTATGGCTGGGTTGTAACAACTGACCATAAGAACCAGAATGGGTGTGAACCAGTTGGGCAGGGCCATTGCTCTTGCCAGGACAGAAAGTGGACTAAGCCTGAGCCAAGAACCACCAGTGTGTGCAAGGTCTGCCACTGGGAAGAGACCCAGTAGAGGAGCTTGAGGAATTCCTTTGTTAGGATATAGACGCTGCAGGTAATGACATAACCCAAAGCAAGGAGCAGAGCCTAGAGCAGGCCAGGTTACAGTACCTGCCAGCATACATATTGCTCAGGTCTCTGGACAGGTTTGGTCTAGACCAGTTCATAACTCCCTCTGGCACATCAGAGAACATGGACAGGGTGCAGGACAGGCCAAGTAGAGCCACAGCTCAAACCAGTTCACATTAGGCCCAGGACTAGTTGCTAAATGGACTGGACTAATCTGTAACGAGCTGGAACAGAGGGCAGACCAGGCTAGGCCAGGCTACAACACTCATCGGGAAATGTCTAGGTGAGGCAGGCCATGCCACGCTGGACCCAAACACCCACCAGTAGAGGTGAAACACAAGGGAAGGGGTGTGAGCCTGGTAGGTAGGGAGCAGCACCGGCTCCCCTGCTAGGTCAATGCTCCTGCCCGTGAGCCTGATGTCTGGGACTAGAAGCAGAACAGGCTGGGCAGGTCTACAACACCTGTTGGCCTACATGTGAACTGGGTTTAGAGGAGAGCCAGGCTGGGCTGACTGTATCTACTGGTGCATGTATGAGCCAGAGTAAGTAGAGACTGGTCAGGCTTTGCCACAGCATCAGCTGGCAAGATCTGGGACTAGGGGATAAGTTCTGTCGAACTAGACTGCAGGACCACCTGGGGAGTGCAAGATCTAAGACAGGAATGGGCCCAGTTAGGAAATATGGGCACCTCTCTGATGGTCTGCAACTCCCATTGAAGAGCATGAGAACCAGAACTGGGGGGCAGGCCTGGCTAGACAGGCAGTGGCACCCACCAGCATGAATGTAGGCTGGATAGTGGAGTCCGTTGGGTTTAAACTAGGCTCCAACATCCACTGATGTGTATGAGAGCTGAATGGGATGTGGGATAGACTAGACTGTCTGCTGCACATACTTGCAAGCACAGGAACCAGGGCTGGAGGCAGGCCTGGTGACCCCAAGGGTTCATTCCAACTAGGCACAGTTCCTGCTGGTGTATGTGAGGGTAACATGTGCAGTGGGACTGGCTTGCTCTGAGCTGCAGCATCCATTAGTTTGTGTAAGAGATGGGACTTGAGACAGAATCAACCCAGCAATTGCAACAACCAAAGTCTGAGTAGGCTAATGCGGTTGATGGACTGAGCCAGACCTCATATGGGCGAGCACATATAAGAGTCAGGTCTGGGATAACCTCAGACAATGTCTCTTTGGGGATATCCCCAATTATACTGCTGGACTGAGAATTCCAACCATAGGGAGAATTGCAGGATCGGTGGCCTGATTGTAGATTGCATGTGTCAGAACTGGGCCTCCTCAGTGGATAAGACAGAGCAGTGGACAGCATGCCCAGATTCACATGGAAGATATGGCAATCCCCTGGGGCCTGCAGAGAATATCTTGTACCATAGCAGAGGAAGGAGAGCAAAACACATTGTTCAACTACCCCAGCCAAGTGTTGATAGCAATTATCTGGGCGAATGAAGATTATGTTAGCCAGTGGACCTTGGAAGGATTTCCTCCTCCTTGGATCGATGAGATAAATAGCATTTTTCAGATCTATCGAAACCATTTAGGTAGAACCCTCAGAACATGTTCCACATCAGGGACCCTGGGATGACATCCGGTAGCTATTCCTCATCCCTGGGTACTGAGGCAGTCGGGAGGCTGGGTGTGGTTTCTCCCCTTATCTCCCTTCTACCCCCAGATGCAGAAGGAAGAAAAAGAGAATTTGGAAACAATGGTCTCACCCACTTTCCCCTAACCCTCAATCTTTTCCACTCTGACCAACTATGTAAACATCATCATAAGAAAGAAAGAAAGAAAGAAAGAAAGAAAGAAAGAAAGAAAGAAAGAAAGAAAGAAAGAAAGAGAAAAGAAAAAAGAGAGACAGTCCAGGCTGCACTGCTTTCTGTCCAGTTTCCTGTTAATGCATCATGGAAAGCAGCAAGTGCTTGAGAATACACCATCAGTGTGGGGAGACCTGGATGAAACCCTTGGCTCCTGGATTTGGCCTAAATGAGGCTGGCCATTGTGGCCATTTCAGAAGTAAACCTGTGGATGAAGGATGTGTGTGCGTGCACATGTGTGTGTGTTCTTTAAAAAAACTAATCCTTTTCTTTAAACAAAATAATTGTATAATATATACATACAGCATCAGTTTCCTCATAATTATTAATAATTAAAATTCTTCCAAAACGTATAATTTATGTATCTGGAAATACCTATATCTAGAGATGTCAACTACATTGAGTCTTTTATTAGTTTTACTTGCATGAAATAAACTAATTATCAAATAAATTTAGACTGTTTTAAAGAATCAATGTGCTTGGGCCCGGCAGCATGGCCTAGCGGCTAAAGTCCTCGCCTTGAACTCCCCGGGATCCCATATGGACACCGGTTCTAATCCCGGCAGCTCCACTTCCCATCCAGCTCCCTGCTTGTGGCCTGGGAAAGCAGTTGAGGACGGCCCAGTGCATTGGGACCCTGCACCCGCGTGGGAGACCTGGAGGAGGTTCCTGGTTCCCGGCATCGGATTGGCGCGCATCGGCCCGTTGCGGCTCACTTGGGGAGTGAATCATCGGACGGAAGATCTTCCTCTCTGTCTTTCCTCCTCTGTGTATATCTGGCTTTGTAATAAAATGAATAAATCTTTAAAAAAAAAAAGAATCAATGTGCTCTTTTTGTATTCAATAAATAGAGTAGGGCCATTTATTAGAAGGAGATGTTTTTCAAACAAACAATCCATATAGGCCAAATAATTAATTCTTCATCCAAACCACAATGTTTCAGAGAGTGAAAGAGATTATAATTATTAATTATAGTAAATACACTGAAAAATATAAGCTAGAACTCTTCCAAGAAAACTGGATCTACTCCATGACATAGTCATCTTTCAATGAAAAACCATAGAAAATGTTCAGGTATCTATAAATAGAGATGATAAAGGCTTGAACTAAAGAAATTTCAATAGATATGGAAAGTACTTATATTTGAGAATTGATACAGGAGCACAAACAAGGCTTTCAGATTGAATGTATTTGTGTATGTGTGTGTGTATATATATATTTGTGCGTGCAAAATTAGAGTAAGGGAATATGAAGTTAGGAAAGAAATCTGGATTTCCTAGCTTAAAAGACTCAGTGAGTGACTACACCATTGAATAAGAACGTATTTAATCTGCATAGTTTATTCAGACCCCACACAATCTTGCTAGATCATTGAGTTTCAGTCTGGGCAGAAGTCCTGAGGCTTCCAGCGTGCTTAATCAAAGTTCTGGAGCCATTTGTTCAGTTTTTCCCCACTAGAGCAAAAGCTAACTTGAGTTTCTAAGTGAATTGACACAATGACTAGATTTGATTGGAATCATATAGGATTTTCCATATCATACTACATCACATTGCATTTATAAATCTTGTTTCGATTTTGTCTAATTCCAAATACACCTTTTGGAGTATTACATAGAATATATGCAATTAGCTCTAAGAAGGCAGTGACTTGATCTGCCTTGCATAAAAACTGACACATAACAGGTGCTCTGTAAATATTTGTCAAATGAATTTTTGACTTAAATCCTTAGTGAGTACTTTAGGAAATCGTTTACCAGATTCTTATAGTTGCAGTATTAGGCATTTTGTGTTAGTATTTTGGAAGCTATTTCCAATAAAGTGAACCATTTTTTTTCTCTCCTGGACACAGCGGCACTTCCTTTTCTTTCTTTTTTTTTTTTTTTTTTAAAGATTTATTTTGTTTTTATTACAAAGTCAGATATACTGAGAGGAGGAGAGATAGAGAGGAAGTGGAGCTGCCGGGATTAGAACCAGCGGCCACATGGGATCAAGGCAAGGACCTTAGCCACTAGGCCACGCCACCAAGGCCCGGCACTTCCTTTTCATGTGGCCGGTGAAACCTTTGTAAAGAAGCCATATCCAAGCAGGCTCAACTATGCGATCATTATGTTCTAACCTGTGCAGTCCCTCACAACCTTGACTAAGATACTTGTAAGATGATGTTTTGAAAGATATATTTAGAAATTATTAATAGACTATATCCGGAGTCAGCTTCCCTCTTCATACTCAAAGCTACTAGTGTGTTCTGTTGTTCATTTGGAAACATCCTGAGGCATTCTGCCTTGAACTCTACCTTCGAAACTTTAGGCTTCTGATACTTTATGAATAGTTAGATACAAAAATCTCAACAACATACGATATGTTACTGTTGTAATGACAATTCCTGAAATTATTTCTAATAGATTTTGAATGGTACATCGTCTCAAAGTAGTGCTATCATAATGAAATCTAGCTTAAATTCTTGAATTTGACAGTAAAATTTTGCTTTGTAACCTTCCACAGCTTCGGCTGGGCTTGGCAGATCTGAAATCCTCTGCAAATTTTCCTAAGCATTCATTTCCTGTATTTTGCTGTATTGTTTAGCCTCTTCATAAAAGCCCATGACTTATCTGCTATGTTTATATTGGAAGATGCTTGTTTTAATGTCTGAAATGTAAGGTATTGAAGTATTGGACCATCTACATTTTTTCATTTATTTGAAAGGCAGAAAGACAAAAACAGACATCTCAAGTGGTATTTAAATCACTGCAACAGATGCCTGTCCTTCAAACTATTTTAACTGTCATACTCAGTTAAGTCAATTAACACTAATGTAGAATTTGCTTTGAATTCCATATACAAAATGATATCATAACTCCATCTAAGAAATCTCCCGAATTTTGGTTTGGACAAGTGAGATGACTACATAACTCATCAAGGTTGTTAATAGTAGGTGGCATTGCAAGAACGCTACATAAAGAGTTAAACAAGAAATTCAATTTTTGTTAAGACTTTATTTATGACAGAATGTATATTTTCTATTTTTGTAATGGTGATGAAGATGATGACGATATTAACAACAGAAATAACAGAAGATTTATGGCCAGGATCCTAGTGCTTAGGATGTAAACATTCCATGCCCAAGTGTTATTTCAAGTCCCAACTACTCTACTTGGCACTCAGTTTCCTGCAAATGCATCTGACAATACAGCAGAAGATGACCCGAACACATAAGCCCCTGCCACTAACATGGAAAACAGGGTGGAGCTCCTCTTCCTATCTTCTACCTGGCTCATTCCTGGCTGTTATAGGTATTTGGGGAGTGAGCCAGCAAATAAGACCTCTCTGTTAATCTTTTTCTTGATCATTTGCATTTCAAGTAAATAAATATTTAAAAAGAAAAATGAAATATCCTCCATACATAACTCCTAGATAGCAAAGTAGCAACAATCCTCAAATATGGCACTTGACCCTACCTTTCTTAAAAATACAACCATCTACTTTTTTGCATACCAACTTAAATAAGAGATAACAGATTTTCTGGCCTCTCTGTGCTGTTTGCTAACTTGCACCTCTTAAACCTGAGTAATCTATTTCTTCTTTTCCTAAAATTTATGTTTGCCACTTTTATGTCCCTTCCCTTCCCTTTCCTTCCCTTCTCTTCCACTCCCAGGTCTAACACTCTGTCTAAATAGCAGTCAGGGAGAAGCAGACCAGGAGCCTAACACCGGCATCCTAGGCAGGCTACACCCATAGCATACCAAAATTTAACACTGTTAAGAGACAAGAGGCCGATAGATGGCAGTCATTCTTGGGCTAGTTAATGCCAAATTTTTTAGCTACACCAGTGTGTGAGCATAGTTGCATTTTCTTTTTCTCCTCCTCCTTATCCTTCTCCTCCTTCTTCTTCTTTAAAATATGTGGCAAAGATGACTTTAGGGCCACATTGGCTGAGAGAGCTATGGATTGCCCAGAGAAGGGGATTTAGGGATGTGTGGGAGTGGGAATTGCCAAGAGAGTACTTTGCAAGTGTGAAGTGACTTCTGGGGGCTTCCAAGGACCAGATCACTGCACTTGAAGGTAAACAAGTGATCTGGGACAGGGTGGCTTAGAGTGAAAGAGCCAGAACGGGGTGGGGTGCAGGTCAGGTCAGGTTGGACACCAACACCCAACAGTTGACATAAGGGCTAGGGGCTAACTGGGTGGAGGAAGGCTGCAACACCCATTGTCAACTGCCAAGACAAGATGGTCCACGCCACACTGGCTTTCTACATCCACTAGCAGGCACAAGACCCAGGGCTGGAGGTGAGTTTGGTAGGGGAACTTCCGGGACTCCCTGCTAGGCTATTGCTCCCACTGGTTATCAGGAGAGTTGGGACTGGGGGTGAAGCAGGCTGGGTTTAGCTGGGTTTAGGAAAGGATCAGGTTAGGCTAGGCCACCACATCCACTGGAACATGCAAGAGCCAGAATAAGTGTAGGTCAGACAGACTTTGCCATAGCATCTGTTGGCAAGTGCTAAGACTGGGTGCAAATGTTAGACAGGACCGCAGTGACAAGCATGAGATCTGGGGTTTATAATGAGTCTAGTAGAGGGACTGTGGGAATTCTTCTACTGGGCTGCAGTTCCTGTTGGTGAGTATGAAGATCAGGGCTGGGGGAGGGTCAGGTTGGACAAGGCATCTGTTGGCATATGCATGGAGTGCGCCTGGAGTTGGTTCAGGCTGAACTAAAGTCACAGAACCCATGGGTGTGTACAAGAGCTGAATGAGATGCAGGATAATCCCAGACTGCTGCACATTCTGGCTCATGCAGGAACTGGGTTTGAGGGTGGGCCTGCTGGGAGTGTTTGGGGTCACCCTAATTAGGCTGCAGTTCCCATTGGTGCATGTAAGGCTGAGTTTGTGGCAAGCTGGGCTGGGCTAGGCCACAACACCAAGTCTGTGTAGTAGATGGAGCTGGAGGCGGAATTGGCCAGGAAACTATATCAACCAGTAGGTGCATAGGCTGATGAGGATAATGGACTGAACCAAACCCCACACTGCTGACACATACAAGAGTCAGGTCTGGGGTCACCCCAGATGAGGTTTCTTGGAGGACTCCCCAACTACACTGCTGGACTCAAACTCTAGCCACAGGAAAAAAAATCACAGGATATATGGTCCGATCTTGGAGTGCGTGTTTCAGGGCTAGACCTTCTCAGTTGCCAACGCCCAAGCAACAGCAAGCACACCCAGATACACACAGGGGATATGACAGCCAGGTCATCTAGGTTGGCAGAGAAAGTTAAGTATGATGCCAGAGGATGGAAACAAGGACATGTTGGACAACTCTGCTGACCAAGCTTTGGCAGCAAGTGTCTGGGTGTCTGGATGCACTAAGATGGACTTTTTCAACCAATAGATGTTTGAAAGATTTTCTCAACCCTGGAGCAATGAAACCAATGACTTCTCAGAACTACCAAATCCACTTAAGTAACACCCTCAGAATCTACTTCCCCACATTAGCTTCACTAAGATGATTTCACATGACGCCCCCATCCCTCAGTACTGATGCAGTTTGGTAGCAAGGAATGGCCCATTTCACAAAAGAAAAAGAATAATTTGGAAATATTTATTCCATCCTCCTTCATCCATATTTCAACCATCTATACCGTAATCAGTGTCCCACATGGACATATAACCTTTCAACTAATTAAATAATATTAAAAATAAAATATATATAAAGAAGAATACTTTCAATTAAAAAATACTTTACACCATTGCAAAACTACAACACCCTATTCATAAAACAGCCAGTTCCCATTTTATCCTCTCTCTGTTCACTGGCAACTGCCATTTTCTTTGTGAATTTGACTGCACATTTTATCTCATATAAGCAGAGTACACAATGCTTCTCCTTTGATGGCTAGTTTATTTAAATTATCCTGGTGTCTTCAAGATTCACCCACATGAACCTTCTGCCAGGGTTGCAGGATGCGTCATAATCTCTTTGCTCTTTAACACTGAATGATATTTCACTGCATGCATTACGTTTTGTACTCATCCTTCCCTGAGTACTTGAGTTGCTACCAATATTGTCTACTATGAATAATGCTGCTAAAAATGTGTATATACAAATATCTCGGAGTTCCTGGCTTCAAGGGCACCTAAGATGTTTGTTGGAAATGAATATTAGGGAAAAACATTACATGTATTTTAAATTTTCACCAAAATAAGCTGATATTTTAATACTCAGTATCCGCATCCACCCAGAAATGGAATTGTTGGCTTATATAATAATTCTTATAATGTTTCGGGTGACTGCTGTACTGTTTTCCACAACAACTGTAGCCATTTTAAATCCCCACCACCTACGAACAAATGTTCCAATTTCACCATATCCTTATGAGTAAATGCTATTTTTGTTATTTTGATAATAGCCATCCTAAGTTACTTGCGACTGACTCACTGTAGTTTTTATTTGTATTTCCCAAATGAGTAGTGATTTGGGGCTTATGCTCAAAAGGCTAATTGCTAAATTATAGAAATGGCTATTCACATATTTGCCCATTTTTAAACCCATTGCTTGGTTTTTATTATTGCTTTTGAATTGTAGGAGTTCTAAAATATGTTTTGAATATTTATTACTGTTCAGATACACAATTTGCAAATATGTGCTCTCATTTTGTAGTTTTCAATTCTAACTGTTGGTAGTGTCCTTTGGTTCACAAAACTTTTCATTGTTAATGTTCAGTATTGTGGTATAGTAAGTTAAGCTGCTACTTGCAACACCAATATCCCATATTGATACTGGTTCACATCCTAGCATCTCCACTTCCATTCCAGCTCTCTACTAATGCACCTGGGAAAACAGTAGATGTCCCAAGTACTTGAACCTCTGTACACATGTGAGACAGCTGGATGAAACCTCTGACTCCTGGCTTTGGCTTACCCCAGTTCCTGTCATTGCAACCGCTTGGGAAGTGAACCAACAAGTGGAAAATTCTCTCTCGCTTGGTCTTGCTCTAGCTCTGCCTATCAAATAAATAAAGAAATCCCCCTTTAAAACCTTTAATTGTTACATAATTCAAAAAAATAAGCATTTTAGAAAAAAATCTGCCCAGGCTGAATTCAATTGCTGAAAAAGAATAAAATGATAAAATGAGTTTGTCCAGATTTTTCTTAAATAGGATTCTGTATTCATATGCAGAAAATTATAATACTTATAAGGGAATATGC
Source organism: Ochotona princeps (assembly GCF_030435755.1). Taxonomy (NCBI): domain Eukaryota; kingdom Metazoa; phylum Chordata; class Mammalia; order Lagomorpha; family Ochotonidae; genus Ochotona; species Ochotona princeps. The sequence goes on from NC_080865.1 coordinate 37,815,852, forward strand.
AAAACCAGTAGATGAGGAATAGATTTTCCTAAAACCTTTCACCTTTCTTTATGTGTCCAATGCCACTAATAATACACACTCAAGAAAGTAATAAACTGTAAAGATGAACCTCAGCATGCCCTAAGGCATTAGTGGACACAAACGTGCCCAATTGTTTCCATTTCAGAGTAGAAGAATCTGGCCAGATGCTTAAGATTCAATATTGAATCATAAACTTCTGCAGATCTGTGGAGCTACAAAAATGAACTGGAAGACTCCACATGTTTGTACAGATGTGGATGTCTCTGAAGAGAGACAGCACTTATCAGAGTTTGAAGATTTCTATCTACAATCCAAAAATTTAAAAAAAAATTTAAAAATCAAGAAACGTTGCTGTATAGATGTAACCTTTCTGCCTTTGTGATGGATTCACGTGAAAACACAGCCAGCATTACTTATGGTAAACATTGGTATAAGCAGGCATTATGCAACTGGAATTCACAACTCGATACCCTTCAAATGTACCTTTCAAATGCCTAAAGAGAGTTTAGCTGCTTAATTGAAAAGTAAGATGTTGGAGTGTCTAATTTTTAAGATCTAAATAACCTTCATTTTCTTCATTGGCTATTTCTGACTAGAAAGAACAATGCACAATTTTAAACCATTTCATCTAGGTCTTTTCCCTTTTTTTCTTGTTGAACTTTTGATTTAGTCTAGCATTAAGTCTTTGTAGTATAAAGTAAAAACATGTGATCTCAAAAGCAAAAATAATTATGTATGTTACAAAAGGTTCTTTGATGACAGTACTGAAGCTAATTAATATCCCAACTAGTAATGACTGCAGAGAGACATGAGAAGCTTTCTATTCTTAAGGCATTAAAACTACTATATTTAATTATTATTTGTTTATTTTAATGTTATTTAAGTAGACTGAGAATTTCCATCCACTGGTTCACTTCCCAAATGCCCCCAAACAGCTAGGGCTGGGGTGGCCCAAAGACAAGATTTGGGAAATCCAGCCAGCTCTCCCACATCAGTGGCAAGGAGCCATGTACTTAGGTCATCACTGATGCTTCCTATAGTGTGCACTAGCCGGAAGCTGGAACTGAAAGTGGTACTGAGTCCTAGGCCCTCCAATATGGGATATGGGTTTCACAAGTGGCAGCAAATTAACTTGCTGTGTCACAACTTTCACCTTTCTCATAACTTTTTAAACACTACAGCATCTATGATATTGGATTACCTAATTTTCTTATTTACCTTCCATACTATAGTAACTTTCTAAGAGTAATGACAAAGTCATCAGTGTGTCTAATGGTGCTTGGTGTGCTATAATTATTAGTAAGTGTTTGTTGAGTGAATGACTGATCACCCCTTATTTGAATCTGCTAAATGTTCCCTCCTCAGTTGTGGCAGCCCATTGGGGCTTGCAAAAGACTACTGGTACAATAGCAGAGGAAGGAGAACAGAGCAAATTGGACAACTGCCCCACCCAAATTATGACAGCAAATATCTGGTTGAATGGATAATAAAAGGTACAATGTCAGTCAATGGATATTGGAAGGGTTTCCACATCCTTGGATCAGCAAGATCCAAGGAGAGCATTTCAGAATTATGGAAACCATCTGGGCATAACCCTTGGAGTGTACACCAAATCAGGACCCTGCATTGATATCGGGTGGCTGTTCCCCATTCTCAGGTACTGGGGCAGTTGGAAGGCTGGGTATGACTTCTCCCCTTATCTACCCCCTACCCTCAGTCTTAAGGCGATATGTCATGTCAGCTTGGGACCTGCCCACCTGCCCAGGGCCTGCACATGTTGATGTGAGAGTCCCCAGACAGTCTGCCAGTGTGCTGGCCTGGGATACTGCCTGAGGTCTACATACGTGTGCACATGGGTTCCCAGAACTCTGAGCCAGCATCTGCCATTCTGACATCTGCTCTAGGAATAATATTTTTAAACACATTTTAAATATATCCAGTCCTCCTTCAATGGCCATCTAGGTTGTTTCCATGTTTTTGCAATTGATGAATGTGCTGCAATGAATACAGAGGTTCAGGTTCTTTCTCATATGTATGCACCAGGTCTTTTGGATATATTCCCAGACATGGGATTGTGCTGGGTCATATGGTAGGTGAATCTTCAGTTTTCTGAGTATTCTTCATACTGACTTCCAAAGTGGCTACACCAGTCTACAGTCCCACCAGCAGTGGAGTAGGGTATGTTTTCCCTCACATTCTTGCCAAAAGGTGTTGTTGGTATTTTTCTGTATGTGTGCCATTCTCACTGGGGTTAATGAAACCTCAGTGTGGTTTTTATTTGAAGTTTCCATTGCTAGGGAGCTTAAACATTTTTTCATATGTCTGTTAGCTGTTTAGATTTGTTCATTTGAAAAATGTCTGCTCATTTCTTTAGCCTATTTGTTAACTGGTGTGTTTGCTTTGTTGTTATTGTGTTTTTGGAGTTCTTTGTATCTTGGATATTAGCCCCTTACCTGTTGTGTAGTGTGCAAAGATTTTCTCCCATTCTTTTGGTTGCTTCTCTACTTTGTTAATTGCTTCCTGTGCTGTGCAGAAGCTTCTTAGTTTGAAGTGTTGCCATTTCTTTATTTTGATCTTGACTGCCTGTACTTTTTTTTATATGCTACATTTTTTATTTATTTATTTATTTATTTATTTATTTATTTATTTATTTATTTATTTATTGTTAAAGCTCATTATTAACATCCAAGTCAGGGTTGCATTTATTTTTGTCTGTTTGTTTGTTTGTTTTTCTATTCATTTATTCATTAATTACATTGTATTACATGACACAATTTCATAGGTACTGGGATTCCCCCGCTTCACCCCAAACCCTTCCCCCATGGTGAATTCCTTCACCTTGATGCATAACCACAGCTCAAGTTCTGTTGGGATTCCCTAATTACAAGCTCACACCATATAGAGTCCAGCATCCCACTTGTCCAGTCAAGTTCAACGGCCTCTTAGGGAGGCCCTCTCAGGTTTGAGGGCAGAGCCAGCAGAGCGTCACCTCGATCAATTAGATCAGCAACAATCCAGGTACGATGAGACTGGTGCAGAGTCCACTGATTGACATAGTCCATCTTAGAGTTTCCCCTTGTCCAGTTTTTCGCTGCAAACATATAGCTGAGGTGGTTGATTGATCTACTCCATCTTCTATCTTTTCCTGGTTAATGTTTTGATTCCTCCATTTTGTTCAGGGGAATCCCCAAAGAAACTTTGAGGTGTTCCCAGTCCAGGCTTCTACATGCACTACTAGTAAGCACAGTACCCGCCACAGTCCATCACTCCAATCAGCTGGTGGTTGTAATCCCTGGGTTGGTTTTATTCTGAGCCCTGACCTCCATTGGAACCAATGAGTATTGCAGCTCTTCCCAGCTCTGCCCATCACACACTCATCCCTCACCCAAACCAGTGGGAGGTGTGCTGGTTGGGTGCTGCATTCCCTACTGGCACAGGCCATTTCACCTTGGCATTTTGTGTTTTGTACTGTTTTTATCGCAACCAAACCTAGCCAGGCCCCCACACAGTTCCAGCGCTCGGATTTGCCAGTGGATGACGTGAACTGACTCAGCCTGGTCTGCCCCCAAACCGAGCCAAATGTATGCCAGTGGGTCACTTTCCAAAGCCTCTTCTGAGTTGTTTACCTCCATACTTCCTGCGTTTATTTGTAGGGTCAGTGTCCTGTCAGAGGGACTGTTCAGATTCCTCCATCAGACCCCTTCCTGGTGTCAGGCTTCACGCATACCAGCAGGTCCTTTGGCCAGCACCGCTCTTCAACCCATTCTTGTTCCTGCTGTTGAGAGTTTCAGCCCAGCCACAGCTCGTCCATACCCACATATAGCTCATAAATGGCTCAGTTGGGGTTGAAACCTAGCCGAGCCCATCCCACATCTATCCTGGTCCTCCGGAGCACCAAACTGTGTTGCGGTCTAACCTGGCATGGTGCGTCAAGTCCGAATCCATATTTGTGCCAAGGGATTACAACTGTGACCCGACCAGAACTCAGCCCCCTTCCAGTTCCTGCGCCCCTTAGTGGTAAGCTCCACCCAGCCAAGGCCTCCCCCAAGCTCCCCAACCAGGCCTGTTCCCAGTCAGTGTTAAGTATGCCAGAGGTTGCTCTGGGTCAGCCCAGCGCGCCCCATAGACTGTCATGCCTCCTGTATAGACTCCACCGGCCCTTCTAAACCATCCAATGGGGTCAGAGTTTCCACGGGGATTGGTCCACACATACCTGACACATTCTAGCCCAGAGTATGGTTCTTGAATACCAGACAATGTCATAGTCTTGCCTTCTGTGACCCCTCTGCTGATTCTTCATCCTATCAGGTAATGGGATATCCTGCTGGACAAGCCCGGAATTTTGCCTTTTGAATGAACTGGTGTTGGCAATCTGCACTATAAAGTGACTACGGGTTCTTCAGAGGAAGATTTACTGCCATTGAGAATCTTAAGGACTAACACACATTCCCAGAGAACTGTGGGTTCAGCATGGAGCGACTCATGTAGCATATCAAAGAAACCAAATTCCAGAACTTCCTGGCCGGGCGGCCAGCAGACGCAGTCTGGCGCACTGGCTGCCTGCGAGCCGTTCACCCCATGTACGTACATACGTGGTGGTAAGCCTGGCTGTGCTAGGCTGGAATCGTGGCGGGGAACCCGAGCCCTCCGGGCAGCATGGCTGCCCGGGGGTTGAGACGCTCAGGCCTCCGCCCAGATCCTCCTAGCTCCTCCCCCACTCCAGCCGCATGGTGTGCTGAGGAGTTCCAGATCCGCTTCTCAGAGTCCTGGAACAACCCTCCCAATCCCAAAAGAGGGCCATCAAACCAGGATTCCGGCAAATCAGGAAGCCGCCCGCGAGCCGCTGACCCCATGTACGTACGTACGTGGTGGTAAGCCTACTGCCTGTACTTTTGATGATTTCTGAAGGAAGCATTTGCCTATGACTGTATTTTGTAGAGTATTTCCTACATTTTCTTCTTATAGTTGGATGCCTTCTGCAAGTAAGGTTTAGATCCTATATCCAATTATATTTGATCTTTGTGTATGGTGAAAAGCAAGGGTTTTGTTTCTTACTTATGTAGGCTACTATCCAATTGTCTCATCAGCATTTGTTGAAGAGACCATCTTTTTTCACTGCATTATTTTCTGTTCTCTTGTTGAGGATTAGATGGCTGTACAGGTGTGGGCACTCTTCTGGTGTTTCTAGTCTGCTCCATTGATCTTCCTCTTTGTTTCTGTACCAGAGCTAGGCTTTTTTGATAACTACTGCCCTATAAAATGTCCTAATTTCTTGAATTGTGATCCCTCCAGCTAGGTTCCTATTCTTCAATATAGTTTTGGCTATTCGTGATCCCCTGCGTTTCCAGGTGAAATTTTGTATCACCTTTTCCAGCTCTGAGAAAAATGTTCTTGGGATTTTGATTGGAATAGCATTGAATCTGTATGTTACTTTTAGTAATGTTGCTTATCGAAAGAGGACTCAATGAAGAAACCATGGTACATTTATTCTAGGGAATACTACTCAGCTACTAAAAAGAATGAAATATTACCCTTTGCAACCAAATTGTCCCAATTGGAGAACATTAATCTAAGTGAAATGAGCCAATTCCAAAATGACAAATATCGTATGTTCACTCCAAAAAAAGACAACTTCCATTGAGAATGCAAAACAAAAATTAAAGTAAACAAACATACACTTGTAATCTCACAAGCAAATACCAGGAACCAAAGAAGATCAACAGGAAACATCTCTGCAACTCAATAAATTATATCCTCAATGAAACTTCTAAATATGCCTAGACAACAGAATACTAAAATTTCTACCCTTGCCTATACCAACAGTGCCATGACCCATGTAAAGAGCAAAAAGATGGAGTTAAAACCACACTTGATAGACTGTTTCACTACAAAACATAGGGGACAATCAAGGGGAGGCATTATAAAAGTTCTTTTTAATGCTGTTTCTGCTACATATCATAGGATCTGATAGGTTTTTTTTAAATTTCAGTTCTTCAAAAAGGTTCTTTTTTTCTACTAATTTATTCAGTGACACATAGTTCATACAGCAGCATCAATTTCCTCAGGAAGGTTTGTTTTTATTTTATTTTTCATTTTGTCAGTGACGCATTGGTCATTCAATACCATGCTATTTAGCTTCATGTTGTTGTAAATCTTTTATTACTATTCCTGTTGTTGATTTTGTATTATGGCTTTCCATTTAAGGGGAAGTATGGTAAATGTGTAATTGAAATTATCTTTTTTTAGATTTATTTTATTTTTATTGCAAAGATGGATATACCAAGAGGAGGAGAGAAAGAGAAGAAGATCTTCTGTTCATTGATTCACTCCCCAAGTGGCTGCAATGGCTGGAGCTGCACAGATCAGAAGCCAGAAGCCCAGAACCTCTTCAGGGTCTCCCACAAGGATGCAGGGTCCCAAGGCTTTGGGCTGTCCTTGACTGCTTTCCCAGGCCACAAGCAGGGAGCTGGATGGGAAGCGGAGCTGCTGGGATTAGAACTGGTGCCCATATGGGATCCCAGTGAGTTCAAGGTGAAGACTTTAGCCGCTAGGCTACCACACCAGGCCCTGTAGTTAAAATCATAACCAATCGTGAAGATGCAATGCAGTATGCGTCTCTACTTCCAAACCAAAGATGAACTCCCAATGAGACAGTTAAATATGTGTTGACAATAGGACACTGGACTCTCCACCATTGTCCATACCTACAATGTAAGGTTACTCTTAAATAACAGAATGATGGACATGCGGCTGTTTATGATGGATTATACTACTGTAAGAAAGAGGGGAAGGGTGAGTAGAGGGATTTAGAATATTAGAGCCTATGGAATCACATTGTAAAATAATAATACTAGTACTAACAATAATAAAATACAGTTTAAAAAGCATTTTGAAGTGTATGGTTATGCTCTAGTTAATGCTCTGAATAAATAAACCATACAAATGGTTAAATAATTTGGCATTTGTGGATTTTTACAGGTGAGAACGAAATAGAATTGTTTTTTCTCTACACTTCAGCTTTCAAAAAACCCAGTAACATTTTCTGCAAAGAAAATGGCTAAAAATTTCATGTTTCACACATTATTAGGACATATTTGGATGGCATTACAATTTACCCATTAGAAAAAAACACAAGTCTCACAAATTATCCAGCAGCTAGAAAGTTTTGGGATTCAGAATTGGTTTCATAAAATATTAATTTACAGCATTATATCTAGTTAGTTATCTACTCTGCTCAGTGAATTTAAATTAAAATGAATGATGCATTTTTGTATACCCGGGAATAAAAATGTCTTGTGTGATGTAAATTAATATTGAACAATTATGCAAAAATTATTCTGTAGAATTAAAAATATATTTTATTGGCCCACTCTCCAAATGTCACAATTGGTAAAAATTCATACTAAGAAACGTACGTTGTTCCTAAAGTCACACTTTATTTTCAAATTTCCATTTCAGCTGCTCAAATCTCCATTAAGTAACTAAGGAAAAAAAACAGATAATTATATTTGGCATGGCGAAAGCATTAGATTATTAATAGATACATCAACTATCACACAAATATGATGGATTAAAAACCCCAGATCTTGCCAATATACATTATGATGCATGTCTGGACAATAATAATAATGCATGTAATTGGAGAGGTCCAACAATGGTGCCCATTTCATGGAGATAAAGTGCAAGCTGGACCACCTTTGCTGCAGCTGGGTGGATTATGTCCGCCAATGGACCTTGGAAGGATTTCATCAACCTTGGAGCAACAAAATCATTAGCATGTCAAAACTACTAATCCATTTAGGCAGTGTTTTCAGATCATGCTCCACACTGGAGATCCTAGAATGACATGAAGTAGTCATCAACCATCCCCAGGTGTTAGGGTGCTGGAAGCAGACCTCTTCTCTTCTCTCACCCCTTGCCCCAGATACAGGAAGAAAAAAAAAATGGAAGCGATTGTTTCATCCACTTTCCTCCATATCTCGACCCTCCCTATCCTAATCAGTGGTCCACATGGGTATACATATATAAAACAAAGAAATCTATCTGACAAGGCACAAAGGAAAGATACATATGAGACCCAACATAAGCCATAGTGAGTGATCGGGTGAATCAGCGTGTGATGAGACCATGGATGGAGGACAGTGGCTTGGTTACTAAAAATGGTCCCAAAGAGAAGTGCTATTCAACGTAGAATGTATAACAATTCTCCCTTATCTCAAGACTACTTTTGGAAGCAATTATTCTCCTAATATTCAATCAGACACATGGGGTATGTCAATAAGAAATCCATGCAGTGATGGTGAAAGACTAGTCAATGTACAATGGTATCCCACTGAAGACTAGAGGCTACTGATATTTGGTGAAGTATTAGAACTGAGGTTCCACTTAAGGTCCCGTCTCACAAAGAGTGAATTCCTCAGCAAATGCTGAGAGGCATTCCAGGGAAGACAAAATCAGTTACTACATTCGAACTAAAGGAGCAAATCATGGACTAGAATGGGAATATCAATCCAAAATGCTAAGTTGAAGCAGAAAATGGAAAAGTAGGATGGGACAAAATGAGGGCCTCCATGATAATTTGTTCAGAACTGTATTAATTGGGTCCAAGGAATTTGGCTCAAGACATATGAATTCTGTAGATGGGCCCACTGAGATGCCTCAGAATGCAAAACAGGATTCTTAAGGAATCCTTTCTTTAAAGAAAACTAGTATAAGAAGAAAGGGGAAGAAAGAGATTGAAGAAATAGGCCAGGACTCACGTGATTCTCACATCTACTAAGCATGGAAACTTCAGGAACATTATTAGCAACAATAGTTGTTTCAAGGGCAAGTATTTGGCACATAACTCAAAGTCACTGCTTGAAAAACCCACATACCATATGAGAGTGTCTGGTCCATGCTCCAATTACTATGCTAATGATCCAGTTGCCTGCTAAGGCACACTCTGGGAGGTAGCAGTGATGCCTCTAGTGTTTGAGTCCATGAAAAGCAGGTTGGAGACCAGTATTGGGTTTTTGGTTCCTATCTTCAGCCTGATCCAGCTCTGGCTCTTTATAGCATTTGGGGAAGTGAACCAATGGATGAGTGATATCGTGTTTTTGCTCTCTCTACCTGTCTTTCAAGAAAACAAAACCTGCAAGTTATGAGGATTTAGATAACATCTCGGTAACTAGGACTTGAGGAAATTAATATTTAAACATAATCTTAAATACTGAGAAGGTGGTGCTGGCATTGTGGCACATGAAGTTAAGCTGCTGCCTACGATGTTGGCATCCCATTTGTGAATGTCAGTTTGAGTCCTGGTTACATTGTTTCTGAACCAGCTCCCTGTCAGAGAAAGCAGAAGAAGATGACCCAAGTGCTGGAGTCTTGCCACTCCTGGTTCTCCCATGTGGGAGACCAGGATGAATTTCTAGGGTCTTGGCTTTGGCCTGGCCAAAACAATCTGGAGAGGGAACCAGCAGAGAGAAGATCTCTTCCTCTTTCTGTCTGTTCCTCTCTCTCATGCTATCTTACTTTGAATGAATAAATCTTCAATTAAAGTTAGTTAGAGATTACCATGTGGATAGGAGGGAAGAGAGAAAGACATTCTAGGTAATTAGAACAGCAATGATCAAAGGTACAGGCTTGTGAAAAGTGTAATTTTAAGATACATGTGTATATATATATAATTATTTGTGAGGTGTATCTTAGAATATAAGTAGAACAAAAATAAGACAGATCAGATAAAGTGAAGCATTCCTTCCTCAACTGACACAGAGAATATTTCCTTTCTCTTCCAAAGCTCCCAAACACAGTTTTGCTTTCATATGCATAGCTTTATTTCATTTTGGCTGGTTTAAGAAAACTACCACAGAGAATCAAGATAATGGAATAGGATGAGGACACGTTTAAACAGATGGAGAAACATTAGCCAGAGTGAAGCAGAGAGGGCACATCCCAGGAAATAGGAGAGGACAGACTGATAGCAGAGGAGCACCTGGAGACTGGAGGACACAGGAAAGAAACCGAGACAATGGTGTGGTGTTGCAGTGACCAGACATCCCAGCAACATTCAGCCAGTGGCGATTTGAACTGCACTGGCAACAGGAACTTCACCAGCAACCAGGTGGCAAGCAGAGTACGCCGAGAACTCAGGAGGTGAACTGCTCGTCCTGTTGGTTTGTTTGATTTGACCAAGGAGCAGAGACAGAGCAGCAGACCCCAAAGAGGTGGTGCGGTAACATTGTGGATTTCACAGTCCAAACCCCCAATAGAGCCGAATTGAGTGCTATCTTATGTAGGGAGGCAAAGGCAATGGGAGTCAACTGATTTTTTTGACTGGTACTGTCAGTCCCACCTGCCATTCAACCCTCATACATGTCAAGGGCACTGAAGCTAGTTCAACCCAACCAGCCATACATGTGCCAGCGGGTGCATTCTTTGTCTAGCCATGCTTGCCCCAGTCCTGGTTTTCATGCTCACCTGTGGGAGTGGCAACCTAAGAGGGAGGTGCCCACTGTTTCCCTACTGGGCCCACTCCTACTCTTGGATCTTGCACTCTCCAGGCCGTTTAGCTCAACAGAGTCCCGTGCCCCCCGCCTCCCCTCTCCAGTGCCAGCATCTACTAGCTGATGCTGTGGCAAAGCCCAACCATCCCACACCCACTCTGACTTATGCTTGCATTAGTAGAAACAGTCAACCCAGCCTGGCTTTCCCCTAATTCAGCTCACATGAGGCCAACCGGTGTTTTAACCCTGCTTGGTCTGGTTTGTCCCCATCCCAACTTGCACTCTCCAATGGGAGTGGTGGTCCTGCAGGGGAACCCCATGCAAACCCCGTAATGGCTTTGCCACCTTTCTGCTGGTTCTCATGTGTGCTAGTTGAGTACTGCAGCCCGATCTGGTATGGCCTGCCTCACCTCAGCATTTGCCAGTGGGTGCTGTAGCCTGGCTGGACCCAGCCCACACCCAATTCCAGCTCACATTGGTGGGGTATACAGCCTAGCACAGCCCAGCTGGCACCCAATACCAGCCCTCATATGTACTGACATGTGTTGTATCAGAACTCAGCCCAACCCACACTCCATTCTGGTGCTCGGATTCACCAGCAGGTGATATGAACGGGCCCAGCCTGGTCTGTCCCCAACCTGCACCAAATGTATGTCAGTGGGTACCATTCCATGGGCTGATCTGGGCTGCTCCTTATTGTGGTTCTTGTGCTCACCTTCAGCGACTGTGTCCTGACAGAGGAGTTTCCCAAGTTCCTCCATCCAATGCCAGATCTTGCACACACTAGTGGGTCCCTGAGCCAGCCCTACTTAGCCTACCTCCTGTCCTAGCAGAAACAGTGGCCTTTCCTGACCAGCCTTCAACCCATTCCAGTTTTTATTATTGGGTGTTACAGCCAAGCTATGTCTGATCCACACCCAGACACAGCTCATACATGGCTCAGTAGGGGCAAAGACCTAGCCTAGCCCATCCTATACCTACCCTGGTCCTCATGAGCACCAATTAGTGTTGGAGTTTAACCCAGTCCGGCGTGCCCAACTCTAGTCCACACTTGTGCCAAGGGACACTGCAGCCATACCCAGACCAGAACGCAGCCCCCACTCTGGCCCCTGCACTCACCAGTGTGAATCACATCCCAGCCAGTGTATACCCCCAGCTTCCCAACCATGCCTGTTCCCAGCCATAGATCTTTGTGCATACCAGTGGTTGCTCTGACCCAGCTTGGCAATAGTCTCTCACCTGTCATGACCTTCACCTTTGGATGCTGTAGCCTGGCCTGACCCAGCCTGCCCCCAGTCCCAATTCTTCCTGGCAGGTGCTGGAACCAGGCCTTGCTCAGTCTGCTCCCCGGCTCATGCAAACCAGTAGGTGTGACAGCCTAACTCAGCGTGACTTGTGCTCCAGCCTGGTTTTTGCTCTTGCTGGTGAGCTAAGGTTTGCTCAGCCCTTCCCGGTCTGCGCCCTACCCAAACTAACCCACATGTTAGCCAATAGTTTGCAGCTTGATTTTTATTCTTCTGGGTTGCTTTAGCTATTTGTGTCTCTTATGTTTCCAGATGAACTTTTGTATCTTCTTTTCTATTTCTGAGAATGTTGTTGGAATTTTGATTGGAATAGTGTTAAGTCATATAATGCTTTTTGGTAATATGGACGTTTTGATGACGTTGATCCTGCCTATCCAGGAACATGGTAAAATCTATCTTTCAAGTAAAAAAAAAATTAATGCTATTAATCCTGTCTATAAAGTGTTTTTTTTTAATAACCTGAGCATATTTCTTTATTTGAAATGCTGAGTTATGGGGGCAGTAGGGAGGCAGAGAGATCTTCCATCTGCTGGCTCATTCACCAGATGGCTGCAATGGCTGTAGTTAGGCCAGTTCAAAGCCAGGAGCTGGCCTTTCTTCTGGGTCTCTGATGTGGGTACAGGGGCTCAAGTACTTGTGTCTTTTGCTGTTTTCATAGGTGCATTAGCAAGGACCTGGATCAGATATAGAGTAGTCAGGACTCAAGCCAGCACTCATATGCGATGCTGGTGCTGTAACTGGACACTTTACCTGCTATGCAACAATGTTAGCCCTGCATGCAACCTTTTTTAATGGGAAATTTTTCTTTTTCTTCTTTAATTGTTATGATTATTTTCCATGTTTCCTTCTTCCTCCTTTTCAGTTTTCCCTCTCGACATTTTCCCCAGTGTTATCACAGTAGTATAGTGTTTTAGTAACAGTTGCAAGTTTAACATTCTGCCTTCATGCAAAATACAAAACAAATGGATTTATATGCATAAAATATTAATTTATGCTTTATAAATCTAGATTTTGGTTGTGCGGTTGGAAATAAAGATTGAAGGCCCTCAGACACAGGTTTGTATTCATGTATAGTAGTCAAAGGGTCTTGATAACGTTGAAAGGTTTCATTTGAAAGTATTTATTTGTGTTTATTTTAATGGCAGAGAAACAGAGATCTGCCATCTTCTGATTCACTCCTTTTATGCCCAGGGCTGAATCAGGCTGAAGCCAGGAGCAAGAAACAAAATCTGGTTCTCCCATGTGAGCAACACTGCTATCTTCCAGGGTGTATCAGGAAACCAGTATCACAGAAACAGAGCAGGACCTAAACTCAACCACTCTGATAGGTGATGAGGATTTCCCAAATAGCATGTTAATTTCTATGCTAAATACCTACCCCCTAAGGTGTGATCTTGATTATGTAAAACACATAAAAACAAAGCTATTCCAAAACAATATGCAAAGCCTGCTCATCCAGCCAATATTTTTTTTTTCTCTGAATTCCTTCCACAGACAGGGAAAATGAGATCCAAAGTGGGAAATGGGTCAATCATTCATTCACGTAGTCATTCAATTGTCATATACATTATAGCTACAGGTCTAGCTCTGTGGACCGGACTGTATGCTGAGAGTAAAAAAATAATAGAGACCTTAAGTGATTTTGGCTACAAGCAAAGTCATGTCTTATATTGGAACATAAAAGAAAGCAGAGATTAGGCTACAAAAGAGGGAAAAAAGAATTTGATTTACATGGCTTATATTTTCTCAGTGAAGCTTGAGACAAGATCATCATCTGAAATTCAGGGGTGAGAACGTAGCGGAGGTTTGAGGAAAGGGAAAATATGCTATAATCTCAGAAAATAGAAAGTCAGCCTATCAGAAAAAAAAAATCACAATTTCAAAGTAGAAGTAAGAATCAAATATAAAACTCCTAACTCATTGAACAAACCTGACCAAGTACCAATAGGGCTGCAAATGAAGTTCAGGAAGGAGAGACTTCTGACAGTTGGCATTATGCTAGTCTCAACCTCGGAGCCACGGGCACCTGTATGCTGCTGCCAGTCAATGCCCAGCAAAAGCCTACGGCAGAGGGCATCCATCTTATTGGTCTTTTTAACAAAGGTATTATATCTGATACTTATGACAAAGTTTATCTGACACTTTCTCTTTCCTCTCCTACAACCTTCAGCCTAGTGTACTAGGGAAAGATTACTGCCAGCTAACTCATGTTTTCTGGGCTTGAATTCCAAATTTGATTCTAGATAACTGTGTAAAATTACTTTTTCTTCTTTAGATATTAGTTTCTTTATTTGTACAATTAGATGGAAGTGGAGAAAGCTTACCAATTAATCCATTCTCCTGGAACTCTCATGATTTGAAAACTATAAACTCCAATCCTAGGAACTCCCTTAGTCTTAGGCAAATTGAATGTCTGGATATTCTAGCAAGGTCAGTGATTTCCAAAATGTTGCTAGACATTAACAGATATTCTGTAAGAAAAGAAGAAACAAACAAACAAACAAAAAAGTCATGCCTGAAAATTCATCTCTTCCTGAAGAACTCTGAATGCTGTGAATCTCGGTGAGGAAGCGTAGTGAATAACATTTTTCAATCTCTTTTGTGTACTACTGATTTTGCACTCAAAACATTTTATTTGAAAGTCAAAGTTACAGAAAGAGAGAAAAGCAGATCTTCCATCTGCTGGTTTACTCCTCAAATGGCTGCAACAGATGGAGTACTCGAGCCATCAGTTACTGCTTCTCCCAAGCACATGGTAGGGAGCTGGATCAGACAGAGAAGCCGGGATTTGAACCAGCATGTATATAGGATGCCCACAACACAGGATATGTAGCTCTGTGATGCAACAGTGCAAGCCCCTAATGGTAGTCTTTCAAGATAATCTGAGAAAGGCTGAATAAGATTACAAAATAGGACCTAGCTGTTCTACTTCCCATCCAGCTTCTTGCCAATGGCCTGGGAAAGCAACAGAGGATGCTCCAAGTGCCTGGGCTTCTGTACCTATCTTGGAGACCCATAACAAGCTCCAGGCTTGTAGCTTTGCACTGCTGTAACCCCTCTTGGTGGGCTATAGTCATTTGTTTTGTTTTGTTTTGTTTGTACTTTTCTTTACTTTCCAAACTATTTAATTGGAAAAATATATTACATTAATATTAATGCAATAAGTCATTAAAGAAAAGTTTGTTTAAGCCCAGACATTTCCTTCAGAGCACATTTGGAGTTCATAAGATCTTCACAATTAATCTCTGGCTTGATTTGCCTTATGCCTATTACAAGACAATTCAGTAGAATGGTTAAGAACACAGGCATTGGGGCCCGGTGCAATAGCATAGTGGTTCTAATCAAGGCGGCCCCACTTCCCATCCAGCTCCCTGCTTGTGGCCTGGGAAAGCAGTCAAGGATGGCCCAAATCCTTGGGACACTGCACCCGCCTGGGAGACCCGGAAGAGCTCCTGGCTTCGGATTGACTCAGCTGCAGCCGTTGCGGCCGCTTGGGAGAGTGAATCATCAGACGGAAGATCTTCCTCTCTTTCTCTCCTCCTCTGTATACATCTGCCTTTCCAATAAAAATAAGTAAAAACTTAAAAAAAAAAAAAGAACACAGGCTTTGGAGTCAAATCTGGGTATGAATCCTGGGTATATATTTTGTATAAACTAATCTCTCAGATTCTCCATATCTTTGTCAATAAAATAAAGGCTGTAGTATCATCTACCTCCTAACGTTGTTGCAAATAGTCAAAGATAATATATATGAAATAGTAACACAAAGTCTGGCACACATAGTAAGCACCCACTAAGTAATAACAGGCACTTCTATTCACATCATTGTTATCAACATGGTTCTTCTAGAGGAGTGGAAAGATCACTGCCGGAAGTTGGAAAGCGTTGGCACTTCACTTGCCTTTACACAACTGGGCTGAAAGACTTAGGATGAGATTCTTCTCTGGGACTTTGTAAAATCACACGGTACAACGTAGAAAGTAGTCCATACTTGCTCTGCCATTAACTTGCTAAATGATTACAACTAAATCATTGCCTCTGTTTATACATCTGCTTCCTCATGTATAAAATGGAAAATACAAAGGTGATTGAATGATTTGCATGGCTCTTTCTAGCTCTAACAGTCTACAAACAAAAGACGCTAACTGGTTACCCTCATCTTTGTCTCATTCTGCATTTAGCAGCTGTTAGGCTTATATTCACACATGTGGTAACCATGTTAGTATGTATTAAACACTGTCACTGTTTTGGATAAAGATGATACCCCGTTATCTGTAATACTTGTTTTAAACAACCTTCTGTGCTCCTGTAAATTGAAATGTGAGCCTACCAGCTTTTTAACTGTTACAGTAATGTATCCCAAGCACCAACTCTCCCAAAAATACCTGCTGCACCAGATGTAGATGTCCTCACTTCCAACCTTCATGCTCACTGTTTTTGTCACCTGCTCCCCCAGACCTTGAGCCCTGAATGTGATCCTGCATTTCCTCTGTGCTTCCAAAGAAGGGGGAGAGAGATCCAGAGAACTCTAAGAATCTTTCCAGATCACGGGCTCTGGAAAACGATATGTGCTGAATGTAACCATTCATATACAGGGAAAGCTCAAAAAAGTATATGGGAAAAATATTAAGATCCGGCAAGGCAGAGGTGAATCCAACACCCTGCAGAAAGCAAGCTGATATTCCCATTCAGGAATGTTTGGAATGCTGGTTCACCCTAACCTTGTCTCTACACAAAAAATCAACACCCCCCAAGGTGAGTACCCTCATATAGATGTGCAAACCGAGGAGCTGCTGCTTTCTCGCATCCCCCACACCTAGGAAGTATACAAGTCCAGTGTTGTGTACCCTGGGTGGCCATTTCCTTCATGCAGTCTCTCAGCCATGTGGAAGTGGTCCTTGGCCATCTGCCACCAGGGAGCGGTCTGTCAGACTCTCTTCTGAGTAATAAAGCTCTGAGCATGAATTTCAAGTCTCTCTCATTCTCAACTGCCTCTGAACCTAACAAAAATGAAATTAAGAGATAAGCTTACTTTGATATACAAAAATAAGAAATCCACGTGTTGGTTCTTTTTATAACACACATTTCCATGAACTTTGTGAAGACCAATCATGCGAGAAAAAGCCAAAAGAACCATTATTGGAGTCCTGCTTCAACTCAGACACTCTCCATTTGCTCAAGATTGAGGTTTCACTGCCTGATATTGTCTGATATAAGAATTCTGATCTTCTTACTGCAGCCAAATGATGAGAGCTCCTCTGGGCAAAAGAAAAAGGGGGAGGGCTTCTCAGATTCCTCCCTCATCTGGCTACAAATTACTTGCAATTACACCATTCAACTGACTGCTTTGCAGCTGAAGCATTGCTCTCATAAAAATGAAGATGCATTTTAAAGCAAGTAACTGGAACTACAACCTCTTCTTATTTGATAGGGGAAATGAGAGAGATTGCTTGAGAATCTTGGAGAAGTGAATGGATTTAGATTATTATTTTGCAGAAAGTCCTCAGCTGCGGATCAGAACACTGAAATTGCCTGCCTCCTAATCACTCTGAGATGTTGAACAAATCACTCCCCTAGATTTACTTCCTCATTTGTAGAATGTGAATACCACTAGCTTTGCCTAAAGTCTTTCCCCTGAAGTTTGGGGAAGCGCAAAAGAGAGGAGTTCAGGGGAAAGTAATTTGTCAGTTAAGTACTCTCAAGCATTTGAGAAGCTTTGGCCCCAAATCCAGAAGTCTAATTGCCTGGGACTTGATTTTCCAACTGTTCTTTCACCACTATGACCACATAATTGTGAAATTGAGGCCTCTGGCCAGAGATGAGTCTGGGAAGTAGAGGTTCCTTGAAATCTAAGCAGGAAAAGTAAGGACACACACTTTATTGCTTTTAATTGGAAATTGGATCTGCAGCCTGTGGGAACTAATATTTACCTTTGGCTATGGCAGGTCTTTTATTATTTTTTTTTTTCATAACAAGAAGCAAATTTTCTTACAAGATCCTTACGGGACTCTGCAAATCGCTGAAGTTTTGAAAAACTTTGCTAATATATCTGGACTTTTCCCTGCTAATCTCTTGTTGGAAGAAGAGGAATCTATGGAGATGAAAGACTTTCTCTCCAGGGTTAACTATAAATATTCACTCTTTAGGACAGAGAGGGGATTTAGCATGCAAAGTGCTTTCAGGCTGCTGGTAGAAACTAAGAATGCACAGCTGAAGACACTTAATCTCTACTCTGGATTCAGATTCAGTTTCCATTCTAGTAAATCAATTGTCTTTAACTGCAAACACCAGTTGAGGCTTGCAGACAGTGCTGTTTCTCAGAGGGGTTGTGTCAATAATACCTATTTGTATGGATTCCAGCACTGCATTCAAGCAGGGAGTGTCCCCTACATATTGACCTTAAATCATTTCTTTCTGGGCCCGCTGGCTTGGCCTAGCGGTTAAAGTCCTGGCCTTGAAAGCCCCAGGATCCCATATGGGCACCGGTTCTAATCCCGGCAGCTCCACTTCCCATCCAGCTCCCTGCTTGTGGCCTGGGAAAGCAGTTGAGGACGGCCCAATGCATTGGGACCCTGCACCCGTGTGGAAGACCCGGAGGAGATTCCAGGTTCCCAGCTTCGGATCGGCGTGCACCGGCCCGTTGCAGCTCACTTGGAGAGTGACTCATCGGACGGAAGATCTTCCTCTCTGTCTCTCCTCCTCTCTGTATATCTGACTTTGTAATAAAATAAATAATTCTTTAAAAAAAATCATTTCTTTCTGCCCATCCCCCTTTAAAGAAATGATCTTCCAAATAACCTTCCAAACCGCTAGATGATAGGGAAAGCCAGTTTTGATCCCTTTAGCAGTGCTGAAGTTAGGTCTCAGTATGTTTCAGTTCTCATTGCTAGTAACAACTCTGCAATGAGGACTCACCAATAACAAATGATACAATGTTCACTGGGCGCTCTGCACTGTAACAATGCCTTCTTTAGAGTAGAGTCTTATGATGTTTATCTTATTCGGCTCTCATAACAACATTGTGGGTCAGGGCAGAAATTCCGGTTTCCATTTTACAAATGAGAAAATCAATTAAAGCTAAGATTAACCCTAAGTTAGCCCTAAGTCACACAGAGCCAATATGTGACACAGGTGGGAATCAATCTGCCATTCTTTCCAGTTCATCTTTCTGTTAGCAGACTGATGAGGCACAGTAGATTTTAGGTGCTAGGAGCCAGGGTTTCTTGGATTTGGTACCAACTTGATCACCCAATTTGCTTGGTGATTTTGAAAAACCATTTCCTATCCTTTGATGGGTTCCTGGTCCTGTAAACTAAGAGTGGATGAGGACTTGGCTTGTAGTGTCAGACAGCCTTGAGTTCAAATTCTTATTTAATCACTTTTTGCTTGTTTGACCTTTGACAAATCTCTGAACCTTCTGCAATCTCTTTTCTCATCTGTGAATAGGCATGATAGTACCGTGTTTCAAGGGTTGGTTGGAAGCATTCAATGAAATACTGCATGTAAAGATCCTAACGCAGTACTTTCTTTTTTTTTTTTTTAAGATTTATTCATTTTATTACAGCCAGATATACACAGAGGAGGAGAGACAGAGAGGAAGATCTTCCATCCGATGATTCACTCCCCAAGTGAGCCGCAACGGGCCGATGCGTGTCAATTCGAAGCCGGGAACCTGGAACCTCCTCCGGGTCTCCCACACGGGTGCAGGGTCCCAATGCATTGGGCCGTCCTCGACTGCTTTCCCAGGCCACAAGCAGGGAGTTGGATGGGAAGTGGAGCTGCCGGGATTAGAACCGGCGTCCATATGGGATCCCGGGGTGTTCAAGGCGAGGACTTTAGCCGTTAGGCCACGCCAGCGGGCCCACGCAGTACTTTCAATGTTATTATTATTAATACACCAGAGATGACATACATGGACCTATCTACCCTAGGATTTTCTTAGCTCTAGACATAGTCCACTTGCAAAATCAAGACCTTTAGCATCATTGAACACACTGATTAGTATTAGGCATCATTACTATTCTAAAGAATCTACAAAAGCTACATCGAGGTCTTTGTCCTCTAGGATTTAGAACCTGCTGGAGACAAGCTGAATGTAAGCCTCATCGATTAATTGCACCAATCACTCACAGGTTCTATAATGATTGCTGTAATCAGATTTCTACTATTCTTCCAGGACCAAGTATATTGTCACAAAGACTGTTTCCTTAACAAGTATTAGTTAAGCTCCTCTTATTGTGAGTTGGCTGCTGGCTAAACTTGTTTCAGATTCAAATAGATGCAGGTAAAGCTGAGTAGACTGATTTAAAGCTAAAATACACACAGGAGTGAGTGCAGGTAACCCCTAGAGAGAATCAGTTGAAAGCAAGCTTCAAGGCTGTCCTTGGATATGATCTGGAGGCGTAGGGGGTGGTTAGAGAGGAAAGCGTAATTGAACATTCAATAGGGGTTAGGACTTAAGTACTTACTACCCATTCCCCTATTCTTTTTTGAAAATCTCAGGAAGGTCACAGTATCAGGTGCATGATATGGGAGTGGAAATATTGGCCATGTGGAGACACAGCCGGCAGCATACTGAATTAATATATATTCTCATTCTCTCAGTATATGTATTTTTCTCTGTATATAGTGTATATATAGATATTAGGAGAGAATATATAATATATGTGATATATTATGTATAAGGACAGCACTTAATTAACACACACACACATATGTATGTATTAGGGAGGGAAAGAGCTGCACGCTCCCCGGGAAAGGGACGCACGCGGGGCCAGTGGTCCCCCGAGCGTGGACCTTCGGCCAGCTCTTGGAGGCAGTAGGGGCCGTGGGGTGCCCCTCCAACCACTAGAGAGGGCAGAGGCATGGAGGAAGCCCGCCCTCTGGGCCCGTTTGCACCCCGGAGGGGCCACCTGGCGCGGCTGGAGGAGAACAACCAGGGAATGCCAAGCAGCCCTCCCTCCTCCACCAGTCCACCCGCCCAAAGGCCGGCAGAGAGCAGCACTTGATCAGTCTGTCGCGGGCCCACAGACCCAGGAGGAAAACCCTTGTGTCAAGGTCTTTCAATAGATCACAGCTAGGGAGCTGCTCTGCTACAAAGGAAACCCCAACCCAGAAGCAGGTCGTCTGGGAATGGTTTGGTGCCTGGTTCCCCCACGAAAGTGCCTTGTGTGGCGGGCAAGAAGGCAGCCTGTTTTCCAGCCGTGCCCTGTTTCCCAGAACTCAAGGCACTCCTCACCGGACCCGGACCCCGGTGCTGGTGCTGGTGCGCGGCAGGGGCGGCAGGGAATCAGCTGTCCGGGGCCAACTGAGGCTTCTTTGGCGCTGCTCTATCGTTCTGCCTGGGCAGGATTCTTAGAGGCATTCAGTCCGTATTGAGTGGTTTTAACTGGTGCCATTTCTAAATAGCGAAGTGGCAAAAGTTGGTTTTCAAGTGGAGACATTCCTAGTACCCAGTGTCCCAGTTACCCAAACCCGAATCATTCTCTGGGGCTTTTTACCCGTGATTCAATACCTGCTGGATTGGCCCTAAAGTCACAGGCACTGATTACGGTGACTTACAATAGCAACTTCTTCAGATTGCTGTTTCCCACACCTGTTTTTCCTCTTCAGCCTCGCCTCTACTTTGAAGCATCCCAAATGCTGTATCTAGCATCTGGTTCATGGGAGTTTTGGGTCCCTTGGTGCTGACTGACTGATAAAATGATTACCAAGAAAAATCTGTCCTTCCGGAGTGCTAGGGTCTGTTTTAGTATATCTCTTTAAAGTTTCTACCAGCCATCCCTGAAATAAGGATAAATCTTTTTCCTTACAATGTGTTATCACCATGGTTTTGTCATAATTTACAAGCTTGGCAATACAATGTTTTTATTCCAGTCACTCGACAGGTGAGCCCTGGCCAATAGAGGGCCGTTGAATAGTGGATCATCTCCCACATCTGTCTTCTGTTGCACTGAACCCTATGTGTCTAGGAAGCAAGGGCCTAGTAGAGCCTAAAGCTCCTTCTAAGGGAGTAGGGTTTTTAAAGAGTGTTCTCAAAGCCTGTAAGTAATGTCTGATCATTTAACTGTTTCTTACATAAGATGTCAAGTTGGAAAGTAATGTAAAAATTGAAGACCATTGGGGAGCCTGATTTTCTAGCTTATACAAAAGAAAATATGTTTTTTCTTATTTTCGAGATGAAATTTAAAGGTTTCCCAATTTACAAGGAAGCAACCTAGAAGTAGATCCATGAAGACTGAAGGGAAATCACTCAAGGTTTTAAAAATCTTTATGTATTCTATTGAGAACAAAGAAATATAGCGGAAGCAGTAGATTATAGCTCTATGAGAGCTACATTGTTCTCGGGCCTCCATGGCTACTAGAGCTTTCTGTGAGGCAGTGAACCAGGTCAGATTTAGCATCTTACTATCTCAATCATGTCCTTCAGTGCCCCCCAGGTATTCCCAGGGGATCCTTGTGGACTTATTTGGATCTGGCGTCCAGGTCTCTCTCAAATATGATACATGTTGGCTAAGCATGCTCAGGCATATTCATTTTGCCCAGGTATCCACAGTCCCTATGGGTTTCCATGAGGGAAGTATACAGCACAGGTCCCCAAAGATTTTAAGGCTCAGTCTTAACACCTCATTAAGTTCTGCTTGGTACACTGGGTCTAGCCAGCAGCATTCTGCTATGGCCGTTAAAATAACCTTGGAAGTTATCAATTGAAAGGGTCATCTTTTGCTGATTTTTTTCAGGCCATCAGTAGAGATATGGCTCAGAAACGAAGCATCCAGAATACGAACTGCTGCCCATGTAGGATCCTGGCATCATAGGAAACAGCTTTATCCCCCAAGCTAAAACACCAGACTCCAGTTCATCACTTCTTTTTTTTTTTTCTTTTTAAGATTGTCTTTTTAAAATGTTTATTGGAAAGTCAGATATACAGAGAGGAGGAGAGATAGAAAGGGAGATCTTCCTTCCATCCATTGATTCACTCCCCAAGCGGCAACAATGGCTAGAGCTGTGCCAACCTGAAGCTTGGAGTCCAGAGCTTCTTCTGGGACCCCCACGCAGAGTCCAGGGTCTCATGGCTTTGGGCCATCATTGACTGCTTTCCCAGGCCACAAGCAGGGAGCTTGATGAAAAGCAGAGCTGCCAGGACTAGAACTGGTGCCCATATGGGATCCCAGCACGTGTTCAAATCGAGGACTTTAGCCACTAGACTATCGCAACAGGCCCTGTTCATCACCTCTTTAAAAAATATATTTGAAAGTCAAAGTTACACACAGGGAATAAGAGATAAAGAGATGCTTCATCCGCTAATTCACTCCCCAAATGACTGCAATGGCCAGGACTAGGCCAGGCTGAAGCCAGGAACCCAGAACCTTCTCTGATCTTTCATGTGGGTACGGAGACCCAAAGACTTGAGCCATCTTCTGCTGCTTTCCCAGGCACATTATCAGGGAGCTAGATCAGAAATGGAACAACCAAATCTCAAACCAGGGCCTATATAAAATGCCATTGTCACAGACAGAGGCTTAACCTAGTATACTACAGTGTGAAACCACCCTGCCTCCCACCACCTCATTACTTCTTGATAGGAGCAAAAGAAGACAGTCACATTCTTATGCACCTAAGCATAATAGACATCTAGTAAGTGCTCCAGCTTGGCTAAGTGCTTCCTCTTACATTTGGGTAGAGAAATATAAAGAAACATCTTGGCACAAAAGCATTCCAGGCCAAGATCCATTAATATAAACATTTTGAAATCCTATTCAAGCATCCTTCTGTTTTCTTCTGGCTGGGGTGGGCTAGAGTTTTCAGTTGGGAAGGGAGAAAATGAGTCATTAAGCTTTTTATGCTCAGATTCATTGCAGGTAGGCACAGTAGGGCATAAATCTAAGTCACTGGTGTCTTCTTCAAGAGCGGGCCTCTGCTCAGGCAAATTCTAGTCTCTGGCTAAAGCAATAGTCTTTCACTTCATGCAAAAAAAAAAAAAAGCTGTAAGGGTGTTTCTATATGACAAGAACTAACACGCAAATGATTGTAACAAAAAAATACAAAATAGTTTCCTGTATTGAGGGGAAGAAAGTGAACTAAAACTTTGGAAAAGCTGTAGCTCAGATCCTCACACATTGCATAACTCTGTCTTAGCGACCCTCAGTTCCTTTCCCTGTGAAAGAAAGAAAGGGGACATCTCTACCATGTAGTCTGTGTAGTCTTTGTAGGAAATTTCATACCAATCTATGCTTCAGATCTTCACAGAAATGAGAAGAATGCTGGGGGTGGGGTCACACTAAGATTCAGAGCTCTCAGATTTGCCTCTATATTCTTCCTTTGATTCTTGGCCATTTTCTTCCCTTGCCTCTTCAAATCCTTTTCTGGAACAAGGCACACTGTACACATGAATGAGGAATCAAGTCACTTCACAGACACACATACCACTTCCCTGTCATCATAAGTGCAAGACAGAACAGTTGGTCAATAAATTGAGTAACTCTGGACTACCACATTGTGGTGTGAAACTTGCAGAGAGGGAGTCTGAAGTATGATAAAATTGTAGTTTTGGGAGGACTAGAGTTAGGACCAAAAAGAGCTCATCTGGCAGACATGACAACAAGGTGTATGTTGAGGTCAGGGTGGAGAATTGAAGGGATAAATTCGAGCAGCTAAGAATGGAGGAGAGATATGAGGCTTTCTCTCACAGAGTGTGGAATATAGCAGGAGCCAGACCCAGGACAAAATAAATGAGTAAAAGAACAGTTGTTGGGTAGCCATGAGCAAGTCTGTAAACATTTCTGGATTTGTATCCTATCTGTAAAATGAAGTTTTATAACCCCTGCTCTGCTTATCTCTAAGGGGGTGAGAGAGGAAGTTTATTCTGAGGAGCAAAATACATAATATACACCAAGGAGCTTCATAAACCTCATAAACTTTGAGTTACTTCAAAGAAGAAACTTTTAAAATAGTATTCATAATGGTACTAATAGTAGGATACACAATGAAATTGTAAGAAACCACTGAAAAATAAAGGAGCACACCAAGGTGGATCTGTCATATAGAGTACAGATGCTTAGTTAATATTAAAATTTTAAGACAATGGATACATTTGTAATATGTTTCAATATTACATGGGACATAGAGATGCTAAAAACCTCATCTGAAATCCAAATTTAATCAAGAATCCATATTCTTACTGTATCATGCAGTTTGTAAAAATAACAGCATGACTTAACAAAGAAGAGGACAGAATGTGCCCGGAATCTTGGGTTCACAGACTACTGGTGTCAGAGACCAAGGTCAAACTCTGGACAACGGTCTAAGAGTGGGCAAAAGTCCGAGACCAAGGTCAAGGCCTGTGAGCAATGGGCTGTAGCTGGGCAATGGTCCGAAGCCACAGGACTATGTGCTCTGAAATATTTTGAGACATTCATCTAGCGACTATACATGGGTCACCCTGTTGCTTCCTTGTCATCAAGCATTGGCTGGTTAATATGAATATGGGATGTAGTTATCAACGTTTGTGCCATATCGATGCCTGTAATTCGACTTCCCAAGCATTTCAGTAAGATCAAGACAGTGAGCCTTGTAGGTCGACCTCCTTCCTCAGAGAACGGGTTTCCCTCTGGCCACCCACTTTCATAGTTTTTATCTTTTGTCTGTCTCATTTCTTATTTTCTCAGTTGCATGTCACCGCCTCTGCAACTCTGTCCATGCCACACCAGTCTCGGTACTTATTTTTCGTTGCTTATTTAGGAGGAGGAGAATGAGGAAGAATACTCCCATTAATTAGTTCACTGCCTAAATGCCTGACGTGGTTGGGGCTGAGTTCAGTCAATGCCAAGAGCTAGGAACACAGTTCAGATTTCTCAAGCAGGTGGCAGAAACCCAGTTACTGGAGTCATCACCATTGCCTCCCAGGGACTTAATTAACAGGACAGTGGGATCAGGAGCCAGAGGCTTGTATCAGATCTAGGCACTTAGATCTGGGGGGGAAAAAGTGTCTTAATTGCAGGCTAAGAACTCACATCGATTTTGTCATTTGCTGAATCTAGCAACCCTACACCAAATTCTACCCTTGTCACTTAACTTGGACAGTTTACTTCATGCCACCTAGCCTCAGCTAACCCCATCAGCCAATGCTAAGTGTAAGGATCAAATGAGGAAATGAATATGAAAGTAAAGCGTTACACTAATACAAAATGTATTTTTTTCCAATTCTAAGACATGTTCTGATCATCTCTTGCCAAGGAAATATCTACCAGAATCAAACATTTTAATCTGGCACTTAAGTCACTCAATATTTAAAGAAGTGGTGAGCTCAATAATCCTTTCCTCATATATATGTCCAGGTCCTAATCCTCAAGACCTATAAATATATTATCCTGTATGGCAAAAAAAAATCTTCACGTGATTAAACTAAGGATTTTGGAATGAAGTGATCATCTTGGACTAACTGGGTAGGCCTGATATAATCATAGTGTTCCTTACATGAAGGAGGCAAAAAGATTTAGAGCCATAAGGGAAAGCAGTGTAATGACAGACAGGGAGATTGGAGTGAACTTGAAAATGGAGAAAAAGACATACAAGCCAACAAATACACGTTGCCTCCAGAACCTGTTAATGAGAAAGAAAGATTCTTCCACTAGAGCCTCCAAAAGAGACCAGCTTTGTTGATACCTTGATTTGGCCCAATAAAACTAATTTTGGACTTGTGATCCCCCAAAATTATTTATTTTGTTTTAAGCTACTAGGATTCTGGCTACTTAGTCCAGCACCAATAGGAAATTAATACACTCAAGACTATTTATAAGTTGGATCACATGTAGCTTGAGATGGAAAGGCACAGATTGGAAATCAGTGGTTATTAGCCCTAACTTCACACCAAGTCATACAGAGAAGTTTCAAAGAAAACCCCAGCATCTGTCCCCTGCATTCAGATTTTGTTGGTCTGGCCTAGTACCCTGCCCAAATATTTCTCCAGATTCCCGATTGATCAGAACTAACCAATACAGTAGGTGGAGTTGGGAAACAACAGCACACTCTACTTTCTCATCTTAACAAATGGAGAAATTGAGGCCTGAGGGGTGAAGTGATTTTCCCAAGGTCACACAGGAAGCTTCTTGCCAGGTCTACCAATAGAAAGTGATCATTAGCATTTGTGAGCATTACTGAGAAAAATCACCATTGGTCATAAACAAATCAACATAAAAAGAGGTGAATGACATGTCTGTGGATTTTATTTTCTTAAATCTGGCTACTACAAGTAACCTTTCAAATGTCTGATCTATACTAAACTAATGATCACCTCTGGGTCCTTGAGGTTTCTAACTCATTTTTCCTTAGTTCCAGGGTTAAAAGAAACTATTCCTAAGTGAATTAAGAATAATTCTCCTCCACCTGGTTATCTGGTGTCAAAGAGAGTTGTTCATTAGCAATTGTAAACACACTTGCATATTAAGCCATTTCAATTACTCTGAAGAGCTCTGCATGGTTACCTCTTACAAAGCATTTAATTAATAATCTCAGAGGCCATACTATCCATTAGCACTAGCAGCCTTCAGCTTAAGAAAGAATAAGGAATTGTTTTCCATTGCCTTTAAAATTCACAACTGGCAATCTTTTTTTATAGAAATCTTACTTTCTCCTGGAAGTTAAGTTCAGGTTCAGCCTCCATTGACCTCTAGCTCTCTTTGATCTCTAGCTGATCAATACTGGCCCTGAAAAGGAGGCAATACATATAGATGTGTATAGATAGATAGATAGATGACAGTTAAATTCCCACAACTCCCAGTATGAGCTAAACACACAAAATCCTTCATATATCTTTTAGGAACCCAGCCTCCAACTGGAAACTTAAATGGTTAACACTGCAGTGAACATTAGAAACACAAGTGAAATATTAACTTTTTATCCATTTTCTTCAGCATATAAACATAAGACACATTTTTCACATATTCAGAGACCTTAAGACCACCTTAAAACTGATGACAACATTTCCACTACAGACATAATTTTTCTAATTCATCAACTAAGTGATATTGCGCTTTGGTAAAATACTTCCTCTTTGTGAGAAAGCAATGGCAGTAGTCACAGTGCACTGCTATTAAAAATCAAGGAGAAGAGACACTCCTCTATCTGAAAGACAACTCAATTTTTATTTTATTTTATTTTTAGAAATCATTCTCAAAGTCCTGGACTCAGTTTGAGCTTTTTCCTCTCCATTTACTTGGTGCTTCCTTCAACAACGTGCTTCAGGATATAACAAGGGGTCCTGGAATGATGTGCCTGGGGGGTGTAGAGCAGAAGTTGGTCCATAAGAAATTGTACCAGTTGATAGGGGAGCAGGGGCTAGTACAATAGCTGTACTGGGAGTTAAGGAAGATATCTGGGGAGGCCCGGGAACGGGCCAGTGGAGAGGCCTTCCAACTGAGGTAGGGATGGTAAGGATGGTGTTCGGGTATTCCTGAGCGGTAAAATGCAGAACTGAATTCACACTGGGTTCACTGGGTTTGGAGTGAAGTAGTTGGCCTTCTGAGTCATTTATTCTGGAGTTGGGACTAGAGATTTGCATGGCAGGTTCAACGCTTTGAGGTACAGTGCAGACTTTCTTCCTTTTCCAGGACCAAAAGCACCGGAAGCAAGCAATACCAGCGAGGATTCCCAAAATGATGAACATGAAAAAGGTGCCACCCACGATCACCCAGGGCAGGTAGATGGATCCTAGGATGAAGAGGGGAGAGAAGAAACAGGTAGTTGCAAGGCTCAAGGTCTGGATCCAGTGAGACGGCTCAGTAGCTAAATTCTCCCCTTGCGTGCACCAGGATCACATATGGATACCAGTTTGTGTCCCAACTGCTCCACTTCACATCCAGCTCCTTGCCTGTGGCTGGGGAAAGCAACAGAGGATGCCCCAAGACCTTGGGACCCTGTACCCACTTGTGAAACCTGGAAGGAAGCTTCTGGCTCTTGGTTTCAGGTCAGCTTAAGTCCAGCCATAGCGGCCACTTGGGGAGTGAACCAGAGCGTGGAAGGTCTCTTCTCTCTCTCTCTCTCTCTCTCTCTCTCTCTCTCTCTCTCTCTCCTCTCTGTAAGTCTGCCATTCCAAAAAACAAAAAAAGAAAAAAACTAATGGCTTATTGTCATCATATACAGCAGAGAAAACACGTCTTGTATACTTGGCAACATCTAGAGCAATATCAATGTCAAAACTTTTCTTCAGGACCTTGTACTTAACCTGCCCAGGCTGGCAAGATGTTAAATTTACAGAAAACATACTAAGGCCTTTTGAAAAAAGAGGAATGAATTTCAGTTTCGGTAGGCCTGAGGTAGTACATGCGCTTAAGGGGAAGGAATTCACATGATATTTATGAGCCTGTGATCTATGGCTTACCACTAATCACCCAGGGAAAGGGGTAAACAGTTGTTACAGACTGAAGCCATCTGTCCTGCAGCCCTAAAGAGAAAATGTTCTGGTAGAACATCTCACAGGAAGAATATCATATCCCAAAGGACCACAGTACTTCCTTTGAAAGCCAATATGTTAAGTGGAAACAACACTTGATATGAGCAGTCACAAGCCCTGGTTCCTACACATTGAATGAGTTACTTGTAAACACATCGCCTTGAACAAACCAAGTAACATTTCTGAAATGCAGTTTATTCTCAGTGAAGTTGTAATAATATCTACTTCATATTAAAGCATATGTAAAAGCATTTGTAAACAACAAAATGTCCCAAAAACATAAGGAATTTTTCTCTCCATCTTCAGGGTGTTGCAGTGAGATTTTTGTGTCCCAGAACAGAGTCAAGGAAAGGGTAAAAAGGTCAGAGCTAAACTTCTTGTGCCCTGAACACAGCTGCTCAGCTTTTTCCGATGCATTATTTTTTTTCTATTTTATCTATACTTGATCTATTTCTCCTTTTTAAACATTCTGTATTGGTTTATTTGAAAGACAGAGTTGCAAAGAGAGAGTGTAGGGAGAGTCAGAAAGCTCTTCCACTCCCCCAATGGCCACAACAGCTAGAGCTAGGCCAGTCCAAACCTAGGAGGCAGGAGATTCCTCCGGGTCTACCTTATGGGTGCAGGGGCCCAAGCACTTGAGCCATCCTCTGCTGCTTTCCCAGGCATATTGGCTTGGGGCTGGATTGAAAATGGAGCAGCTGTGACTCAACTCAACACCCATATGAGATGCCAGCACCATATGGAAAGGCTTTACCCGTTATGCCACAGTACCAACCTCGATCTCTTTAACCAAGATAAGAAATGAAAGATAACATTGTTGCCAGCTGAAACTTAAAATGATGTTCATTTCCTGTCCCTATCCCTCAAGAGAAAATAATTTGACAGATGGAGGCCTCAAGAAGAACAATAAAAATCAACAAGGGATTGAGGTTATTCTGCCAAGATAAAAAGGATATACTCAACAAGTGAGGACTCCTGTCTGAATAAATGACTGTTGCAGGATTAAAAGCCTCAAAAATACAAGTATTGTGTCACAGTGGGTTAAGCCACCACCTGCAATGCCAGCATCCTATATCAAAGTTTTGATTCAGGTTCCAGTTATTCCACTTCTGATCCAGCTTCCTGGATCAGGGCCCTGTTAGTCATATTGGAGACCAAAATGGAATTCCTGGCTCCTGGCTTTAGCTATCCCAGCTCTGAATGTTTTGGGGACATTCAGGGAATGAACCAGCAGACAGAAAATATCTCTCTGTGTCTATTTCTATTTTTTTAAAGATTTATTTATTTTAATTGGAAAGGCAGATATACAAAGAGGAGGAGAGACAGAGAGGAAGATCTGTCTGCTGGTTCACACCCTAAGTGGCTACAATGGCTGGAACTGAGCCGATCTGCAGTCAGGAGCTAAGAGTTTCTTTCGGGTCTCCCATGCAGGTGTAGGATCCAAAGGCTTTTGGGCCATTCTCAACTGCTTTACCAGGCCACAAGCAAGGAATTGGACGGGAAGTGGAGCATCCAGGATTAGAACCAGCACCTATAAGGGAATTTGACATGTGCAAAGCAAGAACTTTAGCCACTAGGCTACCACACCAGGCCCAATAAATATCTTTAAAAATAAATGTCCCTCTTTCTACCCATATCTCTGATAATGCACCTGAGAAAGGAGCAGATAGTGGGCTCCTAACACCCCTGTGGAAGATCCTAAGGGAGTTCCTGACTTTGGTTTGGCCCAGACCGGGGCATTGCATCCATCTGGGGAGTGAAACAGCAAATGGAAGTGCTCTCCTTTCCTCCCCTTCCGCTCTATCCCTTCCTTTCCCATCTCCCTTCCCCCTCTCCCTTTCCCTCCCTAGCATTCCTACTTTCAAATACTATAATTCTTCGGAAAAAAAAAAGAGAATATTCACCAGAAATGTTACAAGATTGGTCATTGACAATGTGTATGTGTCTGACTTGTCCTGTAAGGCAGTTTAGGAATTAAGATTTTGTAAAGCAGTCCCATAACAAGCTGTGAAGAGAAGTTAGTTGTGCAGGGATAAGGCTCACATCTGGGCTGTGTCCTTGGAGGAGGCTCTGTAGGATTCTTCTCCCACGTGCCTGATCTTTCTGGAGCCTAGAATCATCAAGGCCAATCTGATGATCCAATCCACTGAATCAGAGATAATAGAGACATGAACCCCATCCTACAAGGAGCTCTACCAATTGGAAAGGTGACCTGGAAACAATCAAGTACAATCATGACGTAAGCAGGCACAGTGTGCAGAGGAAATGTGAGTAGGCCACTCTATCTGAGCTAAGAAGCATTTCCCAAAAGACAGAATCGTTTTCGGTGGGAAGAAAATGTTGATGTGAGGAGTCATAGCTGGTAACGACAGAGAACCGTTCTATACATATGTTGGGGAAAGACAGTAAATTATAGTTTGCGCGTAGGGCTGGGTTTTAAAAAAATTCCCCAAACATTTATATTCAGAAATTTGTAACGTAACAAAAAAGTGAGTAACATTGCTAAAAAAGAAACAAAATGAATAAACGTCAGGCATAACACAGAACAGTATAGTCTTTTAAGGAAACTACAAATAAGTTTCTATGCTAACACAATGTTTGCAGTTTTCAAAATATTTTTCCTAGGAACTGCATTTTCATGGCTCAAAAATGAAAATGATAAACAATGTTACATCTTGTTTCCACCTTCATACCTGTCCAGACAGTGTCACCTTGAAACCTTACCTCCTCAAAGGTGTTTATTTCCCTGTGTATCCCTCCAATGTTCCTATAGGCAAACAAAGGCAAATAAAAATCTATACCTTTCACAGCCAACCCCTCCACAATAGGCAGCACATACAGTTTTGCCCTTTGTTATTTTCAACCAAATAGTACATTTTGCAAATCTTTCCGTATAAGTTCACAGAGAACGTGTTCAATTATTTTGGGAGTTGTCAGGGGGAGGATGGAGCTATGCCATTGTCTCTGTAACATAATTTATCTTATCTGTACCCTACTGATAGACACATCATCTCTTAATTTCTTCAACACCCTAAGTGTTGATATTATGTCCATTTTATAAGTGAAGAGTCTAGGATTTAGAGAAATGCGTTTATAATCTCTACTGCTTGCTAGTAGTGGAGTAATTACTGAAACTCAAACTGGTTCATTTAGAGTTTGAACTGGAAACCACACTCTTCAAGCTGACACAATCCTTGAATTAGAGTGATTTATTGGCTCACAGGACCACCAAAACATGTGAATTTGTTAAAAATAAATATGAATGCAATATCTTCTAAGCTACTTTAAAATATATATATACCATATATATTTATATACTATATATACTAATATACTATATAGTATATATCGTGTATACATATTATACATCTTGTATATATATATATATTGTGTTATATATATAATAAAAAAAGCACTGTACACTGTAAGCATTGTGCAAGAATTCTTGACTACTCTGGCAGCCGTGGTGGAAAAGCCACTAGGCTAGGAGATCTATTACTTACTAGCAAATATGAGAACCAAGCTCCTTTAGAAACTGTAAATATCCATACCCTCACATGAGATGATTTCATCAGCTTAATATTCTAATAGCAATGGCTTTAAATCCCTTTTTTTGAAACCTCCAATCGTAAGAGCAAGTCTGAAGGACTCCAGTTAGGGCTGCTTTTGAGCAATGGTAGGAACTTGAAGAATATTATTTGAATTGTATCACGCAGATATCCCTCCCCAAAATGATGTCATTCTTGCTACCTGCCCTTATTCTCGAAATGTTTCCTGTAAATATTTAAGCCTTGAAGAGAAATATTGGTAGCTTACGCCATCATCAAAGTTATGACAATTACAAAAAGTGATGACCATTGAGAGTATCCATGAAGAAATAGGATAGATGACAGCTTCCATGGTGAAAAGTAAGACCAAGCTGATGAATATTTCCCCAAAGTACTTATTTGCCAGCCACCGTGCTCCTCCCTATTGTAGGAAGTGCAATGATGAGACACTATTGTTACCTTAGTCCGGTGGAGGTCAATAAACAAGTTAATCTACTTCAAAGGATTTTGATAAGCACTGTAATAGAAAATTGGGAGTTGTGGAAAAAGAGTTGCATTCTGACTTCTTGAAAAGCTGGAATCTGACCAAGAATTTCAAACAAAAGTAATATTACTTATTTAGAACCTGTTATAAGCTTGATGCCATGACAAGAGTTATGACTGCATTCATCTAATCTTCACGACAGCCTTCCCTACAAAGGAAAAAAAAAAAAAAACGGGGGCTAAAATATGAAGTAACTTATATAAGCTAAATAACTGGCAGTAAGAGGACTTAAAGCCTGCTCTTTCTGGTGGTTACTCATTTTTTTTTCCTAAGATTTATTTATTTTTATTGGAAAGCCAGATCAGATTTTATGGAGTGAAGGAGAGATAGAAAGATCTTCCACCCCCTGGTTCACTCCCCAAATGATCCCAATGGCTGGAGCTGAGCCTATCCAAAGCCAAGAGCCTGGAGCCTCTTCCAGGTCTCACACACGGCTATGCAGGGTCCCTAGGACTTCAACCATCCTCCGCTGCTTCCCCAGGCTACAAGCAGGTAGCTGGATGAGATGTGGAGCAGCTCGGATACAAATCTGCACCCACGTGGGATCCTGGTGCTTACCAGGCAAGGAATTAGCCATTGCCCCAGACCCAGTTGCTGATTTTGACAGACAATAGAAGTAATGGAAATTCCAGGCAAAACAAAAAAAAACCGACATGGGCGTAAGGAAAGAGAAAGTGCACTCTGGAAGACCTAGAGACTGAGAGGGAAACTATGAAGAGTGTCTTTAGACAAATATTTAATTTGAAAGGCAGAGTAGCAGAAAGTGAGAGATAGAGCAGCACATGTTCCTCTGAGGGTTCATTCCCTCAAATAATGCTAACTGCTGAAATTTGGCCGAAGTCAGGAGCCAGAAATCCCACCCTGGTCTCCCATATGAGTGGCAGGGGCCCAAGCAAATAGGCCATCTTTCTGCTACCTTCTCTGTTATAATAGCAGGCAGTTGGATCAGAAGTGGAGTGGCCTGTACTCGAACCAACCCTCTAATATGAGATACTAGCATTACATTTAACCCCTTGGGCCATGATCCCAGCCCCCAGCGAGTGCTTGAGGATATTATGGCTACAGAAGGGAAATTCTGCAAGTTTCTAATTGAGCACTTCTGCTCTACTCTATGGATTACAGGAAGCATTTTCCTCCACTTCAGAAGTGATCCTGAAAATTGGGTTCAACTACCTAGGCAAAGAGTTTACAATGGAATCCTAGTGGGCAGGAGAAACATCACCTATGTAAAACAAAGTACAATCTTAAAAGTTTGAGGAATAAAATTAAAGAAATAAAAATAATTTAAAAATGTTAAAGAGATATCTTCAAAAAAACCCTTGGAAAATATGTATTATGAAAAACTGAGCATGTTAATTTCAATTTCTTTGAACCTTTCTTTCTTTCTTTTGTTTTACGAGATCATTCCGTAGGCTCAGGCATTTCCTCCCCCCACTTCAGTAATTCCAGTCAACCTCTCCCCCAACACACATACACACACACACACACACACACACACACACTCACACACTGATTTCTCCAAGCAGTCACACACGTACTTGGCAAATGTCACTTGTCTCCTATACTCCTCACCAATCCATATTTGTTTTCCTGGAACCACAAACAGTTGTAGTCCACGGCCCTGGGCCTGCTGAGTGACCCTAAGCACTAACATCTGGGGAGATGAGCCATGAGGGCTGTACACACAGACTATGCTGGGCTGGAGGAAATCTGACACCAAGCCCCCTGAGGCCTCAATGGAAAATTATTCTGCCCAACCCTTACCCCACCCCACCCCCCTCCCCCCAACTAAAACCACCCCAGGCACAAAGAGACAGCTTTGGGTTTGGGGATTAGGAGAAACTCTTTCCAGGCTGCTTGGGGGGCAGGGATGGGCCCCAAGGGAGGCCTAAGGCGGGAGATACTGCGGGACCACAAATTGTGTCCTCAGAAAGAGTAATGCAAGAAAGTGATTTAAGGGAATAAAAGTCAAGGAATCATTTTTCTGGAAGCCCTAAGCTGCAAAAAATTCCACAACCCTCCCTTCTCACAAAGATCCCCAGGTGGGAAGGAGATAAAACAATAGTTTCCAGCGTGAGGTCTCTGCTGACTGGATCAGATTTTTACTGGATAAACAAAGAAATAACATTTTTTTTCTGTATGTTTGAAGACACCTTAGTGAACAGGAGCGATTTCATACAGAGCTGCTTCCCCAGTTCACAAGGTTGAAACTAAAATTATGAGGCAAAGGGCCTAGGTGTCGAGTTTCCCAAGTTAGGCCAAGGTGGCTGGAAAAGCAACCTGGAGCCTATATATCTCAAGTATAAAATGATTCTCATATTTCCTAGGAACTATCTCATTTCTCATAGCCCCCTTTCAACCTGAAGAAAGCAGGAAGCCAATGGGGAAGCAGATTCTAAGAAACCCTCCACCTGACCTAAAATCACACAGGATTTGTTGGAAATGGGATTTCAGCAAAGATCGTCTGAACCTCCATGTAACAGGGCACATACCCATCTCCCTCCTCCCACCTGTCTGACTCCCCTCTGTCCCCCTTCCAGTCCTGGGAGTACCTTCCGGAGGTGCAAGCACGGCCTCTTCGGAGTCCCAGGGCACCGTCTCGGGACACTGTGCCTGATCCAGTCGCCCCTCAGGGGCGGCGCAGCAGTAGCGCAGAAAACAGGTCCCACAGCATAAAGTGGCAGTGGGCGTATCATATCCCTCTGGACACTGAAAGCCTCCATGCAGTACCTGGGCGCTATCCATCCAGTGGTGGCAGAACTCACCCTGAGACCTGGCACTTTTGGGCAGAGCTAGCAGCAGTGTGCTGGCACAGAGAAGCAACCCCAGCCCCGACCACTGAGGCGGCCCCATAACAGGTACCTTAAACACGCTCCCAGACATGTGGCTCTGGGCCGACAGCACTGCCTTGCCACCCACAAGCCACAGTTGGTCTTACTAAGAAGCTCAGGGCAGGTCCCAGGTGGCTCCTTCCCCAGGAGCCTGTTATTCATCCTGCTGTTCCCCTCCCCAACACACCCCTTCCAAGGCCACCTGCTGCCTACAGCCGGAATCTCAGTGACTGGGTTTCTGCCCACTGCCCTCCCTCTCCTCCTCTTGCCAACTGTCTCCTTTGCACCAGCACAGGCCGAAGGACTGTTCATGTGGAAATTTGGGGGGAGGGGGATTTGATGGTTAACACCAGAACAGTGAATACTTTTCGCTGATTTTCAGATCTATGATGTGAATTTTCGAATTTTTTAAACTGGGGAACTACAGTACCTGACTTCTAAAGCCTTTTCCAGCTCATCTGCATGTGATTTGGGGGAGTCACTCAGCAGTAAAAAGTACAGGAACACAAATTCCCCACCTGCCCTTTCAGTGAGCCACACTTCTGCTCCGTTTCCCATGACTCAGCACCCCAGGCTGTTTCCCCTTAACTCGCTCTAGTGTCTCTTTCCACGAGGGTTATTTCTAGACTCCTGCCTTTACAGCCCTCTTCACCCTGCCCCCCACATTAACCCTTACACAGCCCCTATCACAAACACTAACGCTGATTGGATATCTTTCAGATCCTAAGATTGTATTACTTCACTGGTAATACAATTGACGTCAACTTCCTTTCATTTTGCTGGAAACAACCCCCCCCCCCTTTTAAGGACACAAGCTGCTGCTTTTTATTTTTGCGAAGAAATTGAAAGTCTTATCTGTTTTTCACCCAATGCCTTAAGTGAATCCATATCACATTTTCTTCCAGGTTTCTATAACAAGGAGGTCAGCTTTGTAGTACTGGCAGTTTCCAAAGCATGCTCATACCAGTTTTCTCTTGCAATTCTTACAACGCTATGAGGTTAGTGAACTTGAACTCTGCAAGTGAGAAAACTGAGAAAGACATTGTAGCTTCCCCAGACTCCTCACGCAGAAGTGACAGCTAGGACTTATCCTGGGCTGGCTGACAGATCAGAATAACAGAGTTAGGAAATTAAGAAGTAGGTACAACTACATAAAGGAACGCAGTACATGGCAAAAGTGGTGTTTGAAATCACTAGAGAGAAAGGATGGATTACTCAGTAAATGTACTGAGCAGACAGCATACCTATTTCCACAGGTGAAAGAAAGAATAAGCCTGACTATGCAAATCTCAGCTTTTCTGCATGACAACGAAAAATAAAATGGAACCATGAATATTTGCATTTCCTGTCACAGAGGGCTAGTTTGCTTGGCCCGGTGCATTTTGTGTAGCATTTGAGATACCACTTAGTATTCCCTCGTGGAAGTCCTGGTTCAACTCCAGGCTACTCTGCTCCGTATCCTAGCTTCTCACTAGTAAAGATGGTTGCAGACAGCACATGATGGCCCAAGTACTTGGGTTCCCGTGGGAAATCTGGCTTTTCAGCCTCCTGGCTTCCCTGTGGTCCAGCCCTGACTGTACAGGCCTTTGGAGAGTGAACTGCTATGGAGAATATCTCCCTATTTATCTGTTTCCTTCTTCCTTTCCCTGGCTTTCTCTCTTTCAAATCAAATAAAAATAAACAAAAATTTAAAAATAAATACAAAAATTTGAAAACATAAGTAAATATTAATAAGACCGAAAGGTCAACTATACGAAGTTGATAAAGTATATGAATATCCTTTTATAAGATATGTAATGTGTATATTTATATAAGCACATAGGTATAGGATATATATATATATTCTTCTATACACCTGCAGAAGGAAATATTGGAGCCTGCATTGCAGTAGGGCCACTGTCTACAACACCAGCTTCCTATGTCAGAGCAGCACTGGTTCAAGAGAGTCCCAGCTGCTCCATTTCTGATCCATCTCCCTGCTTATACACTTGTGAAAAAAGCTGAAGATTGCCCAAGTACTTGGGGACCTGCACCCAAGGGTGAGACCCGGATAGAGTTTCAGGCTCCTGGCTTCAAAATATCAGTTGTGGCCATGTGGGAAGTGAACCATTGGATGAAAGATGTCCCTCTCAAAATAAAACTCTTTCAAATAAATCTTTAAAAAAAGAACGAAAATGCAAAAGAAATAAAGAAAGAAAAGAAAGAAAATGCACGGTGACATTTATTATCTATCAGATTGACATGATATTTAAAAGGTTTGTAGGTATTGTATTAGGACCTGGCAAAGTAACCTAGCAGCTAAAGTCCTGGTCTTGAACGCACCCGGATCCCATATGGGCGCCTGTTCTAACCCCGGTGGCCCCACTTCCCATCCAGCTCCCTGCCTGTGGCCTGGGAAAGCAGTCAAGAATGGCCCAAGGTCTTGGGACCCTGCACCTGCATGGGAGACCCGAAGACGCTCCTGGCTCCTGGCTTCGGATCAGATCGCTGCAGCTCTGGTTCTTGCAGCCAACTGGGGAGTGAATCATCGGACGGAAGATCTTCCTCTCTGTCTCTCCTCCTTTCTATATATCTGACTTTCCAATTTTAAAAAGTAAGTATTGCATTAAAGCAAGAATGTGAAGAAACAGGTATTTTCATTCATTGCTAAGGAGAATATAAATTTATATCAGTGTTGGGGCCGGCACTGTGTCATAATAGA
The DNA here is from genome assembly GCF_030435755.1 of Ochotona princeps. Lineage (NCBI taxonomy): Eukaryota > Metazoa > Chordata > Mammalia > Lagomorpha > Ochotonidae > Ochotona > Ochotona princeps. The sequence continues at coordinate 37,854,740 of NC_080865.1, forward strand.
TTAAGCTGCAGCCTGCAGTGCCAGCATCCCATCTGGGCACCATTTCCATTTCCAGACACTCCACTTCTGATGTAGCTCCCTATGGGAAATCAGTGGAGATGTGCCAAATGGCTGGCCATCTGCTGCTGCATGGGAGACCTGTAAGAGGCTCCTGGCTTCAGTGTGGCCCAGTCCTGGCCACTGCAGAGATGTGGGGATGGAACCAGCAGATGGGGGATCTCTTTCTGTCTCTCCCTCTCTCACTCTGTAACTCTGTCCTTTAATTTAATAAAAACAAATCTTTTTAAAAACATAAAATAACAAAATAAATTTTTTAAACAAAAATTACAACAATGTCTATAGAAGGCATTTTTTTTTTTGGTATCCAACAACATTTTAAACACTTGTATACCTCTGAATCTATCGACTCCACTGGTAGGAATTTACCTCACAAATATGCTTACAAGTGTGTAAAGTAATGGGTTTCTTTATTTTTATTGCAAAGTCAGATACACATATAGGAGGAGAGACAGAGAGGAAGATCTTCATCCGATAAGTCACTCCCCAAGTAACCGCAACGGCAGGTACTGCAGCGATCTGAAGCCAGAAGCCAGGAGCCTCCTTCGGTTCTCCCACGCCGGTGCAGGGTCCCAAGGCTTTGGACCATCCTTGACTGCTTTCCCAGGCCACAAGCAGAGAGCTGGATGGGAAGTAGGGCTGCCAGGGTTAGAACCTGGAATTTTTATCTATTTTTACAAATTAATTTTATTTTATTTGAAAGGCAGAGGTACAAAGTTAGAGGGGTAGACAGCAGGAGAGAGAGTTCTTCTATCTGGTTAACTCCCCAGATGATCGCAAGAGACATAGCTGAGCTAAGTGGAATCCAGGGGCCGGGAACTTCTGCCCCATGGTTTTCAGGGGCTCAGACACTTGTGCCATCCTCTGTTGTTTTCCCAGGCACATGAGCAAGGAGCCAGATTGTAAGTGGAGTGGCCAAACATGAACCTGTGCCCATATGGGATGCCAGTGTTACATGGGCGGCTTAACTTGTTATTGCCGCACTGCAGGCCCTGAATCAGGAAGTTAATTGCAAACAATCTAAATGTCTGTCAGGTACTTGTCAACTAAATTATGGCATGTGTATATGATAGAATATTAGGTAGCCATTAACCAGAATTAAATGGACCTCAACATGTAGACACAGAATACAATGTACAAGCAAGAATCAGAAGACCGTGTGCAGGTCGGTTATCAGGTGTGTGAAGATTCAAGAATCCCTGAATAATCGCCTAGAGAACTGTGAATCTGGAGACTGAGAGCCTGGGAAGGGAGGCATCCTCTTCACTATACACATTTTTAGCTTAAACTTTTTGTTACTATTATTTATGAGCTAATCAAAAATATAAACGGAAATATAGGGATTCCTTCCCAGACGACTGTGAGGATTTTCATCCCACATGATGCTGAGTCTCAAAGCTCCCACTTCACTCATCCCTTGAACTTGAATCCACCCTTTAACGTGAAAATCACACACACACACACATACTCATCCACACACACATATAATTGAAGATACATGCGTGTTGAATCCCACAGGCCCACAATTTTTTAAAAATTTATTTATTTTTGGGCCCGGTGGCGTGGCCTAGTGGCTAAAGTCCTCGCCTTGAAAGCCCCAGGATCCCATATGGGCGCCGGTTCTAATCCCCGCAGCTCCACTTCCCATCCAGTTCCCTGCTTGTGGCCTGGGAAAGTAGTCGAGGACGGCCCAATGCATTGGGACCCTGAACCCGTGTGGGAGACCTGGAAGAGGTTCCAGGTTCCCGGCTTCGGATTGGCGCGCACCAGCCCGTTGCGGCTCACTTGGGGAGTGAATCATCGGACGGAAGATCTTCCTCTCTGTCTCTCCTCCTCTGTATATATCTGGCTGTGATAAAAAAAAAAATGAATAAATCTTTAAAAAAATTTATTTATTTTTATTGGAAAGTCAGATATACACAGAGGAGGAGAGACAGAGAGGAAGATTTTTCACCCAATGATTCACTCCCCCAAGTCCACAACGACTGGTGCTGTGCCAATCTGAAGCCAGGAGCCAGGAACCTCCTCCAAGTCTTCCATGCAGGTGCAGGGTTCCAAGGCTTTAGGCCATCCTGGACTGCTTTCCCAGGCCACAAGCATGGAGCTGGATGGGAAGCAGGACTGCAGGGATTATAACCAATGTCCCATATGGGACCCCAGCACATTCAAGGAGAGATTTTAGCCGCTAGGCTGCTGCTAGACCACTGCTAGGCCACTGCGCTGCTCCCCTCCCCGCGCCCCCCACCAGTGGCCCACATTTAAGCTCTATATCACTTCTGTATTTCTGCTTCCTCTAGAAGAATATGCATTTGTTCAATATGTAGCTCTGTCAATCTTTATGTTGCTTTCCTGCTATGTTTCCCTTTTAGAAAGGAAGGATGTGAGATGCACTGAGAATTCCCACCATGCTCATTTCTTGACACTCAGGCAATAACAGTCTCTCATCAAATGCTTACTCCATGCCAGGCCCTTCATGGACATTTGCCTTTTTCTCCCCAAAAGACTGCTAGGATGTTAGCAGTATTATCTCCACTTTATATATAAGGCAATAGGTACTCAGACTCAAAAATACTTCCCTACGGTTACCCAGGTAGTCTGTAGCACTATATAGTATTAAGTCAGCTCTGTATCCATAGTCAAAATTCTTTCCCTCTGTACCTTGGTTCTCAAACTTCACCCTACAGGCATCCTGTGTAGGTAGGGTCCTTCCTGAGTCCTGCCAGTTCTAGGCGTCAGTCAGAATTCTAGCATCGGACTGAACAGATCCAGAGCCAACAAGCTGTTTCTCAACTCCTCTTCCTTATGTTTTGAGGCAACCGAAGAAGCCTCTGAGAAAAGTCTGGGCTCTTCTCCCTATGCTTCGTTTCCCATGATTTAAATACATTTAGCCAGATACACACTCTGTCTGCCACATGGAATCCTGTGAAAATCCTTTAACAAAGTTTGGGAAAATGTTAAGTAGTGGACTCTGTTGACAGTTTCCTGGCTTTTCCTGCTGCTGTTTCTTCTGCTGGGAAAGTGTTGTCTTCTGGACTTGTCCTCCCTCTGCTGGCCACACAGCAGCATAGCTTTGGGGACTATGGTATAGAGCCTTATATGCTAAAGCGGTTGGTTATTAGAACCCTTCAAGCCTGTATTTTACATTGTCATGAGAGTCTATAATAGTTTGAAAGGCAATATTCTCCTTAGCAATCTCTAAGTATTGACTCAGAGGAAGATCCTGTGCCAGCCACTGCAATAAAGGAAACGACATTCTATTTCTGTAAAGATCACTTTACAAAGGCAATTCAACTTGGGCAAATAATCATTTCTTATGCACATCTAATGAAAATAAAATGGATTTTCTCCAAGGATGGTTGACAAGAACATTTTTTCACGTGGAACTCAGATGCATTATCCAAAATATGCCTTTAGGACAAAATATTTAAGAACCGCTTTCAAGAAGTATGCCACATTCCATTTTGGTGGCCTTCTATTTACAACGCATGCTCTGCTCCCAGACCTATTGCTGGGTTAATTGGAGCTTACAAAGAGCTTTTCAAGCAGCAGCTGAAATATTTTGAGAGACCACAGAATGTTCACAGCCCCAAACTATCATTTTTCTGGTGTATGTGTATTCCATCCCCTCCCAAGCTCGTTCTACTTTTCTCCAAAACTTTTCTTGTCTCCGCTACACAGGTTCTTTTAAAGCCTCCTGTGACTTTCTTCCAAACTATGCTGGAAAATGCAGGCGAGATCAGGAACACAAAACAAGTACATGTTAGTTTGAACCATAGGAAAATGTTAAGTATTTGACCGCTATTGACTTACAAAAATAAATTTCTTATGGTTTGATCTTACAATCAAAAGGTAAGACACATCTTAAGCAGTTTGTCACATCTTTGTCTCATTGATATCAACAGACCTTTTATTCATGTATAATTGTATGCGGAAGTTGTACCCGAAGAACATAAAAAAAAGGAACTGCTTTTATTGGAGCATGGAATCAAGCCTGGGTTCCTGGATCCTCACATGTTTAAAACTCCCTTTCTCCTGCCAGACAGTCCCTGAGGCATCTTCGTTAATCTGAGAGCTTCCTGGAATATACTTCATGAACCAATGTATTGGATGATGACACACAAATCTTATGTGATTCAGACTTCATATGCAGGGCATTCCAAGAGGAAGAAAACCATTTAACAGTCAAGTTTTTAGGGAAAACTTTCTGGAAGAAGTGAGACTTATGTGAACTCTGAAGGATACAGACAATTTAGATAACTTGAACAAGGGGGATATTCCAGGTAGAACAGTATGATCAAAGGCATGAATATGCATAGGGCACCTTGATGGGCAGGATACCGTCTATTGTAGTGTGTAGTGTAGGAGTAGTGTGAAGGATTACAGTGATTTTCAAAAGTATTTGAGAGTCCTAAGGTTGTTTGCTATAGAGCCAGGGTACCTGCATTTTAATCTCAGCTCCATCCCTTTCTAGCTCTGTGACCCCGCAAGCATTCCAACCATTCTGAACCTCGATTTTCTCATCTGAAAAATGGGGATATTAACACTTTTTTCCTCATATGGATTTATGAGGATTAAATGAGTTAATACATGATGACTATTTTTTTAATTATTTATTATTTAACTTCATTAATTACATTGTATTATGTGACACAGTTACATAGATACTTGGGTTCTCCCCCCCCCTCCCCATACCCTCCCACCATGGTGGATTCCTCCACCTTGTTGCATAACCACAGCTCAAGTTCAGTTGAGATTCCCCCATATACATGATGACTATTTAAGTCAATGCTAGCCACAGAGCACTGTCAGTTGCCACTAACAAAAAAATCATTACACGGGTTCTTGGTCCCTACCTCTGTTTAAACCACAGAAGTCTATTTTTTGTTTCTTTGTCAGGCTTCCATGCAAAATCTATGCATGAAAAATTCTTCTTTTATCAGAATACCTGTAGTTCAAAAGGTATAAGCTGATATTCCAGCTCCACTACTTGGTGGCTTTAAAAAATTAACTTCACCTGTCTGAGCTCCAATTTTCAAGTCTAGAAAGCAGGGATACTGACAGCTACTTTACGCTATGGTTGTGAATAACATAAAACAGTTGGCTAGCACACAGTAAGAGTGCAGTGAATGATAGCTATTGTTTCGACATCCATTTGACATTAATGGTTAGGGCTTCAACATATGAACCTGACAGGAGGAATTGCAATCCAATTCATTACGCCAAGGTACAAAGATTGTCTTCTAGAAGGTTTATACCTGGAGGTTTTACAGATAGATCCATGAGCCATTTTGAATTAATTTGAATATATGGTACAAAGTTTTTCTCATATAGACATTCAGTAGATTTCACCACTGATCTGTGTAATTATGGACTTGCAATATACACCGTATATCTATACATATATTTTTATGCCAGAAAAAAAACTTTATGGATTGTTTTTACAATAGATTCAAAAATCAAGGAGCAAAATTCCACTAACTTTAATCTTGAATCAAAACAGTTTTGCCTCTCTGGTTCCAAGTGATTTTTAGGATCAATACATTTATTTGGAAAACAATTCAGCTGTGATTTTAATGAGAATTGTTGAAATTTATAGATTAATTTAGGGATAACTGAAGCATCTTAAAAGTATTAGTCTTAATAATATCAAATTTTCTAACATGAATAATGCATATATTTTGATTCATTTAGGTCTTCTCTAATTTCTTCTAGCAATATTTGTAGTTTCACTCTATAGATGTTCAGGTCTTAAACATCTTCTTCAATTTTGTCCTTAAGTATTTACACATTTTTATGGTAATCAAAATATTTTTTAAAATTTCGATTTCTAGTATCTTAGCATACAAAACACAAAAGCTATTTTTATTTTGATCTTGTATCTTGCAAAATTATTAAACTTTATTATTTATTCTTGGTGGATAATTTGCAGATTTTACCAGATCTCCTACATACATATTTTTTTTTAAAGATTTTATTCATTTCATTACAGCCAGATATACACAGAGGAGGAGAGACAGAGAGGAAGATCTTCCGTCCGATGATTCACTCCCCAAGTGAGCTGCAACGGGCCGGTGCGCGCCGATCCAAAGCTGGGAACCCGGAACCTCCTCCGGGTCTCCCACGCGGGTGCAGGGTCCCAATGCATTGGGCCGTCCTCAACTGCTTTCCCAGGCCACAAGCAGGGAGCTGGATGGGAAGTGGAGCTGCCGGGACCAGAACCGGTGCCCATATGGGATCCCGGGGCATTCAAGGCGAGGACTTTTAGCCGCTAGGCCATGCCGCCGAGCCCTCCTACATACATATTTGTATTGTCCATGTCAGCTTTATTTTCTTTATAATTTTGATATATTTTGCTAATTTTCTTCTATAAAAATACTTTTATTTATTTGTTACCTATTTATTCAGGGAAAGTAACAGAGAAAGAAGGCACACAGAAGGAATTCTTCTTGTCTTACAGTGCTTGCTTAAAACCTCCTGTTAAACATTGACTAGAAATTGTGAGAGGGGGCGGTATTGTGGCACAGCATGTTAAGCTACCACCTGCAACACTGACTGCACACATGAACCCTGGGTTAAGTCCTAGATTTACGAGTTCTGACCCAGTCCACTGTTAATGACCCTGAGAGGTAGCAGAGAATGGTCCAGGTACTTGGATCGTTTCTATGAATGTGAGAGACCCAGATGGAGTTCCAGGCAACTGGCTCTCCCTGGTCCAGTTCTGTCCACTGTGACCATTTGGGGAGTGAATCAACAGATGGAAAATGTCTGTGTCTGGATATGTGTGTAATTTTATCTTTCAGATAAATTATATAATATATATATTACTATAAAATTTTTACTATAAAATTACTATAAAACTTACTATAAATTACTAGAAAAATTACTAGAAAAAAATGTTTGAATTGTTGATTTTCTCATGGTCATATATAAATGTATTTCCTGCTGTTAATACAATGTTCTGAAATAAGAAAAGAGGGTAAGGGGAGAATGAGGATGAGAGAGGAAGGAAAACAATTGTTGGAAGTATCACTATGGTCTTAAAATTATATGTATAGGATATAAGAATTTTGTTATCATTATATGATTTTTTTCTTTTTAAAATTTATTTTGAATTTTATGCTACAATTCCACAGGGTGTGGAATTCCCCCCCAAAAAAATTCCTACCCCCTGACTGATTTTCCCCATATTATTACATTAGTATATTCCTACACAAGGAGTCATGATTCTATCAGTCTGTTATTTAAGTGTGCCCTGGCATTGCTGATACAGACAATGTGAGACAGTCCAGTGTCCCATTGTCTAGATATGTCCAACAGTCTCATTGGGGGCCCATCTTTGCTTTGGAAGTAGGCGTGCATATTACATTGTATCTTTACATATTTACATTCGGGTATGTATCTCTACTATGCCATCACTGTACATTTCCTCGAATGAGAAGCCACGAAACAAAGTCAACAACAGGTATGAAGTTAAAAAACAACAACAACAACAAAGGTTACAACAACACGGAGTCGAAAAATTTGCCACTGAATAACCAATGCATGGGTGACAAAAAAGAGACACAAAAAACCTATTGGGTAAAATGATGCCACCATGCAATCACTCCATGAGCCAGCAATGAGCTCGACAAGATAAAAGAAACCATTTAGAAGAAACGAAATCAAAAACATCAAAACACATGTGATGTAGCAAAAACAGTATGGAATTGGTTATTGAACTTACCATTTGCATGAAGATTTCCTCATATTAGAGAGAACATATGGTATTTGTCCTTTTGGGATTGACTTATTTCGGTGAGCATAATGGTCTCTTGTTGGGACCATCTAGTTGAAAAATGTTATACTTTCATTCTTCTTAATGGCTGAATAATATTCCACAGAGTAAATGTACTGCAGTTTCTTTAGCCACTTCCCTTTGGTTGGGCATATGGATTTTTTCCATGTCTTTGCTATTGTAGATTGTGCTGCTGTAAATATAGGATTAAATATCACTTTCTAACGTGCAGGTTTCACTTCTATTGGGTATATTCCTAGGAGCGGGATAGCTGGGTCATATGGCAGGTTTATTTGCAATTCTCCAAGCGCTCTCCATACTGATTTCCAAAGTGGTTGTACTAGCCTACATTCCCACCAGCAGTGAAGGAGAAGCCTTTCTGCCCACATCCACGCCAGCAGGTGGTGTTTTTCAAGTTCTGAATGTAGGCCAGTCTCACTGGAGTTTGGTGGTACCTCAATGTGGTTTTCATTTGTATCTCCCTGATGGCTAGAGCGCCAGAGCATCTTTTCATGTGTCTGTTAGCCATTTGAATCTGTTCTTTTGAAAAAAATGTCTGTTCATTTCCTTTGCCCATTTTTTCAATGTCTTCTTCTATTTCTTTTTTTTTTAAATGTTTTGCAGTTTTCATCATAGAGGTCTTCCACATATTTGGTTAGCTTAATTTCTAGGTATTTAAGATTCCTCTCCACTATTTTAAACGGGACTGGACTTACAATTTCTTTCTCAGCCATGGAATTATTTGTGTACACTAGTGCCATCAATTTGTGTTCATTAATTTTGTATTCTGCTACCGTGCCAATAGTCTTTTGACTAAGTCTTTTGGTTCTCTTATGTACAGAATTATGTCATTTGCAAATAGAGATAATTTCAGTTTCTCATTTCTAACTTGGATTCCTTTTTTTTTGCTAATAGCTCTGTCAAGTATTCCAATACTATATTGAAGAGTAGTGGTGACAGGGGGCATCCCTGTCTAGTTCCAGAGTTCAGTGAAAAAGCTTCCAATCTTTCCCCTTTTAGTATGATGCTGGCATTGGGTTTTTCATAAATTGTTTTGACTGTGTAGTAGAATGTGGTAGATTTAATGACCACCTGTTAAAGAAAACCGGGTAAGTACAAACAGGCCCGGCGATGCCTGGGCCCCACAACATACAGCTGGGCGAAAAGCCACCAACAATTCCTGGGATTGGAGAGCTGCTTTTTTTTCTGTAACTTTGTCTCGCCTGTTTGGCCATCTCCTCACTAGCGTTGTAGACTCTAAATGACATTTTTACCAGTTCTTGGAATAAGGATTTGAGGACCCTCCTTGGCTCGAATATCTGGAGACTGGGAAGTAAAATGGATTGCCAAAACTGTGGCCCCCCGAGGGAGATTTCTGGTCTAATTTAGTGTATTTAATAAGAGCCTCAGACAACCTGTCCAGGAACAGTGCCAGATTTTTATCCGTGTCCTTTGTGATCTCCCATAACTTATCAAAGTTTACCAGTTTGTTGGAACCCATCTGTACGTCAGTCAGGAGACATTGAATAACGTGAGTCCCATTGAGGCAGCCCTATTGACTGTCTTGATAGTCCAGCAGCACATGAGGGAGTGTCTGAGCACCTGGTGGGAAGGTCTGGTCAGTAAGGTGTTGTTGTTGGTCCATGTGATCTCTGGCCACCTGTAAGATGTGAGTCCATTCCTCAGAGGTCAATGAGGAATTGAGGCTAATGTGGATGTCGGCTATAAATTTGAGGTAAGCGCACAGGCTTACAATGAACTTACATCGCACATTAGAGAAAACAATGAGAATAACATGAATAAGTTGGTTGATACAGGTAAGCAGATTTTCAACATTGTTCAAACAGGTATGGCTGGAACCATAACATGTGTAATTGATAAGAGGCATTTGTTTGTTCATCCTAGGAAGCACATACAGGATTGTACAAAAAGGTGTAACTTTTAGATCCTTTTGAATTGAGGTAACAACCTTTAGGGACAACATAAAAGATTATTAGACCTGTGCAACTGGAGTACTCCAACATAACAAAAATTTGCATCACTTTGCACCTTGACAGTATATTTGATGGAGTCTAACTAGCCTAATTAGTTGTTGTTTCTACAAAAAGAGAGAGATAAATCCTTTTATATTTGCAGGAGGCCTTACTGCAAATGTCAAAATGCCAAAATCTGAAACTTTTGGGCTTTTTTAAATGCCTGTCAAGGATGCCAAGAAGGCTTAAAATATCTGGTTGAAACTGAATCTTTACATGACAATGTAGATCAGATTAGTTATCGACATAAAGTGATTACTCAAATTTCTTTAAGACAAGCACATAACTTTGCTGATTTTAAGCAATGAAAATCTAATGAAATGCAGAAAACACAAGAATTATCTCAATATGAAAATAGCTGCAGATAAGGGTACAGTTTAACAGAATCACATCTACATTTTTCTGGAGGTAACTAGGAAGCTTAGTTATTAACTGGTTAAAATCCACTTAAAATGAGGGCCTGGCAGGGTGGCCTAGTGGCTAAAGTCCTCGCCTTGAAAGCCCTGGGATACCATATGGACGCCGGTTCTAATCCCGGCGGCTCCACTTCCCATCCAGCTCCCTGCTTGTGGCCTGGGAAAGCAGTCGAGGACGGCCCAATGCATTGGGACCCTGCACCTGCGTGGGAGACCTGGAAGAGGTTCCTGGTTCCCGGCATCAGATCGGCGTACACCGGCCCGTTGCGGCTCACTTGGGGAGTGAATCATCGGACGGAAGATCTTCCTCTCTGTCTCTCCTCCTCTCTGTATATCTGACTTTGTAATAAAAATAAATCTTTAAAAAAAATCCACTTAAAATGAAATGTTACAATAACATGTGTATTTTAAAATGCTGTTGTCCTGTTTAGTTGTATTTTCTATCCTGCCTCTCCTGACTGGCGGGGATGGGGGTAGGGAATTTGATAAAGAGAGAAAGAACAAAAAGTTAAAATGACCTTGAGGGAAAAAAAAAAAACTGCAGCTGTGGGCAGAGTGGCTTGTCCAGGAAAGAAGGAGGAGGACAGGAAAAGTAATAGTGACTGTTGCTGAGGAAAGCGGAAGAGATTCAGAGAGAGTTTAGCCCTGAGGTTGCTGGGTGGGAGGAGGAGAGGTAGATGAAGACATAGGAAAGTCAGGTGGTGCTATAGGGAGGAGGGCAGGGGGAAATGGAGTAAAAGACCATGCAGGTAAATTGCTGTGACTCAGGTTAGTACAAGTGGAAGGGGGAGGAGCAATTTCGATGAAGAATGTAGATGTGACATTTCCAGGGGCAGCAGCTGTGGATACAAAGGAGAATGAGGAAGAGGCAGGTGTGGAGATGGCTCCAGCTGGTTGAGAGAAGTAGTGGATGTAGAAATGGCAGATTCTGAGTCAGGAGAGTTGGAACCAAGAGTGGGAACGGTGTCAGAGGAGGGGAGAAAGAGAAGGAGGGAGAGCAGGGAGAGCAGGAGTTGGGGAGAATCCCAGAACTCCAGGTGGCACAAAGAAAGTATAATCAGCCTTTGGATTCAAGGAGTCCACAGAGCCAGGAGAACTTGGGACACAGAACAGAAAGAGCAAAGCTAAGGGCAGGAACGGAGGTCCCAAAAGGTCTGCAATAAGACATCTTGGACCACTTGCTATTGCGGTGACAGAAATTGTCCAATTTTGTGAGGATATTAAAATTGAACATGCCCTCCACATGTCATTTTGAATCATTGTCTAAGGGATAAGATGTTTGCGGTCTAAGTTTTGGCCTAGTTCCATGCCTTTGAAATTAGCCAATAGACATCCCAGTGGAGCCTGGGGATCATATGCACGAAACTGTGAGTTGTCCAATCTGTCTTGATTATCTCAAGGCTACTTCGGGCTCAAGGAAAGTGTCCTCGCCTTGAGAGGTGAACTAGAATGAGAACACGATTTCCCTACGAGGGCAGGCCAGTGAATGGGACATCTCCCTAGACACAGGTAGCTCTGTCAGCATCCAGACTGCCCAAAAGAACAAGTCATCAGTGAGTGAGACATATCCCTAGACACTGAGAGCTCAAACGGTGTCCAACGTGCATAGCTTCAACTGACCAAACAGTGAAGAAGACTTTGAAGATGCGAGGGGCTAGGTGGAGGGGCTTACCTGGTTCCTGGCTGTCACTCTGGGGCCAGCAAATGTTCCAGGAGGTAAGCGGCTCAAAGAGAAGTGTGGACACCCAGGCTCCACAGGTGGGAGCAGGTCTACAACCCGTGTCCTGGGTTGTTAGCACCAAAATGTTAAATTTACTGACCAACCGTGAAAGGAAAACACTGGCCGAGTATAAACAGGGCCTTTATTAAGAAAAGAGAAGTCAGTTTCTGAGTCTTTCCCTGCACAGCAGAGGACTGAGCAGGAAAAGAGGTGACAGCAAGTGGGAAAGACAAGCTGGGTAGTAGGGACAAAGGTTTCATACCCCTTTTGATGTGGGTGCTGGCATCAGCTCTGCTTAGGCCTTGATAGGGCAGGAATGTTGGTCTTTGCCCATCGTTGTCCCGTAAGTGACCTTGGCTGCCTTTGTGGTGTGACAGATCTCTGGCTGAGGTCACAGTGGTGTCCACCCACTTCCTACAACCATGGTAACCATCAGAATGTTCCTTCTGTGCCTGCCTTGCTTAGGGTTTTCAACATGAAGTTTTATTGGATTTTATCAAATGCCTTCTCCGCACCTATTGAGATGATCACATAGATATTATTTTTCAATTTGTTGATGTGGTATATCACAGTTATTGACTTGTGAATGCTGAACCATCCCTTCGTGTCTGGAATGAATCCCACCTGGTCTGGGTGAGTAATCTGTCTAATGTGCTGTTAAATCCTATTGGCTAGTATTTGGTTGAGGATCTTCATGTCTATGTTCATCAAAGATATTGATCTGCAGTTTTCTATTTCTGTTGTGTCTCTATCTGGCTTTGGTATTCAGGTGATACATGCTTCATAGAAAGAGCTTGGAAGAATTGACTCCCTTTCTATTGTTGGAAAAGCTTGTGGAGAATTGGGGTAAATTTCTGTTGAAATGTTTGGTGGAATTCAGCAATGAAGCCACCTGGTTCAGGACTTTTCTAGGTTGGTGGTGGGGGGGTTTAATTACTGAGTAGATCTTAGTCTGTGTTATAGGTCTAATTTTTGCGGATTGTATGTTGTCGCCGCCCTGCAGCGACACTAAAATGACGAGGAATATTCTTGGAGGTCCGGGAAAAACTGGCAAAAGCGGCTGCGTTTAAAACCTTTTCTCCGCTGCTCCTGTCCCCGTCTGTCTAAGCTTTCCTACCCGCTTCTTCGCCACCCTTCCTCCCGTTTTCCACCACCCTTCTTCCCAAATCTTCCCGTTTCTGTATTCCCCCATTCCCCACGTAAGGGCCTCCAGAATGTCACAAACCAAAGAGCGTTTATTGCTGAAAGCGAGCTGCTTACATATAGTTCTTCCACCAATCACTTCTGCACGTGGTCCACGGGGCGCTATCTGATAGGCCAGCAATCGCAGCGAGGGGAATTAGCCTATCCTTGTGACCTCCTGCCTGCCCACTGGCGGGAACAAGTCCTGCCTCCTGGCACTCGGCCAGCCGCCATCTTGAAGCCCCTCATCCATGTGGGATCGGCCGCTCCCCACAGTATGTGTCCAAAAAATCTATCAATCTCTTCCAGGTCTTCTGGTCTGTTTGCATATAGTTGTTTGTAATAGTTCCTAATAATTTTCTGTATGTCCAAAATATCTGTTGTTTTATTTCCTTTCTTGTCTCTGGACAAGGTGTGTATCTTCTCCCTCCTTTTTTTGATTAGTTGAAATAGTCTATTTTGTTGACTTGCTCAAAGAACCAGTTCTTTGATTCATCGATCTTATGTATAGTTCTTTTGTTTTATTTCCTTCCTTGTTTGGGCTATTTCTTTTTTTCCTACTGATATTGAGATTGCTTTATTGTTGTTGTGTTTCTAGTTCCTTCAACTGTAATGTTAATTCATTTACTTGGTGCTTTTCTAGTTTCTTAACCTAAGCACTGATTGAGATGAACTTTCCTCTTTTTTATTTATTTATTTATTTATTTTTTAATTATGTTGTTGAGAATCTTTACATAGTTAATTACGGTAAAAAGGTTCAGGGGCTATAGGGAAGTGGGTAAGACTATTATGTCCATATTGTTTCCTTCTTGTATCTGAGGTAAAGGGGGATATTGAGGGAGAAGCCCCACCCAGTTTCCCACCCACCCCAAGTCCCGGATGTGGGGCATGCTCTGAGATCCTTGCTCAAGTGGTGTTAATAGTTCACCAGTTATGAATCACTGCCATTTTCGCCACTCCCAGCTCAGTGAGGTTGTTGAAGAATCCACTGATTGACATAGTCCATCATAGAGTCTTCATTTGCCCAGTATTTCGCTGCCAACATATAGCTGAGGTGGTTGATTGACTTGTTCTTTCTTCTGTCTTTTCTTGGCTAGGGTTCTGAGTCCAGCATTTCAATTGGGGTGATCCCCATAGAAACTTTGAGGTATTCCCAGACCAGATTCTTGTATGTTCTAGCAAGCACAGGGCCCAGCACAGTCCATCTCCCCGATCAGCCGGTGGTTGCAATTGCTGGGTTGGTTCTGGTTTTAGTCCCAACTTGCACTGGAAGCAATGGGTGTTGCAGTCCAGCCTGGTTCTGCCCATCACATACTCGGCCCTCACATAAACCAGTGGGAGTTGCAGCCTAGTCGGAGCGGCCCGCAATAACCCCCACCAGGCCTGCCCCCTACCCTGGTTTGCCAGTATGTGTGGCAGACTAGTCCAGTCTGTCCCACATCCTATTTGGCTCTTGTACTTGTCAATGGTTATTAAAGCTTAGTTCCAGCTAACCAGTTCAACTATCCAGCCCTCATGGATGTTGTTGAGTGCCTCTCTGTCTAGCCACCCCAGCCCCTGTCCTAGTTTTCATGCCCACCCACGGGAGTAGTGACCCAAGAGGGGGGAACCCACTATTTCCCTCCCAGGCCTCTCTCAATCCTGGTTTATGCACTCTTCGGGTGGTTCTGTGGTTTGACTTGACAGAATTAGCCCCCAGTGCCAGCTTCTGCCATCTGATGCTGTGGCTAAGCCCAAACAACCATCACCCACTCTAATTTTGTTTGCACCAGTAGGAATATTCAGCCTAGCCTGGTTTTCCCTGATCTAGTCCACATGCAGCGCACAGGTGTTGTATCCCTTCTTAGTCTGGTCTGTCCCCATCCCAGCCCAAGCTCTCCAGTGGGAGTAGCTGTCTGGCGAGGGGACCAGCCCCTTAATCCCCATGCCGGCTCTGCCCCCTCCCTTCCTGGTTCTCACGTGTGGTGGTTGAGTGCTGCAGTCACATCCAGTACAGGCAACCTCACCCTAGCGTTCCATATTGTGCACTGGCTTTAGTTGCGACCAAACCTGGCTCAATCCACGCTCTGTTCTGGTGTTCGGATTTGCCAGTGAATGACATGAACTGATTCAGCCTGGTCTGCCCCCGACCCATGCCAAATGTATGCCAGTGGGAAACTTTCCATGGCCTGTTCTGGGCTGTTTCCTATCATGCTTCTTGTGCTTACTTGCAGGGATTGTGTCCTGCCAGAGGAGTTGCCCAGGCTCCTCCATCAGAACCCCTCCCAATGCCAGATTTTGCGCATACCAGTGGGTCCATGAGCCAGCACTACTCAGTTCACCTCCTGTCCTAGCAGGAACAGTGGCTTTTCCTGACTGACCTTCAACCCAAACTGGTCCTTGCTGTTGGATTAGCCCAGCCATGGCTCGTCCATACCCACGTACAGCTCACACATGGCTCAGTAGGGGGTTGAGACCCAGCCTAGTCAGTCCCACATCTATCCTGGTCCTCCAGGACACCAGACGGTGTTGAGGTCTGGCCTGGTTTGGTGCATCCAATCCCAGTCCACACTAGTGCCACGGGAGACTACCACTGTTTCCTCGTTAGAACACAGCCCCCATCCCAGCACATGCGCCCCTTTGTGGGAACCTCAGCCCAGTTAGGGTGTCCCCTTAGCTCCCCAACCAGGCCTGTTCCCAGCCATAGATCACACGCATGCCAGTGGCTGCTCTGACTCAGCTTGGCTCAGTCCTTCACTTGTCCTGGCCTCTGCCTTAGACACTGGCTTAGCGTCCTTAACTCACGCAGACCAGTAGGTGCAAGAGCCTAGCTCGTTATTACCTGTGCTCCATCCCAGCTTCTAGTTTCGCTTGTAGGCTAAGGTTTGCTCAGTCCTGCCCAATACATCCTGTTCCATTACCAATTGACACATTAGCCAACTGTTGGAGCTTCTTTGTCCAGCTTGCCCGACCCCCAGGTCTGGACCACATGTTCAGCAGCAGGAGCTGTGACTCCCCAGGAGAGTTTCCCAAGTTCTTCCACTTGATCCACTCCCCGACCCAGTTGTCATACATGCCATTGGGTTTTAGGCCAGTGCCCGGTGCAGTCTGGCCTTCCATTTGGCCATATATGAGCTGGTGAACGTTGCAGCCTGGCCCACCCCACACTCTGTTCAGGATGGACATTCGGTGCTGTTGCCTTAACAAGTCCAGACTGCTACGGGTTCCTTTACCTGTGGTTGATGGCAGGCTCCTTGGTCACACCTAGCTTGATTCAAAACCACCCAAACTCTTGTGCTTATCAGTGGGGCTTGACTTTCCACAGGGTTTGGCCCACACATCCCACACAGAATCTACCCCTGGATATGGTTCTCGAGTGCTAGTTAATGTTATGGCCCTGCCTAATGTGACCAGTCTCCTGATCCATCATCATGTCAGGTAATAGGATATCCCACTGGACAAGCCCCAAGCCTTAGCTTTTGCATGAACTGGTGTTCACCACTCAGCATTGTTAAGTGATTACAAGTTCTTCAAAGGAAGAGTTACTGCCATTGGGAATCTTTAGGATTGACTAAGATCCCAGAAGCACAGTGGGATCAACCTGGAGCTACCTAAGCAGCGATTCAGACAACCAATACCCCAGAGCTGCCCAGCCAGGCGGCCAGCAGGCAGAGCCTGGCGCCAAATGGCACACTGGCCACCCGGGGACAGCTCACCACGTGCACATGGTTGCTAAAGTCGGGATCCGAGCAGGACGCCCCATCCTGGATCCCACCAACAGCCTCCTGGCTGCTGGAAATTTAAACCCGCAGGCCCAAGGTTGTGCCCCTCCCCAATCCCATTCACCGCCCAATGAGGGTGGTGGGTGGGCCCCAGACCTACCTAGTCATGGAGACTTCTCCCCTCAGTGTACTCACCCCAGAGAAAGCAGTCCCCGAACCCAGGCAGGCCCGGGGACAGCTCACCACGTGCACATGGTGGCTGAAGTCGGGATCCGAGCAGGACGCCCCATCCTGGAGCCTACCACTGAACTTTCCTCTTAACACTGCCTTGATTGTGTTCCATAAGTTTTGATATGTTGTGTTGATGCCTACATTTTTTTCAAGCAATTTTTTAAATTTCCCCTTTGATTTCATCTCTAGCCCATTGTTCATTTAATAGCATATTATTCAGTCTCCATGTGTTTGCATGTCTTCTTGGGTGTTTTGATTTCTTGGTCTTTAGTTTCACTCTATGATGGTCTGAGATTTTTAAAATTTGCTGAGGCTTGTTTTGTGAACTATAACGTGGTCAGTTCTGGAGAAGGTTCCATGTACTGAAGAAAAAAAGTGTATTCTCTGTAGGATAAAAGGTTAGGTGGATATCAACTAAGTCCATTGCTCCAGTGTTTGGGTCCCCCTTTTTCTCAATGTCTTCCTCAGATAACTATGAGGGTGGTAGAGGCTTTTGCTGTTTTGCTGGAAAGTCTTCAGTAACATTCATAGAGTCTCTATATCTTCTTTTTGCTTTTGTCATTGCAATTCTGGTTGGCAGAGTCTTCTCCTTAGGTCAGGTTTCTAAGATCTATTACCTACAGGTCTACAAGTCGATTTTTATGTTCAGTCAGTTTCCTGGATTAGAAAATGCCAGCTGTCCTGAATAACTGCATTGTCAGAGACACTGATCTTGCCAGCATGTGCTGGCCCTTATGTCTGAGTGCTACCTGGAGTTATTTTGGGTGAAGTCTGTAGTGTGCCACAGTGGAACTGGCTTTTCTTTTCTTTTCTTTTCTTTTCTTTCTTTCTTTCTTTCTTTCTTTTTTTTTTTTTTTTTTTTTTTTTTTTTTTTTTTTTTTTTTTGAGGGGCCTGTTCAGTATTCTAAGCTGGAAGTGATTTTGTTTCCAGCTTAGCTCTTGCATAGCTCAGCTGGCCTTCCTTAAGTCTAACAGTGCCTGATCCCGTGAAAATGGCATCTGAGTCGTACTGATTTAGCACATGTGCACTTTGCCACTGCTTCTCCCATCCCCTAATCCTGCCCCTCTGTGCAGGATGGCACCCTTCACAGCACCTTTGGAGATCCGGGGTTGCCAGCCGTCAGATCCAGGGACCACACAGACCTTGCAGGATGTGAAGCAGGCACTGCTTTCCTTGTGGGCTCAGCTCAGTGCTATTAGCTAGAAACAAGACCTCTCTAGGCCATCCCTTCAAATTCACACTGTCTGCCCCCATTACACATGATATTGCCTGGTGTGGCACTGTTGGAGAATCGGGGCTGCTGGCTTTCAAATCTAGGGACCTCACAGACCCTGCAGGATAGGAAGCTGGAGCTGCCCTCCCCATGGGATCACCTCAGTGCAATCAGCCAGAAATGAGCCCACTCCAGACTGTCACCTCAGATTCAAACTCTCTGCACCATCACACAAGACAGCGCCTGAGATCTGCGCTGTCTTGTACGATTAGCCCTGCCGCTAATCCACCCCCTGGAGTCTGCCACTTCTTCTTTGCTCATTGCTGGGCCAAACTATTCAGCAGGTTGAGCAGGTCTCAGTCTACATTTGTCTCCTGAGCTCCCTACATGAACCTACGCTCCAACCTAGCTTCCACAAGAGCTGTGGCCACCACTGGATCACTGCTGGAGCCTGAATCGCTGGAGTCTGGATCGCTGCTCACTGGCTACTGGTGGGTTTTCTGTTCACTGCAACACTGCTCCACCATTGCTGCTTCCTCCCTGTATCCAGGAGCTCTCTATGTAATTTTTTTTTTCAAGTAAAAAAATATGTAGCCACCACTACCTGCATCACCAGTATCTCACATGGGTGCTAGTTCAAGTCTTGTTTGCTCCACTTCCAATCTAGCTTCCTAATAATGGCCTGGGAAGCAGAAGGGGATGGCCCAAGGCATTGGGCCCATGCACCAATGTGGAAAACCTAGAAGAAGCTTCTGACTCCACACTTCAGACTGGCCCAGTTCTTGCCATTAAAGCCACTTGGGAGTGAACCAGTGGATGGAAGATCTGTCTCTCTTTCTCTCCCTTCTCTCTGCTTCCCTTCTCTCTAATACTGCCTTTCAAGTAAAATAAATAAATCCTTTTTTAGAAGAAGTAGAAAGCATAATGTTCTATAAATGTTGACTGTGTAAGTTTATTGATAAAGTCACTCAAGTAGTTATATTCCTGCTGATTCCTTATCTGCATGTATAATCAAATATTGTGAGAAGAGAATTGTAACCTCAAGTTCTAACTGTGGATTTGTCTGGTTCTCTCTACACTTCTGCAAGGTTTTCCTTTAAATATATATAAATATATATAGATATAGATATTAGAATATATTACTTTTAGATTGAGATAATTAACACATACATTTTACCTTAGATAGTTTGAGTATATTTTATGGTTTTTGTGTCTTATATATAAACATTTTGTATATGTAACAATTGCTATTTTCAAAATCCAAAACATTTTCATCACTTCAAGAAGAAACTCCATTCCCTCCTCTCTAGCCAACCCATGGAAACTATAAAGCATCTACTTTTTTCTATTAATTTACTATTTTATTTCTGTATTTTCCCATTTAAGGCATTTCATATAAAGAGAATCATACAGTATATGCACCCGTGCCTCACATTCTGGACCTGGGATGGGTGGGAGGCTGGGTGGGGCTTCTCCCTTTGTTTCTCCCCTGACCCCAGATACAGGAGTAGGGGGGGAAATGATGTTATTAGTGCGGAAACAATAGTATTGCCTCTTTCCTGTAGCCCTTGACCCGTTATACCCAAATCAACTAAGTAAGATTATTTAAAAATAAGTAAATAGGGCCTGGCGGCATGGCCTAGTGGCTAAAAGTCCTCGCCTTGAAAGCCCCGGGATACCATATGGGCACCGGTTCTAATCCCGGCAGCTCCACTTCCCATCCAGCTCCCTGCTGTGGCCTGGGAAAGCAGTCGAGGACGGCCCAAAGCTTTGGGACCCTGCACCCGCGTGGGAGACCTGGAAGAGGTTCCTGGTTCCCAGCATCGGATTGGCACGCACCGGCCCGTTGCGGCTCACTTGGGGAGTGAATCATCGGACGGAAGATCTTCCTCTCTGTCTCTCCTCCTCTCTGTATATCCGGCTTTCCAATAATAATAATAAAAAAATCAATCAATCAATCAATCAATAAACCAATATATGCACCTTTTAAAAGAAGATTTATTTTTTACTGAAAAGTCAGATCTGCAGAGAGAAGCAGAGACAGATAGAAAGATCTTCCATCTGCTGGTTTACTCCCCAGTTGGACACAACGGCCAGAGCTAGGTCAATCCGAAACCAGGAGACAGGAGCTTCTTCTGGATCTCCCATGCTGGTGCAGGGTCCCAAGGCTTTAGGCTGTACTCTACTGCTTTCCCAGACCACAGGTAGGGAGCTGAATGGGAAGCAGGACCACAAGGACACCAACTGGTACCCATATGGAATCCCAGCATGTGCAAGGCCAGGATTGAGCCGCCTAGCTGCTGTGTCAGGCACTATGTACACTTTCGTATCTGTCTTTTTTCACTTAATGTAGTTCATTTATGTTGTAACATTAACTTTTTAAAATTGATTAATTTTTTGACTTATGGAAAAGTCAGATATACAGAGAAAAGGAGAGACAGGGGTTACTTTTTTATAGTCAAATGAGATTCTGTTGCATGGATATACCACATTTATTTGTCCACTTTTAAGGTAATGAACACTAAAGTTTTTTCCACTTTCTGTTACCATGGATAAAAGTATTATGAAAATTTATGTAGAAGCTTTATATGAGCATGTTTTTATTTCTCGTATGTGGAATTGCTGGGTCAAAGTCTTAAATTTTGGGGCAGGAGTGACTGGCAGACTATGTTTCATACCAACAACGTATAAATGTTCCAATTTCCTCACACAGCCTCTTCAGCATTTCTTATCATCTGACATGTTTATTATAGTCATCCTAAGGATCATGTAGTGATAGCTCCTTCAGGTTTTAATTTGCATTTCCTTAATGACTAATGATGTTGAGTATTTTGTCATGTTTATTGGCTATTTTCTCTTTTTTTTTAAAAAAAGATTTATTTATTGTTATTGCAAAATCAGATACACAGAGAGGAAGAGGGACAGAGAGGAAGATCTTCCATATGCTGATTCACTCCCCAAGCAGCTGCTATGGCCGCTTAACCAATCCAAAACCAGGAACCAGGAGCGAAGAGCCAGGAACCAGAAGCCAGGAGCCAGGAGCCAGGAGCATGTTTTGAGTCTCCCACACAAGTGCAGGGTCCCAAGGCTTTGGGCCGTCTTCGACTGTTTTCCCAGGGCACAAACAGGAGCTGGATGGAAAGTGGAGTAGATGAGATTAGAACCAGCACCCATATGGGATCCTGGCATGTGCAATGTGAAGACTTTAGCTACTTCACTATCATGCCGGGTCCCATTCTCTTCTTTGAAGACATATGTAGTTGGATCTTTTGCTCAATTTTAATTGGGTTATTTGTCATCATTGAGTTGTAAATGACCTTTAGATTACATATAGTTTTTTTTGTGTACAAGTCTTTTTACAGATTGTTAGATAAAGTGAATTTGGGAATTTTACTACTGTCTACCTACTATCATTGTGTTCTTATAACTTGTGCTAAAAACTCATTAACTCAAATCCAAAAAGACATAATCCAATATTGTTCTGAAATATTAGTTTGTCTTTCATATTTTAGCCCTTAATTTGTTTATTTTTATGTGGTGTAAAATAGTATCCGAATGTTAGTGATGAATTTCTCAGTACCATTTCCTAAATATTTTCCCCAGATCTGTATCCTATCACAATCACAAGATTTCATTGTGTGCACTGATCATTTCATAGGTATTCTTTGTTATTTTACTTCTGTATTTTTGTATCCTGAAACCAATACCGCATCATTTCAGTTCTGTATAGGTTGGTGTTAAATTTAACCATTCAGAAGAACAGGACTTACTTCTTTTTCTTGAAGAATGTTTGGGTATTTTGGCTCATTCTTTTTTGTAAAATATTTAGACTCAGGATCGTCATTTGACATTTAACGTAGTGATTAGGATGCCATTTAGCATCCCCACATCGATGTTTAAGTGCCTGGTTCAAGTCCCAATTCCTCCACTTCTAATATAGTTTCCTGCTAATTACAAGCTAGAAGGCAGGAAATGATTGCTCCAGTGCTGGAGTTCCCTCCAACTGTATGAGAAGCTCAGACTCATTTCTAGGCTGCAGGTTTCAAACTGATCCACATGTTTTTTATTTTTTTTTTTGTTTGTTTGTTTTTTAAATGCTCGTCTTTTTTTTAAAGATTTGTTTATTTTTATTACAAAGTCAGATATACAGAGAGGAGGAGAGACAGAGAGGAGGATCTTCTGTGCGATGATTCATTCCCCAAGTGAGCCACAACGGCCGGTGCTGCACCGATCCGAAGCCAGGAACCTGGAACCTCTTCCGGGTCTCCCACGCACGTGGAGTCCCTAGCCAGATTCCACCTCTCTTTGGGCCGTCATCGACTGCCTTCCCAGGCCACAAGCAGGGAGCTGGATGGGAAGCGGGGCTGCCGGGATTAGAACCGGTGGCCATATGGGATCCTGGCACGTTCAAGGCGAGGACTTTAGCCGCTAGGCCTCGCCGCCAGGCCCTGATCCACATGTTTTTAAAATGCATTTGAAGCCCAGGCCCAGCTCACTGTGTGTTCGCAGTGGTTATAGCCATGGCCCCAAGCATGGAGTCTGACCCAGCCCAGATGCTCCCAGCAGCCAATGGCTGCTGAAAGTTCTGTGTACCCAGAGACCAAGGTCGCATTGCCCTGGTCCCACCTTCCACACAATGTTGGCAGCGGGTGGAGCCTAGGCCCGCCTTGCTCCCAAGAGATCCCCTCCCAGTTGTACCCACCAGGAAGGCAGAAGCCTCTTGAGCCCAGGCAGGCCCGGGCCCAGCTCACCATGTGTGCTCGCAGTGGCTGTAGCCATGTCCACAAGCATGGAGTCTGACCTGGCCTGGGCGCTCCAAGCAGCCAGTTGCTGCTGGAAGTTCTGTGTCCAGCAAATAGTCTCTTTCCGAAATCTACCTGGAGAAATGAGGCACATTTTCAAAAATGATTGATTGATTGACTGATTATGGAAAAGTTGGATTTACAGAGAGAAAAACGAAAAGAAGGATCTTCCATACACTGGTTCATTCCCTAAGTGGCCACAACGGCCAGAGCTGAGTTGATCTGAAGCCAGGAGCCCAGAGACTCTTCTGGGTCTCCCATGTGGGTGCAGGGTCCCAAGGCTTTGGGTAGACTGCTTTTCCCAGGCCATAAGCAGGGAGCTGGATTGGAGGTGGAATAGCTGAGGTACGAACTGGCACCCATATGGGATCCCGGGCATGCAAAGCAAGGACCTTAGCCACTAGGCTACCGTGTCAGATCCATAAGGTACATTTTAATATGAGTCACATCTGTTCTAAGAAATAAATCCCGGTATCTACCAAGAACACATTCCTGCCTACTCCTAACAGACTGAACAATTCTGTTTTGTGTTTTTCCATGTCTGACTTATTTTCTACTTGTTTGGGACTCCCCTGTGTTTGAGAGTATAGTCACAATAATGATTAGTACTCATTGAGGACTCACTCTATGCCAGATGTTGTGCAAAGTTCTTCACAGGCATTGTATCATTTCATCTTCACAAAAGCTCTTTTTTAAATTTTATTTTTGATGATCATTACTAGTTGATTAGGGTGCAAAGGGTCAAGGGCTAGAAGAAAGTGTGTAAGGCCATTGTTTCCACATTCTCTTTTTTCCTTTCTGCATCTGGGTGAAGGGGAGAGGTAAGGGAGAAAGCCACACCTAGCCTCCCAACCAGCCCAGGGTCCCCGATGTGGGGTATGGTTCCAAGGGCTCTACTCAAGTGGTTTTGATATTTCAACAGTTCTCAATTGCTGCCAATTTCGTCATGCCAAGCATGATGAAATTTCTCCAGAATTCACTGTCTGACATAATCTACCTTAGAGCCTCTGCCTAGATTTTCACTGCCAACACTTGGTTGGGGTAGTGAATTAATTTGTTCTGTCCTCCATTCTCTGTTATGGTACGAGGTGTCCTCTGCAGGTTCTAATTACTATCATATCCTCTGTGTGCAACTGGCTATGCTGTCCACTGTTTTGTCTAAGCCACTGAAGAGGCCCAGCTCTGACACAAGCACTCCATGGTTAGACCATGGAACCTGCAATTTTCTCCATGGTTGAAGTTCTAAGTCTAGCATTTTAGTTGGGGGATCCCCAAAGAAACCTCATCTGAGGTGATCCCAGACCTGATGCTTGTGTGTGCTTGTCAATACAGGGTTCTGCACAGCCTGTCGCTCCAATCAACTTACACACACACTGGTGGTTGCAATTGCTGGGTCATTTCTGACTCCATCCCTGTCCTCTATGCAAACCAATGGCTGTTGCAGCCCAACCTGGTCCCATCCACCACACACTTGACCACGTAAACCAGTGCAAGCTACCACCTAGTTGGAACATCATGGAATAACCCCCACCAGGCCTGGCCCTGTCCTGGTTCCCATGCTTACTAAAATGTACAGCAGTCTGGTCCACTTTGTCCCATGTCCCATTCACTCTCATGCATGCCAGTGGACACTGAAGGCTAGTTCAACCCAACCAACCCCACTATCCAACTTACACACACACTAGCAGGTGCCACTGTATAGCTCTTAAAGGGAAATATGACTCTTGGATCTGGTATGAAAAGAATGAACCAAAGGCCCAGAGGTGTTAAGCAACTTTCCTAAGTTTATCCAGCAAGGAATGACAGAGGTGAGTTTCAATGACCAGAATGTTGCATTCCAAAGCAAATATTTGTTTTCTTTCCAGCATATTGATTCTTACTTTACACAGATTTCTGCCTTGTCCATGGACAATTACACCCTCAGGCTTCTCATTTCCAATCATTCTTTCTCTGATTCCCGATCTTGGTCTACCTTAGAATAAGTGCAAGCCTTCCTATGAGAATCAGCAGGGTTTTATTTTGATTGACTCAGGATATGATATAATGTCTGCCAAAGATGCTGGGTCACTAGGCAATTCGTATAGGTGGGAGCTCTTTTTGATCTCTTCCTGTCTTGGTAGTATGCCTTGCCCCTGCCCAATGACAAGGTGTAGCTCATAGGTCCAACAAAAGTACCACAGCTCATGGCCTAACCACACATCCTCCCAAACCCTTTATGCTCAACCTGACTTGAAGATCCTGCTTTGAATAGCTTATATTAAAAACTCAGAGGATTTAGTTCCAATACCAAGTGATCCATACCTTCCGTTATTGGTTAATAATACTAATATGGCTGTTACTGCTCCTTATCAGAATCTATCTGCTTGGACCCAAGCCTGCACCACCATATAATTGCTAACTCCAAAACACAGATATCTTCATCCTGTTTCATGTGCTCAAGTCTTTTGGATTTTACACCTTTACGCAACTCTATTTCCTGTCTCCCTTGATAATTGGAAAGGTTTTTCCAGCTCCGGAATCATCCCTCCACCTCATTCCTGTTGCTTAGCAAAAACAATTCATCTGGATGACACAATTTGTAAGCTCCATCTTGCTGCCAGTTACAGTGTTATGCTGTTTCTGCTGGTCTATATTATCTTCTGTTTGGTTTTTTTGTTTGCTTGGGTTTTTTTGTTTGTTTTTTTGTTTGTTTGTTTTTTTGCTTTCCCCCTTTGGGGGTTTCTTTGTTCTTTCTCTATCCCATGACTTTCCTCTCACTTTCTGCACTTAATACTTCAACTTAGCATGGACCATGTCTCTTTTCTACATAGGATATGTTTTCATTTTCTTCATTTCATTTGCCTCAAACCATGATAAGCAAAAGCTTCAGATCAAAAACAGAGCCTGGGCCATAAAGTAATGATATAAGACAGACAATTACAATTCATTTACTATGTGCCAAGCATAATTCTACGACAATGAATCTATGTCATGAGTCTTTTCATCTTTATAACAACTTCATGGTCTGTAGGTACTGCATCATTTTATACTCTACGAAAAGAGATAAACTTCCTTTTCCAAGATCACATAACCTAGGTAGTGAAATCAAACCCAGTCAGTATACTGTTAACTATTGCTCTACATTGTCTTGCAAAGTGAGATTATAGGAGACACTCAAAACATTTTTAATTTAACAAAGTATAATTTACTTGCAAGACAGTTTATCTGGCTCCTCTCTATATATGCTTCTTCCCTCTCCCTCTGTAATTCTGCTTTTCAAATAAATAAATGAATTTTTTGGAAAATTTTGCATTTCCCTTGGGAATAGGGATGAAGATCATCTTCTCATATGCTTTTTAGCAATGAATATGACGTATTTGGTGAAGTAGATGTGAAAATTGTTACCTATTCTTAGTTGGATTATTTATCTGTTTAATCATTAGAGTGTAGTGTTCTTCATATATATGCTCTATTTGTTATTTGCAAACATTTTCTTTGCTTTTCTTTGTATTTTCTTAACCATGTCTTGAAAGCACAAATGTTTACCATTTTAGTGATGCTCACTTTATAATTTTTTTCCTCTTAAACAATGTGTTTGTGGGGTTGTGTGCAAGAACTCTGCCTAGACCAGGGTTTCTCAAACTTAATCATTGTCCCTTTAGACTATATAATTCTTTGTTGTGTGAGATTTTCCTGTGTTTTATAGGATGTTTAACAGTATCCTTTGAGCTCTACACACTAAATATTAATAGCACCATTTTACCCTCAAGTCACAACAATCAAAATGTCTAGAGATTTTGTCAAATGTTCCCTTGGAAATAAAATTCCCTGTTGAGAATCATAAATTTAAGCCAAAATCACAAAGATTTTTCTCCTATGTTTTCTTCTAATTTGAGATATTATGTTTTAGATACTACCTCTTTTGAGTTATTTTTCTATGAGATGTAAGATAAGATGAAATAAATATTTTGCATGCACCTAGTCAATTGTTCCAACACTACTTGTTGAAAAAAACTATTATTTCATCAATGAATTGCTATTATACTTTTATTAAAAAGCAGTTATTCTTATATTTGTGCATTCATTTCTGAATTCTCAATCCAGTTCCATTTATGTCTATGTCTATCATTATGCCAATACCATACTCTTTCATTTTCTGAGTGATGTATTTGGAAGTCAGAGTTACCAAAAAAAAAAAAAAAAAAAAAAGAGGGTGAGGAGAAAGGAAGATGGCCGACCACAGAGAGCTGGTGTAGGGCAGAGTGGGGACAGAGGGGAACCGATCCAGTAGAGAAACAAACCAGGAGACACAGAATTGTGGGGATAGGTGTAGGAAGGTCACTGGAGTTCGCTGAAGTAAGAAGATCTACACAGCGTAGAGAGACAACCATAAAAAGGAAAAAGAGGAGACAGCACGTACGAGAAATTTGGTGAGTTGGGATCCCAGCCAGGGGGAAGGCAGGGGAATCTCAGCCATTCCAGGGAGGACAAAGGCGGTTGGAAGGACAGGCGTCCACAGTCCACACCAACAGGGGCACAGACCACTGGAGTGCAGGAGACCCTAAAGGAGGCTACTGGGTTGAACAAAGGGGGCATCAACCCATGAAGATAAGCAGGGGGAGTTGCCCAGAAACGTGCCTCCCAGCAGGTCAGCAGCTTTGAGAGAGTGCAGAGGGGACTGGAGCTGCGCTCTGGGACCGGGTCACAGTAATCCCCAACTCAGCTCCAAACGGTTGACTAGCTGCCAGAGGCTCCAGTGGAAACTGTTGCTGGGCTCAGCCTGAGCACTAGGAGTGGGGCAACACTCGGCAGAGCCTCCCTGGACAGAGGTGCAGGCTGGTGGGAGCACGGCTACGTGACTCCCATGGCTCTGCTCCCAACGGCAGAACACCTTTGAGAAAGTGCAAAAAAAAAAAAAAAAAAAAAAGAAAGAAAGAAAGAAAAGCCTTGTAAAGGGGGCAGGGCAGGACTATGAACTCGGGCAGATCCCCTGCTGTGCTCAGCTCAGCAGGAGACCCAGAAGCAAAGCCGGTTTGGCAGAACCGCAGGCAAGTTCTCCCAGCGGATAGAAGCTGGAGGCTGCTAAACAAAGCCTGCTGGCCTGGCAGCAGAGTAGCTGTAGTAAGTCTCCCAGTGGGACAACTCTTTTGAGTGGGAATTCCGGGGAGACGAACTTGGCGGATCTTTCCAACCCAGCCTAGGGTGTAGATTCCAAACTACAGGAGGCAGGGGCCCAGGACAGAGACCCCTGCAGTGTGCAGCAAGGGTCCCCAGCCCAAGAGTCAAGACACGACTCTGCGGACCTGTGGCCTGAGGTGGCGCAGGGACCCCCCAAGCCCAAGAGGCGGGTCGCGGCTCAGTAGACCTGTGGCCTGAGGTGGCGCAGAGGCCCTGAGCTCAAGAGGCAAGACAGGACTCTGCGGACCTGTGGCCTGAGGTGGTGCAGGGGCCCCAGCTACAGGCAGCTCCCGCCCCAAGCCCAAGAGGCGGGTCTCGGCTCTGTAGATCTGTGGCCTGAGGAGGCGTAGAGGCCCTGAGCCCAAGAGGCAAGACGGGCTCTGTGGACCTGTGGCCTAAGGTGGCGCAGAGACCCCCAGCCCAAGAGGCAAGATGCGACTCTGCGGACCTGTGGCCTGAGTTGGCGCAGAGGCCCCGAGCCCAAGAGGCAAGACGCGGCTCTGCAGACCTGTGGCCTGAAGTGGTGCAGAGGCCCCTGCTACACACGGCCGGCCCGAACCCAAGAGGCAAGACTTGACTCTGCAGACCAGTGGCCTGAGGTGGCGCAGAGGCCCTGAGCCCAAGAGGCAAGACACAGCTTGGCAGAGTCAACTAACCCGGACGGAGGCATGGAGCAGTGTGTCTCCCAGTGGGGCAACGACTTTGAGTGGGAGCTGCAGGGGGAAGGCCTGGCACTAGGGTTGGGACATAGAGCCTCCTGACCCAGCTCGGGGCTGTGGTCCACAAACTCCGAGCAACAAGCAGCTGGAGTCTCAGGCAGAACCCCCTGCTGTGCTTAACAAGAGCCCCAGAGTCAGTGGCACCACCCAACAGATCTCCTGAACCGGGAAGAAACACAGGCAAGCAGGACCACAGCAGGGTGTTTCCCAACAGGGGAATACATCTATGATGGTATAGTTGGGTATGGAACAGCAAGCTCTACATCTACCCAGAGCAAAGAGAAGAAACCCAAGGTTACAAACTATATTATTTACACCCTATCCACATTGGCACACATAGGACAACACCCAACCAACTAGCTACAACGAAGACAAGTGGCAGAGATATAAACCCAGGTGCAAACGAAGCCAATCAACACCCACCTCACGATCATCTGCTGTCCCCAATAGAGTAAGAAAACGTATACTTAGGCCAACACTCCATACAGCAGTTGCTGGGTCACACTTCCTATAAGCTACAGCATCTAGGGCAATGGCTCCAGACAAGCAAGTCAGAGGCTAAAATCCCAAAATGGCAAGAAACAACAACACAATGAGGAGAAGTATCAGAAAAAGTAATGACTCAGAAGAAAGATCAAGCATTTCCCCCAAAACAACCAAAAACTAATCTCAATATGTGAGATGCAAGCTGATGACATAGAGGAATTACCAGATAAGGAATTTAAGAAACTAGTGATGAGATTCATCAGAGACAGTGAGAAGCGCTGGGAAGAGTCCAAGGAATTTGAAAATCATGTCATTGCAGAAATAAATCAAGTCAAAAAGGGAATCCTCAATCTAGAACACAAAATTGAAAGCCTAACCAACAGATTGAACATAGCAGAGGACAGAATATCAGAATTGGAAGACATTCAGAATGAAAGGCAAAAGTTCATCAAACAGTTGGAGACAAATCTGGAGAAAGCCAATAGGTCCATAAAGGAAATGAAAGACAACCTCAAAAAATCAAATATTAGAATAATAGGCTTTCCAGAGGGAGTGGAAACGGAGATAGGCTTGCAACGAGTGTTCAATGAGATAATACAGGAGAACTTCCAGAATACCGGAAATATAAATCCAGCACAAATCCAGGAAGGACAGAGAACCCCCAATAGATTCGACCCAAAGCGATCCTCACCCAGACATGTGGTCCTCAAACTGCCTTCAAGTGAATACAAGGAAACAATTCTAAGACAAGTAAGAAAAAAGGACAAGATTACTTTCAGAGGAAGGCAAATCAGAATCACAACAGATCTCTCAGAAGAAACACGCCAGGCAAGAAGAGAATGGGGTAAAACCTTTCAAATCCTGAAACAAAACAACTGCCAACCGAGAATAATGTACCCGGCAAAACTCTCATTTGTATTTGAGAATGAAATTAAATATTTCAACAGCAAAGAGAAACTAGAAGAATACACCAGCACGAAACCAGCTCTAGACAACCTCCTCAGGAAGGTGCTAAACCCAGAGAGAAAAAATGAAAACCAAAATCAAAGATGGCAAATGGGAAGACCTCCCCACTAAAATCCATACAAGGATAGTCAACCAGGCAGAGATTCTAATAGTCGCAAATACACACTTCTACACTTACACGCGCTAATAGCAGCCCAAAATCAATTTCTTTCAATATTATCTCTAAACACAAATGGCCTAAACTCACCAATCAAAAGACACAGATTAACAGACTGGATCATGAAACAGAACCCAACAATCTGTTGCCTACAAGAGACACATCTAACCAGAAAAGCCTCTAAGAAACTGAAAGTAAAGGGATGGAAAAAGATATTTCATGCCAATGGACGAGAAAAAAAGGCTGGGGTAGCTATTCTAATTTCAGATGATATAGACTTCAAGCTGACAGACATCAAAAAAGACAGGGAAGGTCATTATATATTGATGAAGGGACTGATCCATCAGGAAGTAATCACCATTGTGAATATATATATGCACCAAATTCCAACACGCCTAGCTACGTGAAGCAATTACTTACAGACTTAAGAGGAGACATTGATATGCACACAATAATAGTGGGTGACCTTAACACCCCGCTAACAATAGACAGATCAACAAAACAAAAACTCAACAAAGAAACAACAGAGCTCATACAAACAATAGAACAACTGGACTTGGTAGATATTTATAGAACTTTTTACCCCAAGGCCACAGATTATACATTTTTTTCAGCAGTACATGGCACCTTCTCCAGGATCGACCACATGATAGGACACAAAGCAAACCTAAATAACTTGAAAAAGATAGGAATCATACCATGTACCCTCTCAGACCACCACGGAATGAAATTGGAAATCAGCAATTCAAAATGCCCCAGGAAATACAGAAACTCTTGGAGGCTGAACAATATGCTATTAAACAAACAATGGATCAGAGAAGAAATTAAAGATGAGATCAAAAAATTTATGGAAACCAATGAAAACTCTGACACAACATTCCAAATCTTATGGGACATGGCCAAAGCAGTGCTACGGGGTAAACTCATTGCAATTGGAGCTCATGTCAAGGCCCAAGAGAGGCGTCAAACACAGGAACTAAACACACACCTCCAGGAATTGGAAAAGCAGCAGCAGATGAGCCCCACACACAACAGGAAAGAAGAAATCATCAAAACAAGGGAGGAAATTAGTCAGATAGAAACAAAAAAACTATACACAAAATCAATTAATCAAAAAGCTGGTTTTTTGAAAAGATAAACAAAATAGACACCCCGCTGGCCCGACTGACAAAGAAAAAACAAAAGAAAGCAAGAATTAACAGCATCAGAGATGAAAAAGGCAACATTAACAACAGACACTGCAACCATTAAGAACATAATCAGAAATTACTACAAAGCACTATACTCCAACAAATCAGAAGATCACCAAGGAATGGAAAAGTTCTTAGACTTATACAACCTGCCAAAACTTAGCCCAGAGGCAACAAACGAACTGAACAAACCCATAACTGAAGCAGAGATTGAATCAGTGATTAAAGTTCTCCCAACAAAGAAAAGCCCAGGCCCAGATGGCTTCACTACAGAATTCTACAAAACATTCCGAACACAATTGACCCCAGTCCTCTACAATCTCTTCAATACAATAGAAACAGAGGCAACTCTTCCAAGCTCATTCTATGAAGCCAACATCACCTTAATCCCAAAACCCAACAGAGACCCAACTGAGAAGGAAAACTACAGACCTATTTCTCTGATGAACATCGACGCTAAGATTCTCAACAAAATCCTAGCCAATAGAATTCAAAAAATCATCAGACAGATCATTCATCCACATCAAGTAGGATTCATCCCTGGAATGCAGAGATGGTTCAACATCCGGAAATCCATAAATGTGATACACCACATCCAAAAATTGCAAAACAAGAACCACATGATAGTATCAATAGACGCAGAAAAAGCTTTCGACAAAATCCAACACAATTTCCTGCTAAAAACCCTAACCAAGGTAGGCATAGATGGAAAAATCTACAACATAATCAAAGCAATATATGAGAAACCCAATGCCAGCATCATACTGAATGGAGAAAAACTGGAACCCTTCCCACTGAAATCTGGAACAAGACAAGGATGTCCGCTTTCTCCACTGCTGTTCAACATAGTCCTCTAGGTACTCGCTGAGGCCATAAGACAAGAAAAAGAAATCAGAGGAATCCAAATGGGAATCGAAGAAGTCAAGCTTTCACTATACGCAGATGGCATGATTCTCTACATAGAAGACCCAAGAGACTCAATACAGAGACTGCTAGATCTTATACGAGAGTTTGGAAGAGTGGCAGGATACAAAATTAATGAACAAAAAATCAACAGCCGTAGTGTATGCAAATAGCCCAAAGATGGAAAAAGACCTAACCAGCAAGATACCATTCAAAATAACAGAGAAAAGTATGAAGTATCTGGGAATAAATCTAACCAAAAATGTAGGAGACCTATTTGAAGAAAACTACAAACTGCTTAAAAAACAAATTGAACAAGACCTCAAAAGATGGAATAACATCCCATGCTCCTGGATAGGTAAAATCAGTATCATTAAAATGTCTATACTGCCAAAAGCAATATATACATTCAATGCAATCCCAATCAAATTGCCCAAAACATTCTTCACAGATCTGGAAACAATGATTCAAAGGTTCATCTGGAAACACAAAAAACCACGGATAGCTAGAACCATTCTCAAGAACAGGAAGTTAGCAGGGGGAATCACGGTCCCAGACCTCTGGACATACTATAGGGCAGTGGTTATCAAAACAGCCTGGTACTGGCAAAAAAAAATAGAGAAGAAGATTAATGGAGCAGAATAGAAACACCAGAAGGGAACCCACACAAATACAGCCAAATAATCTTTGACAAAAAGACAAACGACAATCCAGGCAAATGGGAAGGTCTCTTCAATAAATGCTGTTGGGACAACTGGTTGATAGCCTGCAGAAACAAAAAGACCCACATCTCTCACCATACACTAAGATCAGATCTAAATGGATAAAAGATCTCAGCCTACATCCAGAAACCTTCAAACTTTCAGAAGAAAATGTAGGAAATACTCTGCAAGATCTAAGGGTAGGTCCCTACTTCCTAAAAAGGACACCAAAAGCATTAGCAATCAAAACCAGAATAAACAAATGGGACCTCATCAAACTAAGAAGCGTCTGTACAGCAAAGGAAACAATCAACAAAGTAAAAAGGCAACCCACAGAATGGGAGAAGATCTTTGCGCACTACGTAGGTGACAGAGGGCTAATCTCCAGAATATACAAAGAGCTACAAAACAACCAAAATGTCAAAACAAACAAGCCACTCAAGAAATGGGCACGGGAAATGGGCAGACATTTCACAAAAGAACAAACCCAAATGGCAAATAAACATATGAAAAAATGCTCAAGTTCCCTGGCAATAAGGGAAATCCAAATTAAAACATCAATGAGGTACCACCTAACGCCAGTAAGACTGGCTCACATGAATAAAAGCACCAACAACACTTGTTGGCTAGGTTGCGGGTAAAAGGGAACCCTACTCCACTGCTGGTGGGGCTGCAGGCTGGTACAGCCTCTATGGAAATCAGTATGGAGAATATTCAAACAACTCAAAATCGACATACCTTATGATCCAGCAATAGCACTCCTAGGAATATACCCAAAACACCTGTTTTATGAGAAGCCAACATGCACCCCTATGCTCATAGCAGCACAATCAGTAATTGCAAAAACATGGAAGCAACCAAAATGCCCATCAGCAGAGGATTGGATAAGAAAGCTATGGCTCATCTACTCCATGGAATACTACTCAGCTATTAAAAAAAAAAAAACAAAATGCAGTTCTTTGTGGCCAAATGGGCCAAACTGGAAACCATAATGCTAAGAGAAATGAGCCAATCCCAAAAGGTCAGATACCACATGTTTGCGTTAATTTAAGAGGATATGATGTTATGTAAAACATGTTATTTTATGTATATTATGTTATATGTTGTGTATAAACTAAAACTGAATTGACAATGAGGTGATCACAGAAGATGGTTAAGAAATTGCAATTGTTTTTAACATCTTGGTTACTCAATACTATAACTATTAGTTACACAACGAAGTTAATTGTTGCTGAGGGTATGTTGGAGCCTTTAATTGATCGGGTTGATAATCTGATGGTTCTGCCCTCGGACCGGACAGGGTCTCCCCAGGAAGCTGA
The DNA here is from genome assembly GCF_030435755.1 of Ochotona princeps. Lineage (NCBI taxonomy): Eukaryota > Metazoa > Chordata > Mammalia > Lagomorpha > Ochotonidae > Ochotona > Ochotona princeps. Next base: position 37,889,468 of record NC_080865.1, read on the forward strand.
GGAACTAGACTGGACTATAAGACGTCGGACTCTATGTTAAGTTTAGGCTTGCAAAGAAGGAATCTCAACTGTACTTGATCAGTGGATATGCAACAAGGTGGAATATTCCACATGGGGGAGGACAGGGGGAGGGGTAGAGTGATTCCCAGTTCCAACGAAACTGTATCACATAATACAATGTAATCAATGATTTAAAAAGAAGAATAATAATAATAAAAAAGAAAGAAATCTCAAAGATAGAGCTATGAAAAACAGATATTATACCAATCAAATATAACTTTGATTTGAAAGTATTATCTGATAGATATATCTACAACATTATATATGAAACCTCATGAGATAGGATGCCTTTTAGGATTTGATGAAATATTAGAAGATGCATGTGCATGAATTTAAATTGTATGGTACATCACCCACAGCAGATTCAAGGTCAGAATTAATGAAAATTATAAATATCCATTTTGCATAGGACTCAAGCCCATGAATAGACTCAAGTAAATTCAGGTTAGGTTTTATGTCTAGCAGTTTGTGTTAACTACTATTAAAGCTATGCTTAATTTAAAAAAAAAAAAGAAAGAAAAATTAGAAGCAACGGTTTTGAGCACTGACTCCAAAAAAATGGTAAAATTTTGAGAATAAAGTAATGTATAAAAAATATGTTTAAATTTTGGAGTGTGCAACCACGAGCCGATAGGGGTGATGGACTGCCGGGCCCTGTGCTTGCTGGTGCATACAGGAATCTCACAAAGTTTCTTCTGGGATCCCCGCAATCGAGCTTTCAGTCTCTGGATGCTAAACATCAAATGACAGGACAGAACAAGTCAATCGACCACCTCAGCTATATATTGACAATGAAAAAATGGCCCAACTGGAGACTATATGATGGACTGTATCAATCAGTGGGTTCTCCAATGACCGCATCGTGCCTGGAGTGGTGAGACTGGCAAGAATACAGTTCTGTGAAAACTATCAAAACTACTTTGCCGGCTCTACCTTTGGACCAGAGATGGCCTCCCCAAGAAACTGAAGAGCTTCTCTGGACAATAAGATGCGGCACTTCTTGCCTGGTAGATGCACGCAATGAAAGAATCTCAACTGAATTTGATCTGTGGTAATGCAACAAGGTGGAGGAACACACTATGGTGGTGGTGGGGGGGAGAATCACAGGGCCTATAAAACCATGACACATAATGCAATGTAATAATAAAAAACACAAAAATGTAATACAGCAAAGGGGTGGAGCAATCCACCATGGGGGAAGGGTACAGGGAGGGGTTGGGGCATCCCCAGAGCCTTTGAAACTGTCACATAATGAAATGTAATTAATAAAATTTGTATTAAAAAAAGAGGGTGAGATGAAGACAGAGAGCAAGAATCTTCCATCCAGTGGTTTATTTCCCAAGTCATTGCAACAGCCAGGGTGAGGCTAGGCTGAAACCAGAAGCCAGAAACTTCATCTAGAGCTCCCACACGTGTGTAGCACTTGGGCCATCTTCCACTGCTTTTCTAAGCATGTAAGCAGGAAGCTGAATCAGAAATGGGGCATCTGGAACTCAAACAGGCACCCATATGTGATGCTGCCCATTATCACAGGCAATGGCTTAACAGGTTACACAACACCAGCCTCTACCATACTCTGTTAAGTATTGTAAATTAGCACTAACTTGGAATCAGGAAGAGTAAGTCCTGAGACTTCCTTCTTATTTTTCTTATTGTTTGTCCTACTCGTTGTCATTTGACTTGTTATCTTGAATAGTACAGGTTTGGAGAGTATTATCGTACATTATGTCCATTATAAGGGAAACATTCAGCTGGCTTCAGGCCTTGCCTTTAAAACTTTTAGGTGGATTTGAGTTTAGAAGGAACTTTTTAACTTGATGATTTCTGGGGCCTGAATCCAGTATTACTGGAGTTTCCAACTATGTATGTTGCTCAGCTTCAGTGACTAAATAATCATAAACTGCCAGAAGCACAGTACTATAGTGTGTTCTATATAGGGGTTTCTTTGTTGTTGTTTCAATAAGAGCAGCTTTCAGTACAATTAGTAGGATGGAATACTAGTACATGCTATGTTCCCACTCACTAACGGTTCTTTTTTTTTTTTTTTTTAAAGATTTATTTATTTTTATTGGAAAGGTGGATATACATAGAGGAGGAGAGACAGAGAGGAAGATCTTCCATCCGATAATTCACTCCTCAAGTGAGCGCAATGGCCGGTGCTGCGCCGATCCAAAGCCAGGAACCTGGAACCTCCTCCAGGTCTCCCACACGGGTGCAGGAACCCAAGGCTTTGGGCCATCCTTGACTGCTTTCCCAGGCCACAAGCAGGGAGCTGGATGGGAAGTGGAGCTGTCAGGATTAGAACCGGTGCCCATATGGGATCCCAGCGCGTTCAGGTCGAGGACTTTAGCCGCTAGGCCATGCCGCCGGGCCCACTAACAGTTCTCGATACATGGAACATAGATCTCTTTCTAGCATAATTTCTAAGAAATGTAAAGCTAGCTAAAATTTTACAAAATACCTAGTGTGGTAAGAAATAACAGAAAATACCAGTAGGACTAAGGCTGGAATATGAAGGGAAGGACCCTTGGAGCAGGTTCAGGAAGAACAAAAGACAAATCTTGATTTCTATAACACTACCTATCATAGTATTAGTAAGTTTATAGTTTATTTCCTTTTCCCCCTCAGTGAATACTATCAAAGTCACAATGAAAATAATTTTAGGGCTTAATGTAGATTTTTCTTAATGTGTTCCATGGAGACTGAAAGGAGGATATTCATATTCCTGTTTCTTGTGAAATAGAGCCACAGACTAATATCCATGGCACAGAAAGTGTAGTCTTCAGTGGCTACTCCGTAACTGAGCATATTAAAGAATTTTTGAGGTTAAGCATTTGGCCCAACAGTTGGCAAGCCATCTCAGAGCCCAAATTCCACATCAAAGTGCCTGAATTGGAGGCCACACTCTACTTCAGATTCCACTTCCACAAGCATTGGTTTAAGTAGTTGAGCCCCTGCCACATACATAGGAGATGTTAATCTCTCTCTTGCTCTTTCCTCATAGATAATTTTTAAACATTTAGTTTGATTATTTAAGAGAGATAAAGAGAAATATTCCATCCAGTGGGCTGGACAGATCAAAGCCAGAAGCAAGAAATTCTCTTTTGTCTCTCACGTGGGTGATAGGGTCCTGAGTACTTGGACCATCTGCTGCTGCCTTCATAGGCACATTAGAAGGAAAACTGGAGTAGAAGCAGAGGTGGGACTCAAGCCAGTGCTTCAATATGAGATGTTGATGTTACAGCACAATAACACAATGATAGCTCCAGATCATTGAATAGTAATAATAATAGCTTTCAGACAGCCTTGGCATCGGTAGGATGAGCTAAAAGCCCATTGTCAATATGGACAGCTAAGTGTTAAAATGTTAGTCATGCACAGAGCACTGTTCCACATTGTGGAAAGTACAAACATGAAAAGAACTGACCTTTACTTCCAAGCAACAGAAAGATTCAAATGAGAGTCAAAAGGTTCTTGAATGACTTTAACTCGTAGGAGTTGGATCATTTGAACTAAGGCAAATATGCTGCCATGAAACAAAGATCATGCCACACTATCACTTGCCAGATCATAGACTGCTTCCTAGAAGTGATATTTGAGTCAACTAGCCACCATCCTCATTATTGTCAATATTATAACTTTACTATCAGAGGGAATCAAAATTCTGACCCTCAAAGTCCTACACCAGAAAAAAAAAAAAAAAAAGTCACACGAAGCCAAGGGCAGAATGAAATCTTCTAAGCTGCTAGGAGTAGGCAGGAATGTGTCCTTACAGATCCTGGGGTTTGTTTTTTTAGGCTGGGGATAGCTCACTTTAAAATTGGCCTCATTCTTCAGTGTGGACTACTGTAGGAGTCTGTGACATCCGGATATGTCTCTTCCTCTTTATTCTGACTATTTGGAGAACAGAGGAGATACTCACCTTGATCATATATGTCAGGAGCCTGAAAGGGATGGATGGGGTCCTCTCAAGGCTAACACACACACACACACACACACACACACACACACACACAGCTAAATGGCACTTGAAGTGTTACTTGTGCAGTTCTGGATATGCTGGCCATGAGGTCTGGGAGCTACCTGGACTTATTTTATGTGGAACCTGTAGGATGCCATGTCAGTGCAATGTAATGCACTGAGCCAAAAATGTGTTCTTTCCCAGCTCAGTGCATGCACAGTCCCATCTCCGTAGCCTTTGCTTCCCTAGACAAAATGGCACCCAATGCAACTCTGCTAGGTGTCTGGACTGTGAAATACACCCTGTTCCCACAACACTTGTTTGGAATCTTTCTCTCTGTTCCTGGTCAAATCAGCAAACCAGCAGAACTTCCAGTTCTGTGGCTGGATTCACCTACTGAGATCTCAATGAACTCCCCATCCCACCTGGGTGTTGATGGAGTTCTGGCCACCAGTGGAATTTAGAGATCTGCTCAATGCATGCCACTGGGGTATCTGGTCAGTGCAACACCACACTGTTATGTCCACTATTTCCCATGTCTGTCAGTCTCCAGGTGCCCCTCTGTCATCAACCTGTCCTATTTCCTGGAACATGCCTTCTCTGCTACACTCTGACTAATGATTATCTGTCTGTTTAAATGTGTCCTTACCCTATTCTGCTATCTTGATTCTCATAAATTTCTAAATTTGTTAGAAAACAGGATTGTTTCAGGTAACCATTTTTCAACAGAAGATAAAATATATTGCAGAGATTCCTGATTCTTCGAAAACAAGGAAATCTTAGCACCATAATTACCTTTTACAAAATAAATTATTCTTATTGGAAAGGCAGATTTGCAGAGAGAAGGAGAGACAGAAAGAACTTTCATTGCTGGCTCATCCCCAAATGATCACTGCTGAGAACTAAGCCTATCCAAAGCCAGAAAAGTCAGAAGCTTCTTTCAGTTTTGCTGCACAGGTGCAGAGTCCCAAGGCTTTGTGACATCCTCCACTGCTTTCCAAACCACAAGCAGGAAGCTGGATGAAAAGTGAGGCAACCAGGACATGAACTGGCAATCACATGGGATCCTGGCACTTGCAGGTATAGCATTAGCCAATTGAGCCATCATGCCAAGCCCTGAAATTACCTAAAAAAAAAAAAAAAAAAAAAAAGATTTATTTTTTTAGCCAGAGTTACACTAAAAGAAGACAAAGAAGTAGAGAGGGATTTTGTTCTTTGATCTGCTGATTTCCCCCCAAATGGCTAGAGTGGCTGGTCTAGGCCAGGTTGAAGCCAGGAGCCTAGAAGCCAGGAGCCTAGAGTCTCCCATTTGGGTACAGTGGTCCACACACTTGGGTCACCCTTTGTTTCTTTTGAAGCTGCTCTTTGCAGGAAAGCTAGATCAGAAATGAAGAAGCTGTGACTCAAATAGGCACCCATATGGGATGCCAGCATTGCAGGTGGTAGCTTAAGTTGCTGAGCCACAATACCAACCCATAATCTTTTTTATAGTACATTTTTGTGAAGGTATAGTGTGATATCTATTTACTTGAATATAATGTATAATAATCAAAATGGTAGTTGGCAATTCCATTTTATCAAGCTTTTTAAAACGTTTTGATCAACAGTAATAACGATGTGTAATTTTGTTGAGAGACTTCTGAATTTCAGGATCATAAGTGCTCCCTCTGGACTGTGGCTATAGATGGTCTGACACATAGGGAACTTAAATCAAAAATCCTCAACAAAATGCATGCCATGGAATCCAACAATATACTAAATGAATCATTCACAGGAGCAGGTAGAATTCATCCCTGGGGTACAGGGACTTTTTAACACATGCAAACTAATAAATGTTATGCATCACATTAACTAATTGAAAAATAAGAATCATATAATCATTCCAATAGATGCAGAGAAAGCGTTTGGTAAAATTCAACATCATTTCATTCTAAAAACCTTAAGCAAGATAGGCATAGAATGAATATTTTATAACACAATCAACACAATATATGAAAAATCCAATGCCAGTATTATACTGAATGGGGAAAGGCTGGAAGCTTTTCCACTAAGATCTGGGAGTAGAAAAGGATGTCCACTTTTACCACTGCTATTCAACATGGTATTGGAAGTCCTTGATAGACCTGTTATCCATGGAAAAAAGAAGTCAAAGGAATTCAAATTAGAAATGAGGAATTAAAATTATCCATATTCACAACAAACATGATTCTATACATAAGAGAACAAAAAAAAAAAACCAATAAAGAGAGTGTTGCAACTCGTAAGAGAGTTTGGCAGAGTAGCAGGGCACAAAATCAATGAAAATAAGTTAATGGCCCTAGTATGCACAAACAACTCCATGGCTGAAAAAGAACTTCCAAGAACAGTTCCTTTACAATAATAGAGAAGAATTTAAAATACCTTGAAATAAACCTAACCCAAGACATGAAAGAGCTCTATGATTAAAATTCAAAGCAAAACAAAAATAAATAAAATTACAAACATTAGAAAAGAAGAAGACATTAAAAAATGGAGAAACTTACCATGTTCCTGGATCAGAAGAATCAACATCACCAAAATAGCCACATTACCGAAAGTAAAGCACAGATTCAATGTGATTCCACTCAAAATCCCAACAAAATTTTTCTCAGAGCTAGAAAAGGTAACACAAAAATCCACCTGGAAACACAAGAGAACCTGGATAGTTAAAGCTATCTGGAATAACAAAAATAGAGCTGAGGGTATTACAATTACAGATCTCAAGCCACACTACAGGGCAGTGGTAATCAAAACTGTCTGATACTGGTACAGAAACAGATCAATGGAACAGAATAGAAACACCAGAAGGGAACCCACACATGTACAACCAACTGATCTTCAACAAGATAATGAAAATAATTCAGGGAAAGTTTGGTCTTTTCAATAAATGCTGTTGGAATACTTGGGTAGGAGCCTGCAGAGGTACGAAGCAAGACCTACACCTGTTACCTTACACAAAAATCAGATCTAAATTAATCAAGGACCTAATTCTGCACCCAGAAACCACTCAAATACTAGAGAAATACATAGGAAGCACCATTCAAGATCTAGGAATAGGGAAAAACTTCTTATAAAAGTCACCAAGATCACTGAGAGTTAAAGCCAAAATAAACAAAAGGGGCTACATCAAACTACAAAGCTTCTGTACAGCAAAGGAAAAGATTAACAAAGTAAATAAACAACCAACAGGATGGGAGGACCAATGGGGGACTAATATTCAGGATTTACAAAGAACTAATATTCAGGATTTACAAAGAACTAATATTCAGGATTTACAAAGAACTGCAGAAACTCAACTACAGCAAGACAAACAACCCTGTAAAGAAATGGGTGAAGGAAATAGATTTTTTCAGAAGAACAAATTCAAATGGCTGATAGACATATGAAAAAATACTCAGGTTCCCTAACTATCAGAGAAATACAAATGAAAATCACATTGAGGTTCCACCTAACTCCAGTGAGATTGGCCTACATTTGAAGCTCTGCTGACAATACCTCCTGGCATGCATGTGGGGATAAAGGTACCCTACTTCACTGTTGATGGGAAAGCACGCTAGTACAGTCACTATAGAAGCCAGTATGGAGAATTCTAAGACAATTAAAAATTGATCTGTGGGTCTGGCGCAGTGGCTTAGCGGCGACAGTCCTCGCCTTGAAAGCGCCGGTATCTCATATGGGCACTGGTTCTAATCCTGGCAGCCCTGCTTACTATCCATCTCCCTGCTTGTGGCCTGGGAAGGCAGCCAAGGGCGGCCCATAGCTTCGGGTCCCTGCACCTGCGTGGGAGACCCGGAAGAGGCTTCGGGATTCCGATCAGTGCAGCACCAGTTGTTGCTACCTCTTGGGGACTGAATCATCGGACAAAAGTTCTTCCTCTCTGTCTCTCCTTCTTTTAGTATATCTGACTTTGCAATAAAAATACATCTTTAAAAAAGTGATCTAAGTGTATGGTGAGAGATGTGGATCTATTTTTTTGTTTCTGCAGGCTATCAACCAGTTGTCCCAACAGCATTTATTGAACAGACCTTCCCATTTGCCTGGATTGTCGTTTGTCTTTTTGTCAAAGATTATTTGGCTGTATCTGTGTGGGTTTCCTTCTGGTGTTTCTATTCTGCTTCATTGATCTTCCTCTCTATCTTTGTGCCAGTACCACGTTGTTTTGATAACCACTGCCCTGTAGTATGTCCAGAGGTCCGGAACTGTGATTCCCCCTGCTAACTTCCTGTTCTTGAGAATGGTTCTAGCTATCCGTGGTTTTTTGTGTTTCCAGATGAACCTTTGAATCATTGTTTCCAGTTCCATGAAGAATGTTTTGGGCAATTTGATTGGGATTGCGTTGAATGTATATATTGCTTTTGGCAGTATATAGACATTTTAATGATATTGATTTTACCTATCCAGGAGCATGGGATGTTACTCCATCTTTTGAGGTCTTGTTCAATTTGTTTTTTAAGCAGTTTGTAGTTTTCTTCAAATAAGTCTTCTACATTTTTGGTTAGATTTATTCCCAGATATTTCATACTTTTCTCTGTTATTTTGAATGGTATCTTGCTGGTTAAGTCTTTTTCCATCTTGGGGCTGTTCGCATACACTATGGCTGTTGATTTTTGTTCATTAATTTTGTATCCTGCCACTCTACCAAACTCTCGTACAAGTTCTAGCAGTCTCTGTATTGAGTCTCTTGGCTGTTCTACATAAAGATCAGATCTAAATGGATAACAGATCTAAACCTACATCCAGAAACCTTCAAACTTTTGGAAGAAAAAGTTGGAAACACACTGGAACACTTAGGGGTAGGCCCTCACTTCCTAAAAAAGACTCCAGATGCAGTAGAAATCAAGACCAAAATAAACAATTGGGACCTCATCAAACTAAGAAGCTTCTGTACAGCTAGAGAAACAATCAACAAAGTAAAAGGGCAACCCACAGAATGGGAGAAGATCTTCGCACACGACATAGGTGATAGAGGGCTGATCTCCAGAATATACAAAGAGCTACAAAACAGCCAAAATGTCAAAACAAACAAGCCACTCAAGAAATGGGCATGGGAAATGGGCAAACACTTCACAAAGGAACAAACCCAAATGGCAAATAAACATATGAAAAAATGCTCAAGTTCCCTGGCAATAAGGGAAATCCAAATTAAAACATCAATGAGGTACCACCTAACGCCAGTAAGACTGGCTCACATGAATAAAAGCACCAACAACACTTGTTGGCGAGGTTGCGGGTAAAAGGGAACCCTACTCCACTGCTGGTGGGGCTGCAGGCTGGTACAGCCTCTATGGAAATCAGTATGGAGAATATTCAAACAACTCAAATTCAACATACCGTATAATCCAGCAATAGCACTCCTAGGAATATATCCAGAACACTTGTTCTATGAGAAACCAACATGCACTCCTATGTTCATAGCAGCACAATCAGTAATTGTAAAAACATGGAAACAACCAAAATGCCCATCAACAGAGGATTGGATAAGAAAGCTATGGTTCATCTACTCCGTGGAATACTACTCAGCTATTAAAAAAAACAAAATGCAGTTCTTTGTGGCCAAATGGGCCAAACTGGAAACCATAATGCTAAGGGAAATGAGCCAATCCCAAAAGGTTAAATACCACATGTTTGCCTTAATTTAAGATGATATGATGTTATGTATAACATGTTATGTTTTGAATGTTATATGTTGTGTATAAACTAAAATTGAAGTATAGGTGAGGTGGTCACAGAAGGTGGCTGGGAACTCGCATTTATCTTTAACATATTGGTTACTCATTACTATGTCAATTAATTCCATAATGATGTAAATTTTTGCTGATGGTATGTTGGAGCTTTCAATTGACTGGGATAATACTCTGCTAGCTCTGTCTTCAGACCAGAGAGGGTATACCTAAGAAGCCGTTGAACTTGACTGGACAATAAGATGCTGGACTCTATGTTTGGTATACGCTTGCAATGGGGGAATCTCAACTGAACTTGAGCTGTGGTTATGCAACAAGGTGGAGGAATCCACCATGGTGGGAGGGTTTGGGGAGGGGTGGGGAGAACCCAAGTATCTATGTAACTGTGTCACATAATACAATGTAATTACTGAAGTTAAATAATAAATAATTTAAAAAAAAATTAAAAAAAAAGTGATCTATTGTATGACCCAGCTATCCCAGCCACCTTTGGTTATATTCTGGGATTATATACAAAGGTAGTAAAAACTGCACGTGAGAAAGTGACCTGCAACCCTATATTTAAAGTAGCACATTCCACAATAGTGAAGATATGGAAACAACTCAGATGCCCATCAAAAGAGGAATGGATAAAGAAACTGTAGTACACCTACTCCTTGTGGTACTGCTCCATCATTAATAAGAATGAAATTCTACGATTTGCAACAAAATGGTCCCAACTAAAGACCATTACGCTCAGTAAAATAAACCCAAAAGAACAAATATCATATGTTCTCTTTGATATAACGCCATCTCCATGTAAAATACAAAATTAACAGATATATAGATGAACAAACATATGCATATATTCTCATAGTTGAGCTGTATAGTGGAGATTAGCATATCAATAAATGAATATGCATTGCAGTATACATCTCTACTCCTAAAAAAAAAAAAGAGGATTCCCAGTGAAACAGTTAAATATACCTTGTCGATATGTTAAATTTTCCATCTCTGTCTATACCTACAAGTCCATGATCCACTTAAATAGCAGAGTGTTAAACTTGCAACTGTTACTAAAGAACTAAACTACTGTAATAACACGGTGTGCGTGTGGCAGGGGAATGGTATAGAGGAAGGAGAAAGGGGAGGGAAAGAGGAGAATCCCTATACTTAAAAAATGTATTATGAAAAATAATAACAGATTTAAAAAGATAAAAAAGAATGCATTAGGAGCTGTACCCATCACTTTAACTATGGAATTTAGTTCAACGGCCATGTTAGCTGAAGAAAGGCTGAGAGGCTGGGTAGGCTATGTGCCAACTAAGGGATGCTCTGAATGAGAAAGAGGTTAATATAGAGATAGTGGGTGCATAGAAGTCCTTTCCATAGGTCATGAACTCAAATAACTGTAGTAGACAAGCAGATAACATAAACAAGTGAAAGAAGTTAACACTAGAGGGAGTGGTGAGGATTGTGAATAAGAATGTGTTCCTTATCAGAAAGGCAACCTAAATTCATCCCAAACAATTGCCATGTGGAATGTCAGGCCCCAATCTTCCAGTTTCTCAAGAGAAACCATAAACCTCTAAAACACAGAAAACCCATGTGTGAGATGGGCTTGACATTCTTTTTCCCATGTTCCACCTCTGGGATAATCAATATCACCTTGGTCAGCAAAACAAATACATGGGAGCTGAACAACACAAATAACCTCCTATCCCCCTAGATACATGACTAGGAGCTTGTCAAAAAGGCCCTCTCACGTTATAGAGCAGATCCACTGAATCAGAATCTGCCCTTCAGCAATTTCTCTATTTCTGTAATGTGGTCTGCTCCCTGCACCACACACACAGATCAACCTCTACAGCTGTAATGTTGATGCCCACACTGTCTCCTTGTTGCAGCACACCATACAATCCTAGCTCTGGAACACAGTCAGAGTCTAAGAGAGTTTTAGGCTGGCTAGGAGAACTGGCAGGACAAATACCATTATCAAACTGGACAGAATGTACCATGTAGCAGCAGGGATGGAGCATCCAAATAGGGAAACTGCTATTGCTCTACTAGCAGCATATCCACGCCACCTGATACTGTGGTAAACATGATGACCTAGATCCTGTTCATACCAAGATCCCCCCCACTACAGACATTTTTATAATTTGCTCTGGTACATAACTCAGGAAATGGAAAGGGTTTATTTGTTTATTTGTTTTAAAAGATTTGTTTACTTATCTGAAAGAGTTAAAGAGAGAGAGACTGAGAGACAGAGAGAGAGACACACAGAGAGAGAGAGAGAGACATCTTCCATCCACTGGTTCATTCTCCTAATGGTGGCATCATTCAGGGCTGGGCCAGGCTAAAGGCAGAATCCAGGAGATTCATCTAGGTCTCTTGTGGCGGGTGCAAGGGTCCAAAGATTTGAGTCATCTTCCAAAGCTTTCTCAGACAAATTAACAGAGAGATGGATTGGAAATGGAGCAAAGACTCAAACCACCATTCTTATGGATTGCCAGCCATGAAGGCAGTGGTTTAATCCACAGCACCACAACACTGGTGCCAAAATGGGATTTTCAAATGCTTCTCAGGTGATTCTGAAGAACAGCCAAGTTAAATTATTATCATCATTCTATGATACAGTTCCATAGGCCCTGGAATTTTCCCCAAATTCCTCCCCCAAACCAAATTCCCCTATATTATTACTATAGCATAGCTCTTCATAAACAGTCACATGTTCATCATTGCAGGCATGGACATTGGCAGAGAATCAAGGTTCCTATCGTCAAGACACAGCTCATAGTTTCATTAGTAGTCCGTCTTTGATCTGGAAATAGAGATGCACACTGCACTACATCCTTACATCTGGACATGTTAGTCTCCATTACACAGTCACCACACATCCCTCCTAAATGGAAAGCCACAATACAAAATCAACATTAGGAGGAAAAATAGAAATTTACAACACCATGAATTTCTCAAGAGGTTTTGATAGTTCAACAGTCCTGAATTGCTGGCAATTCCACCACTCCAATTATGATGAAATCTCTCCTGAATCCACTGGCTGCTATAGTCTACCTTAGTGTCTCCGTCTGCCCAGATCTTTACTGCCAATGATTAGCTGGGTTAGTTGATCAATTTGTTCTGTCCTCTGTCCTTTGCCATGGTACCAGATGTCTTCTGGAGGCTCTGATGTACTGCCATATCCTCCATTTGGATATGCTGTCCTCTGCTCCTTCTGAGCCATTGAGGAGGCTCAGCTCTGACACATCTACTCCTACAGTCAGCCCATGGAGCCTGCAATTCTCTCCATGGTTAGGGTTCTGAGTCCAGCTGTTCAGTTGATAGGGAATCATCCAAGAAACCTCATCTGAGGCCATCCCAGACCTGATTCTTGTGTGTGTTTGCCAATACAGGGTCCATCACCCAAATCAGCCTACGCACACTCTGATAGTTGCAATTGCTGGATCAATTCTGTCTCCAGCCCCATGTTTTGTGAAACCCGATAGGTGTTGGAGCCCAGCCCGATCTTGCCCACCACATACTTGACCTTCACGTAAATCAGTGGGATCTGCAGTCTAGTCGGAGCAACCCACCAAAAATCCCCACCAGGCCTGCCGCTGCCCTGGTTCCCGTGCTTGCCAGTATGTACAGCAGACTGGCCCTGGCTGTTCCATATCCCATTCAGCTCTCGTACATGTTGATGGGTATTGAAGCCCAGTTTGTCCCAACCAGCCCCACTATCCAGTCCACACTGGTGTCAGCGGGTGCCACCATCTGTTTAGGCCATGCCTGCACCTGACAGAATTTGGCCCCTATGCCAGCATCTGCCAGCTGATGCTGCGGCAAAGCCCAATCAATCCATGCCAATACTGGCTTATGCATGTACCAGAAGGTACAGTCAGCCCAGCCTTTTCCCCCCTGATCCAGCTCACATGTAGGCCATCAGATGTGGCCCTGCTGGCCTAGTCTGCCCCCATTCTGTTTCTCATGCTCACCAGTGGGAGTAGTGGCCCAGCAGGGGAGCCTTCGCAGGCCCCTCACTGGGGCCATCCCCACTACCCCCTGTGTTTCACATGTGCTGATTGGGTGCTGAGGCCCAGTCTGGCACAGCCCCTTCACCTCGGCATTTGACAGTGGTTGTAGCCTGGCAAGGCTCGTCCCCATCCAACTCAAGCTGACGAGGGCTACAGCCTAGCCAGGCCCTGCCACCCCCCAATTCCGGCTCTCATGTGAACTGGCTGGTATTGCACCCTGGCCTGGCCTGACCCACACTCCATTCTGACACCTGGATTTGCCAGTTTGTGATATGGACTGACTCAGCCTGGTCTGCCCCAACCTGCACTAAATGTATGCTGGTGGGTACCATATTTTGGCCTGGTCTAGGCTGCTCCCCGTCTTGGTTCTTGCACTTACCTGCAGTGAGCATGTCCCAACAGAGGAGTTCCCCAGGTTCCTCCACCTGGAATGATCCTTAATTCTTGTGATGCATAGAAGCATTGAATGAACTTTATCAAAATGAATTTTTTTAAAAAAAGATTTATTTATTTTATTGGAAAGGCAAATTTTAAGGAGAGTAAGAGAGGGAAAGACCTTCCATTCATTGGTTCACTCCCAAAATGGTAGAAATGGCTGGAGCTGAGCTGAATTGAAGGAACCAGGAGCCTCTTCAGTGTCTCCCACATGGGTACAGGGACCTAAGCACTTGGGTTATCCTCTGCTACCGTCCCAGGCCACAAGCAGGGACAAAATAAAGAATCTGTTCCCATAAATCTGTGGCAGGGGTTTGGATTCTGCATGTCTAACAGTTCTCAGGTAATATCAATGTTGCCATTCAGCAGAATTTTTTTTAAAGATTAAAAAAACTAATTTATTATTTATTTTCTCTTTCTTTATCTCCTTCCCCATCCCCCTCTTTTTTTCTTTAAAGAGAGAGGATGAGTATCTTATACCTGTTGGTTCTCTCCCCAAATGCACATTATGGCCAGAGCCAGGCCAGGCAGCAACCAGGATTCATGGATACAGTTTATTTGGTCCACCACATGTGTGATAGGAACCCTAATTCTTGAATCATTATCTTTGCCTCCCAGAATGAATGCCAGAGAAAAACTGGAATCAGAAACAGAGTGAAACCTAAACTGAGGCATACCAATATGGGATGCGAGAGGACCCAAGTGACATTTCAGCTGCTCCACCAAACACCCACCCCCTGCAGACAAGACTTTGGCCAGCAAACATTTCAGCACACTTTGATTCTGTAGATATGGGATTAAGCATAATGAAAAGAAAACAAGGAGGAAAATCACTACTGTACATCTGTTGATTCAAATCTCTTGCTGGTAGCAAAGGAATAACATGATAATGCAAGGTATTTACAGCGCTAAATTGAAGAATTTTTTTGAAAAAAAAAAAAAGGGAATTGGTGCATTTTATATTGTGGGATTTTATTCCCTCTAATTACACTGATGCTATTATCTGGTACGATACAGCTGAGTACAATTTTGAGATGGGAAATAAAATGTAGATAACTTCTTGGTGATGTTTGTAGTGTAGCATTGGAATTAGCTTAATTGAAGCAATTTCCTAATGCATTTAAGTGGTCTCTAAGGACAATTTTAGTGAGACATTCATTAAAAGCCTTGAGAGACTGATCTAACCCTCTGTCTCTTTGGTCCAATGCACAGTGCCAACAAATGGACAGCTTTAATGGTGGCACAAGCAGGACTTTTATGTTACAATGCTGCTGGCCTCCCACGACAAGAGCAGAAAAAAAGAAAAGACCTCAGTTGACTATATGTCCTGAGTCCTGCTGTTAGACTGGTTTTATTTAGCCAGGAAAGTAATAAAACATGGAGCTCCAAATGGGGGGTGCCAGAAGTCTTGACAGTGTGAAGATACCTAAAATTTAGAGGGCAAATGAATTAAAAGTTAGGTTTATTTTGGTTCAAGCATGTTTTGAAATTCATGCATGTGATGGTATATTCAAGAGAACCAGCATTGTAATACAACAGATTAAGCCACTGCTTGAGATGCTTACATTGTATATTGATCAAGGACATGGTATCAAGTCTTACCTTTGCTTTTATTCCAACTTCCTGCAAATGCCTAACCTGGGTGACAACAAACGATGGTTTAAGCCCTTGAATTCCTGCCACCTGGCTGCTGGGCTTTGCCTAATCTAGCCTTTGCTATCACAGGCATTTGAAGAATTTACCAGCAAATGGAAGATCTATCTCTGCATTTCAAATCAATAATAAAAACGAATGAGCTTTTTAAAAATTTCATAGAAAGACTCCCAGTTTGGCTCAGCCTTGGCTTGAGATGAGAGCATCCCATATTGGAATGTTGGCTGAAGAACAGGCTACTCTGCTTCTGACTGAATTTCTTGCTCAAATGTCTGTTATTTGTGGCCATTTGGGGAGTAGTCCAGGATAGAATATCTCTTTCTTCCTCCCTCTCTCCTGTTCTTTCTCTGCTATTTTGTCTTTTGAATAAATCTTTCATAGAAAATGTATCTTTTGAAAAACACTACCCATGCATTTCTTTCTTTTTGTACAAAAACACTTACCCTCTAATCCCATCTTTCACAAACTTGTTGCAGTTTTGTATGCCTTGCACCTAAGTACTGTGAAACTCCCATAGACTACAATTTAGCACTGAGTTTGCAGATGTTCAGGCCTTGGTAATAAGATTAGATGCTTATTGTAGAAATTGACTCATTGGCTCTGACTTTAGTTATTCACAGTCTATTTAATTTGTTCTTTGCCTGCCCATGTGATTCATCCCAGTTGAGCCCTCTTTAGTGCCAAGTGCTTTACAGAAAAATAAAGCAAGAGAGTGAAAGAAGTCCATTTACTAAGTACATGAAAAAAAAAATGAAATGCTTTAAATTGTCCAAAAAGCTGAACAATCTTCAACTAAGGATAAATGGTCTGTGGCAGACTGTGTGCCAATGGCTCCACGGATCAGCTGAAGTTCTGACATTCCCTATCTTTGCCACACAAGTGAGATATCATTCTTATCTGTTACATAGATCCAGACTTTTAAAGTGCCTTAAGAACCTGAGAGAGCAAAGTAAGCATCTCTCTCATCTCTCTCTCACAGAGATAAGAGTCAGAAATTTGTCTCCACTGACTTGCTATTTTTGCCCCTTCACATTTACATTTGGTTTCCAGAAGCTCACCCTCTTAGGACCCAGGAAAAGAAGAAGGTATAATTATTTATCATTGACTCTGTGTTGGCTCAACTACTTATTCTAATGTAGAAAGTCAAACATGATAAATGAGAACATCCTTGTAGCTGGGTCTTGTTGCCCAATACAAAGTTATCAGTTGAGTCAGGTTCCATGTTGAGAAAACAAACAAAAAACACTTTCCACGATTTTACCTCTATTTTATGGTGACTTTAACTCTATTTTTTAAGAATATAAAAAATAGGTGGGTCTCAGGATGGGGCGTCTCATGCCTGGATCCCAGACGCCAGCCATCATGTGCATTTGGTGAGCTGTCCCCGGGCCTGCCTGGGCTCTGGGGGCTGTTTCCTTTGGAGTGAGTGCACCGAGGGGTGAGGTCTCTGTGACTGGGCATGTCCGGGGCCCACCCACCGCCCTCATTGGGCAGTGAATGGGATTGGGGAGGGGCGCAACCTTGGACCTGGGAGTTTAAACTTCCAGCAGACTCCCGGCTGCTGGTAGGTCTCAGGACGGGGCGTCTCTTGCCTGGATCCCACACACCAGCCACCACGTGCACATGGTGAGCTGTCCCCGGGCCTGCCTGGGCTCCAGGGGCTGGCCACCTGGCCTGGCAGCTCTGGGGTTTTGGTTCTTTGAATTGCTGCTTAGGTAGCACCAAGTTGAACCCACCAAGCTTCCAGAACGTGAATCAATCATAAAGATTCCCAATGACAGTAACTCTTTCTTTGAAAAACTTGTAATCATTAAACAATGCTAACAACCAATACCAGTCCATGCAAAAGCTATGGCTCGAGGCTTGTCCAGCAGAAACATATCCTGATACCTGACAGGATGATGGATCAAGAAATGGGTCATATTAGGCAGGGGCATGACATTAACTAATACTCGAGAACCATATCCGGGGGTAGATTCTGTGAGGGTTGTGTGGGCCAAACCTTGTGGAAATTCTAGCCCCACTGGTTAGCTCAAGGGTTGAAGGTGTGATGGACTATGCTAGGTGTGATCAAGGAGCTTGAAATCAACCACAGGTAAAGTAACCCACAACAGTCTGGACTGGTTAAGGCAGCAGCACCTGAATGTACATCCTGAACAGAGTGTGGGGTGGGTCAGGCTGCAATGTTCACCAGCTCATACAAGGCCAAATGGAAGGCCAGACTATGCCAGATACTGGCCTAAAACCCAATGGCATGTATGAGAACTGGGTCTGGGAGTGGATCAAGTGGAGGAACTTGGGAAACTCCCTTGGCGAGTCATAGCTCCCGCTGATGACCATGTGGTCCAGACCTGGAGGTCGGACAAGCTGGGCAAAGTAGCTCCAACAGCTGGCTAATGTGTCAATTGGTAATGGAACAGGATGGACGGGGCAGGACTGAGCAAACCTTAGTCCACAAGTGAAACTAGAGACCAGGATGGAGCACAGGTCATGCTGAGCTAGGCTCTTGCACCTACTGGTCTGCGTGAGTTAAGGATGCTAAGACACAGTGTCTCTGACAAGGGCCGGGACAGGTGAGGGGCTGAGCCAAGCTGAGTCAGAACAACCACTGGCAGGCGCGTGATCTACGGCTGGGAACAAGGCCCAGTTGGGGAGCTAACGAGACACCCTAGCTGGGTTGAAGTTCCCACAAAGGGGCGCATGGGCTGGAATGGTGGCTGCGTTCTGATCAGGAAACGGTTGTAGTCTCCCTTGGCACAGAGTGGACTGGGATTGGATGCACCAAGCCGCGTCAGACTCCAACACCGTCTGGTGTCCTGGAGGACCAGGGTAGATGTGAGACAGACTAGGCTAGGTCTCAGTCCCTACTGAGCCATGTGTGAGCTGTATGTGGGTATGGATGAGCCATGGCTGGGCTGCAACATCCAACAGCAAGGACCAGTTTGGGTTGAAGGTCAGTCAGGAAAAGTCACTGTTCTGCTAGGACAGGAGGTGAACTGAGTAGGGCTGGCTCATGGACCCACTGGTATGTGCAAAATCTGGCATTGGGAGGGGTTCTGATGGAGGAGCCTGGGCAACTCCTCTGGCAGGACACAGTCCCTGCAGGTAAGCGCAAGAAGCATGATAGGAAACAGCCCAGAATAGGCCATGGAAAGTTTCCCACTGGCATACATTTGGCATGGGTCGGGGGAAGACCAGGCTGAACCAGTTCTCGTCATCCACTGGCAGATCCAAACACCAGAACAGTGTGGGTCGAGCCAGGCTCGGTGGCAACAAAAACTAGTGCACAATACGGAATGCCAAGGTGAGATTGCCTGTACTGGATGTGACCTCAGCGCCCAACCAGCACGCATGAGAACCAGGAAGGGAGGGGGTGGAGCCGGCAGAGGAATAAGGGGTAGTTCCTTTGCTGGACAGCTACTCCCAATGGAGAGTGTGAGCTGCGATGGGGTCAGACCAGACTAAGCAGGGCTACAACACCTGTGCACCTCATGTGGACTAGATCAAGGAAAAACCAGGCTGGGCTGATTATTCCTACTGGTGCAAACAAAATTAGAGTGGGTGAGGGTTGTTTGGGCTTAGCCACAGCATCAGCTGGCAGAAGCTGGCACTGGGGGCTAATTCTGTCAAGTTTAACCACAGAACTACCTGGAGAGTGCATAATTCGGAAGTGGGAGAGGCCTGGGAGGGAAATAATGGGCTCTTCCCTCTTGGGTTACCACTCCCCTGGGAGGGCTCAAAAACTGGGATAGGGGGTTGGGGTGGCTAGACAGATATCCAACAGCATCTGTGTGTTCTGCATAGTGAAGCTGGTTAGATGGAACAAAGCTTTAAAACCCATTGACATGTATGAGAGCCGAATGGGGTGTGGGACAGACTGGACTACTGCTACACATACTGGCAAACCAGGGTAGGGGGGTCTGGTGGGGGTTATTGCGGGTCGCTCCAACTAGGCTGCAACTCCCACTGGTTTATGCGAGGGCCGAGTATTTGCTGGGCAGAACCAGGCTGGACCGCAACACCCTTTGGTTCCAGTGGAAGTCGGGGCTGGAAACACAACCAACCCAGCAATCGCAACCACCCAGCTGATCAGGGCAATGGACTGTGCCGGGCCCTGTACTTGCTATTACATACAAGAATCTGGTCTAAGAATACCTCAGACGAAGTTTCTTTGGAGATCTCCCCAATCGAAATGCTGGACTCAGAACCCTAATCAAGAAAAGACAGAAGACAGAACAAGTCAATCAACCACCTCAGCTATCTGTTGGCAGCGAAATACGGGGCAGAGACTCTATGATGGACTATGTCAATCAGTGGATTCTTTAAAGACCTCATTGTGCTTGGAGTGGCAAGATTGGCAGCGATTCATAACTGGTGAACTATCAAGACCACTTGAGCAAGAACGTCAGAGCATGCCCTACATCCGGGACCTGGGGAGGGTGGGAAATTGGGTGTGCCTTCTCCCTTAATACCCCCCTTTAAACATGAAGGAAACAATATGGAAATGATAGTCTTACCCACTTTCGTTCCTATAGCCCTCGAACATTTTTTACCCTAATTAACTATGTAAAGATTGTCAAAAATATAATTAAAAAATAAAATAAAATAAATATAAAAATATACAAAGGAAAATTCCAAATAAGCCTATTTATACCTGCTTTATGCTTCACAACAACAGCAAAAGTTAAATGATTTAAAAATGACTTTCAGCAAATAATTTCTATAATGATCATAAGTGGCAATAGGTGGTGGTTCACAACATTTATGATGAACAGTCCTTGCCCCCAAATGGTTAGTTGTTTTTGTCTCGAGCAAAAAGTTTATGTATGACATTGCTTATCAAAATCAGGGGCCTTCATGTAAATACACTAGTCCCAATATGACATAGCAAAAGAAACATCTCTTCTAATTATGGAAGAGCAAGGTGGATCATGTAGTATAGTCACAAAAACAGAACAAAAACAGTGATGTCCTTGAACATTTCAACAATAAAGATGATTTTGGCTGCAAGTAAAACAGAGACACAGACACACACAAACTTTAAATTAGTTTTAACAACATGGAAAATACTTGACTGATTTACTTAATGAAATCTGGAAGTAGGAAGGCCTCCGTGGTTGGTACATTGGCTTCACTCCTTTGTGATTTTTATCAACTTTGTCCTAGCCCATGTTTTGGCTGTTGTTTAAGCAAAATTGTCCTAGCAGTTCTGGGCCTCAAATTTACATATCAATATTCAGAGGGAAAAAAGAACACATTTGTCATAGAAGAATGAATATAAGCACTTAAATTAGAAGCCACCAACAAGCCTCTTTTTGAGTCTTATTTGCCCAAATGTCAGTCTTAAACTGATTACTGGTAAGAACAATGAAATCAGGCCACTGCTACAGATAGAGAAGACACATAAGATAAGCAGTGGGAAGAGTCAAAACGAATGAAACCCAGATTCTGTTAAGGAGAAAGGAACAGATAGATGCTAGAAATGTAAATAAGAATGTCTCCAAAGTGTGTTCTCTTCTATAGACTATGTTTTCATTCTATAAAGGCAGAATTTTTATCTGAACAGATCACATTTCCCTAATTATCATCCAGTTGTGAGTTTCTTACCAACTTTTTGCTAATGATATATGAGCAGAAGGATGTACGCAACCTTCCAGTCAAAGGAAAGGGTGATCCCTCTCTTTTCCCTTCCTCTTGGAATTTGAATATTATAGCCAAAGCTAAAGCACTTATTTCAAGTTGAAAGACAGGATCCTGGAATCAAGGATGAAGAGTCAGCTCCCTTATTTACCCTCTATACATAATTCAAGCAATTGGCTATTTTTCTTGTTATTATTTCATTAGTTAAATATATACATATATTTATTTTATTTAAAAAGAGTTACAAAAAAAGGGAGAGAGAGATCTTGAAATATGCCGATTCATTCCCTAGATGGTGCAATTTCCAGGACTGGGCCAGGCCAAAGGCAGAAGGCAAGAGCTTCATCCAGGTCTCCCTTGTGGGTGGCAGGGGTTCAGACACTTGGGCTATACGTTGATGCTTTCCCAGGCATGTTAGCAGAAATCTAGACCACAAGTAGAGCACCTGGGATTCAAACTGGTGTTATATGGTATGTTGTGTTACAGTCAATGGCTTAATCCACCACACCACAACACTGGCCCCCTTATCATTGTGTAAATCTCTGTAACTGGGGCCCGACATTGTGACACAGTGGGTTAAGCCACAGTTTGGGGCCAAGCACGGTAGCCTAGCGACTAAAGTCCTCACCTTGCACATACTGGGATCCCATATGGGTGCTGGTTCTAATCCCAGTGGCCCCACTTCGGATCCAATTCCCTACTTGTGGCCTGGGAAAGCAGTCGAAGATGGCCCAAAATTTTAGTACCCTGCACTCGTGTGGGAGACCCGGAGGAAACTCCTGCCTTCTGACTTCGGATTGGCTCAGCTCCAGCCATTGTGGCCACTTGGGGAGTAAATCAACGGTGGAAGATCTTTCTCTCTGTCTCTCTCCCTCTCTTATATCTGGCTTTTCAATAAAAGTAAAATAAGTCTTAAAAAAAAGTTTATGCCACCAGCATCATATATCTGAACCCTGATCAGCTGTTTCACTTTTGTTTCACCTTCCTGTTAATGAGACTGGGAAAGCACAAGATGATGGGCCAGATACCTTGACTGCTGACAACCATGTGGAAGACCCAGATGGAGTTCTGGGCTCTTGGCTTCAGCCTGGCCTAGTCCTTGCTGTTGCAGCCATATTGGAAGTGAACCAGTGGATGGAAAAGACCTCTCCCTCTGTCACTCTGTCTTTCAAATAGTTTATTAAAAAGAAAAGAAAGGTTTTATCCAATACATGAATTATTGAAGTCTGGTTTGAAATTCTGTGTATTTTTCTTTCAAATATAACACCTAGAATGATAGCTGAGGTTAAATTTCCTCAATGCTGGTCCAACATGTGTGAGGCTGACAGCAATTCTGAACCATCATTGAGTTGAGGCTTTAATTACCTTAACACTGCTCAGATCTTTCAGTTTGCCCTTTAATGATGAGTGATAATTTGTCAGCTAGGGATGTTGAAAGTCAGATGGATCTAGAAAAAAAGGCCTTTAATATACTCCCAAATGTTTCTAGACTGATTCTGGGGCAGTGCATATACATTGCACCAGACCTTGGGCTCTATTAATGACAGTAATGGCCCAATTTTGTATTTACCCTCTGTATGCTTTTCAGCAGGCCAATTACTGGCCTAGGAAACTGGATACCTATTAGGTAAGCTCATCAAAATCTTCTCCGTTCTACTGAAAGTACCAGAAGTCCAAGGCTAAAATTAAGGCCACAACTTGAATATTTCAGGCTACTGGAATATAGTAGACCTCAAATCAAAAATAAAGTAAGGTAAGGCCAAGGTACAATATAGAATTCTGTATTCAACATGGAAGTGTATTTATTCATTTAATCAACTCATCAAACCCTGAAGATAACTGTACTGTTGTTGCTTTGACTTATAGATGATGAAATATGGGGTTAAATTACTTGGCTGGTGTAAACAGCCAGTAAGTTGGAAAGAAAGGGCTTGAACTCAAGCAGTCTTACTTCAAAGTTCTTGTTTTATTTACCAAACAACTTCCCTTAAAGATAGCTGACTGAATTCATATGTTCTTCTCCTTTCCCTGTTGAAGACTCTTTTTTTTAAAGATTTATTTATTAATGTCCTTCAGGACCAGGGAGGAGAGCTTTCTCTGGTCCGAGCCTGGCTCCACCTCTGGACCCCCGCCCTCCCTCGCAGTGACCATCGGGATCGCTTCGAAAACCCCTCACAGCAAACAATCATACAAACTAAAAAAAAAAAAAAAAAAAACAAAAAAAAAAACCCTAAAATAAATAGACAAACAACAGAAAGTAGAGCTTGAAATCTGACAGAAAGAGCTGGCGTGGATTGGCTCATGCCTTGCTGGGTGGGACACAAAGATTGGTCACTCCTCACCATGGTGTTGAGGATTTCCCTGCACACCCCCCCCCCCAAAAAAAAAATGTTCTGCACCTTAAATGTCGACAAATATCTTGTTAGAGTTACAAGCCAGTCTGGATTATCCCAAAATCTGCCAAGATCAACAAAATTATACTTCAACACAACAAATGGCTAAATACTAAAATGAAATAGACATGAGACAGCTGAATGGTACCCAGTGGCCTTTTCGGGGTATATAGCAGCCGGTCCGGTCCTGTATATAAACTAAAATTGAGATGTCAATGAGCTAATCATAGGTTGTGGTTAGGACTTGTTTTTTTGTTATTTTGTTCTTTGTTTTTTTTGTTTTTTTTTTCTTTAACATACTGGTTACTCAAAACTATGTCAATTCCATAATATTGCAAATTGCTGTTGATGTTATATTGGGACTCTTAATTGACTGTGATGATATTATACCAGCTCTGACTTCAGACCAGAAATGGTCTCCCCAAGAAACTGTTCAACCCATCTGGACAATAAGTAGCTGGACTCCATGCTTAATATATGTTTGCAAGGAAAGAATCTTGATTGAATTTGAACTGTAATGCTGCATCAAGGTGGAGGAATCCACCGGGGGGGAGGGGAGGGGGAGGGGGAGGGGGATTCCCAGAGCCTATGAAACTGTCATATAATTAAAAATTAAAAAAAAAATATTTATTTATTTTATTACAGTCAAATATACAGAGAGGAGGAGAGACAGAGAGGAAGATCTTCCATCCGATGATTCACTCCCCAAGTGAGCCACATCGGCTGGTACGCGCCCATCCAAAGCCGGGAACCAGGAACCTCCTCCAGGTCTCCCACTCGGGTGCAAGGTTCCAGTGCTCTGGGCCGTCCTCGACTGCTTTCCCAGGCCACAAGCAGAGAGCTGGATGGGAAGTGGAGCTGCCGGGATTAGAACCGGCGCCCATATGGGATCCTGGGGCATTCAAGGCGAGGACTTTAGCTGCTAGGCCACGCCGCCGGGCCCTGTTGAAGACTCTTAAGGCAAAAGTAAAGTAATGATAAAAGTAGAAACTGCTAATATGAATAGAACGATTTAGCAGTTACTAGTAGGTAAAATATTGCAGTAATCCATCAAATTGGAGAGCAGCTGACAGACATCATGACGTAAGGCAGAAGAAGAAGTCACAGAACACACAGAAAGGGCTAAGATGATGTAAACACATCCTAATTCTGACAAACAAAACAAGCAAGAAATAATTGGGGCTTAAACTAAGAAAAACAGACCAGTATAGGCTGGAGCAAAGAAAAGGAAATCAGTACAGAAACAGTTAACAAGGATGCTTACTCTCATCATTTCTATTCAATTTAACACGGGTGATTGACAGGGAGGGTGTTTATGAGATCAGCCTGTCACCCACTGGTGTATCTACGGTGCGTTTGTATCCTGGCTTTGTTGATGGGAAAGAAGCTGACTGCATGCTGGAACAGCTCTGTCGAGAGGTGCCCTGGAAGCAGAGGACTGGCTTCAGAGATACCTGTTGGTTGCAGTGGCATCCCGTGCTGAGCACCCTGAAGAAGCGCATCGAAGTGAACACGGGGTACACCTTTAACTCCCTGCTCTGCAATCTGTACCGGAACGAGAAGGACAGCGTGGACTGGCACAGCGATGATGAGCCCTCGCTGGGACAGTGTCCTATCATCGCCTCCCTCAGCTTTGGTGCCACACGTACTTTTGAGATGAGGAAGAAGCCCTCCCCAGAAGAGAATGGAGACTACACCTACGTAGAGAGAGTGAAGATATTTCTGGACCACGGAACCTTGTTAATCATGGAGCGAGCTACCCAAGCTGACTGGCAGCATCGAGTGCCCAAGGAGTACCACTCGAGGGAGCCGAGAGTGAACCTGACCTTTCGGACAGTTTATCCGGATCCAAGAGGGGCCACCCGCTGATGGGACGTCTGTCACAGCAATGCCACAAGGAACCAGGGCCCACCAGGGCTTTGACAAGAAGTGTCCAGAGGCAGTGGGGGGCTCACTTCAGGGATGGCCATGTGGCCCGTGTTGCGGGGCTTGCTCTTAGCTCAGAACCTTGTTTGTAGTGAGCCAACAGTTCTGGGCGGCCTTGTGTGTGCCGTGGGAATGCTTTCTCCTCACTCCGTCTCAGAATCGTATGTTATCTTTAGGCAAATTAAAACTGGCTGTGTGGCTGCTTTTGTGCTTAAAAAAAAAAAAAAAAATCCTAGCCAGATATTCAGGCAAGAAAAGATGCAAAAACGCTCCAACTTAGAATGGAAGGAATAAAACTGTGACATGATTTTATATGTGCTGTACCCAAGCACACCAATACAGAGCAGTGCCATGGACTGATTAATATTTTAAAGTCCTTGATTGCCAACGGTGAAGAGGGTCTCATGCCCTAAACATATCTTGACCCCGAACTACAGAACAACAGGGCTTGTAAAGGCAAAAACCGCAAAGCAGGAGTAATTCAGGAGAACTGAGCTAATGCAGAACTAACTAAAACAATTACTAACTTTGATCCTTTATTGCTGTACCAGGTGAAACTCATTTTTTTTCTCAGTCATTCTTTAACGGACCAGACAGGGCTCTGGCCTTCTTGCCAAGCAAGATAAAGTTTTCTTAGGCTAGGTTACAACATCACGGGTGGGTGGTATCTTATCTAAGATGGAGCCCAGCTCAATGCAGAGTGCTTCACCTTAAACATGTTATTTCATATATTAGCACAGAAAACTCTACCGCAAAATGTTCAGAAATGTGAAATAAATACAAATGAAATTGAACGATGGAAATTTAACATATAAAAATCAAAAGTTGTTTCTATACACAATTATAAACTATTCAATAAGGAAAACAATCCCATTTATGAGAGTATTAATTACACTTCGTGGGGCTCGGCTCAGTAGGCTAGTACTTTTTTTTTTATTGCATTTCATTTTTTTTAAACTAATTACATTGCATTATGTGATACATTTTTTTATGCACTGGGATTCCCCTGCCCCTCCCCAAACCCTCCCCCCATGGTGGATTGCTCCACCTTGTTGCATTTCCATAGTTCAAATTCAGTTGACATTCTTTCATTGGAGGTATTTACCAAGCATAAAGTCCAGCATCTTATTGTAGTAGGCTAGTATTTAAAGTTCTCACCTTGAATGCACCGGGATCCCATATGAGTGCCAGTTCGTGTCCTAACCATCCCACTTCCCATCCAGCTTCTTGCTTGTGATCTGGGAAGGCAGCAGAGGATGTCACAGAGCCTTGGGACCCTGCGCCCATGTGGGAAACCTGGAAGAAGCTCCTGGCTTCTGGCTTCAGATAGGCATAGCTCCAGCTGTTGCAGCCACTTGGGGAGTGAATCATCGGATGGAAGATCTTTCTGTCTCTCCTCCTCTCTGCATAACTGATTTTCCAATAAAAATAAATACATCTTAAAAAAACACTTAGGAATAGGGGTTGGCACAGTGGCATAGCAAGTTAATCCTTTGCCTGCAGCACCAGCATTCCATATGGGTGATGGTTTGTGCCCTGCTGCTGCATTTCTAGTACAGCTCCTTGCTTGTGGCCTGGGAGAGCAGCAGAAGATTGCCCAGGTCCTTGGGGCCCTGCACCCATCTGTAAAACCTGGAAGAAGCTCTTGGGTCCTGGCTTTGGATCAGCTCAGTTCTGGCCATTGCAGCTAGTTGGTTCATAATCCAGTGAATGGAGAATATTTCTATGTCTCTCCTTCTCTCTGTAAATCTGCCTTCAGATAAAAATAAATGTAAAAACTTCAGAATAAACAAAAAAGTAAAAGGCCTGTAAATTAAAAATTATTATAAAACATTTTGAAAGAAATTAAAGACAAATGAAAAATATCTCCTGATCATGAATTGAAGAATTAATAGCATTAACACACCCCTACTACCCAAAACAATATAAAGATTTGGTATAATCTTTATCAAAATATCAATGACATATTTCATGCAAATAGAGAAAATAATTCTAGGAGCAGGCTTTTGGGTTAGTATTTAAAGGTGCTTGCATCCTACACAAAATGCCAGGGTTTAGTTCCCAGCTCTTGCACCTCAAGTTAGCTTCTCATTAATGCATATCCTGGTGGGGAGGGGGATGGTGATGTTCCATGTGATTGGTTTCCTGCCATAGGGTCCAACCTGGTGGCATGATAGGTTAAGCATCACCTGCAATGTTAACATCCTATATGCGTGCAGGTTTGAGACCTGACTGCTACACTTCCTAACCAGCTCCCTATTAATGGTCTGGTAAAGCAATGGAGGGATGACCCAAGTGTTTTGGTCCCAGTTGTTGACATGGGAGAACTGAAAGAAGCTCTTGGGTCCTGGATAAGTCTTGCCCATCCCTAGCTATTGCAGCTGCCTGGATAGTGAAACAGCAGATGGAGGATCTCTTTGTGCCTTTCTGCCTCTCTCTAACTCTGAATTTCAACTAAATAGATACATCTTTAAAAACTTAATTTATGTAGATTCATTACTTTACATAGGTAAAGCACCCCTGCCCGTCCAATCCCTGGTAATGAGCCTGGGGAAAGCAGTGGGAGGTAGCCCCAAGTACTTGGGTCTTTGCACCTACATGGGAAACCTTGAAGAAGCTCCAGGCTTTTGGTTTTGACCTGCCCAGTCCTGACTGTTGCAGCCATTTGGGAAATGAACCAGAAGATCAAAGATCTCTCTTTCTCTCTGTCTCTCTCTGTAACTCTGTCTTTCAAACAGACAAAATAAATCTTTCGAAAGTAAACAGATCTCATGTAAGTTACAGAATTCGAGGCTGCTGTGCAACCCATGCAGTGGGCCAAGAGAAGGAATACAGGTGCCCACTGGGACAAAATGGAGAAATACCCATGTGGTACCTTGGATGAGGTCCACTGAGGGCTTCTGAGGCTTACAAAGCCTGCACCATGAGACCCCCTGGGCCAGACTACTGCAACTGCTGATGATGTAAGCAAATCCGGGACTGGGGGAGGGCCAGGGACCAAAGACCTGGTGTTAAGGCCTCTTCAGGCCAGGCAGCAGCACCCTCTGGTGCACACAAGAGCCAGGGCTTGGGGTGGACCAGGCAGGGGGCTTACAGGGCCACCCAGGCCAAGATGTTGCGCAAGCTAATGTATGCAAGAGCCAAGACCAGGAGCAGAGATGGCTGTGAGCCTGGAAGAGGGGCCTCCTCAACCAGATAGCTGTACCAGCTGGCACATTTAAGACCCAGGAGTGGGGGCAAGTTGGGAAAGGGGACCCAAAGACCTGGTGTTACAGACATCTCCAGATGAGGCTTCTGAAACTACTGGAATGCATGGGTATTGTGGCTGAAGTTGGGTCAGGCATGGAATTGTAAAAAGCCATCCTGAGGGCGTCATCGGGCCAGGCTGCTGTACTCACAGGTACAAACAACAGTGGCTTGACTTGGGTATGTCCATGGTGCAGCTCTTTGGGTCTTCCTGCTCAACCCTGGTTCCCACATATGCCAACAAATGCAGTGGCCTAGTTCAGAGAGGCCTTTGACATCTTTGGACCTACCTTCCTGATCCGTACCTAGACCCAGCCTTTGTACGCACTGACAGAGGCAATCAATGACCTGTTCTATGTACATCTCACTTCCCAATTAATCAATTAAGTGGCATCTCCCCCAAGATGTACTTCCCCCTACTAGAGACCTGGGGCAATATCATGTGGCCACTCTCTTTCCCAGGCACATGAGTAGTCTGGTAATGCAGACAGGCAGTCTCTCTCTCTCTCTCTCTCTCTCACTCTCTTTGAGAAGCACAGGATGCAGGGCAAAGGCATTTGCCACTCTCTCCTACCTTTCCCCTCCTGGCCCACCTGATCCTTGAACACAGCCCATATTGTGAGCCCCTTGCCCTATAAATACATTGTTAATTTTTTTTTTTTTAAAAAATCAGTGATGTACCAACACTAAGAATAGTATGTCTTAATAAGCAAAAGAGGATGATTATTTTAAGAAAGGATTAAACAATGAGAGTATCAGGCGAAAGTGTTTCAAGCTATGGGAATTGCAAGTGTAAAGGTTCTGAGTTAAAAGCAAGGAAGAAAATCAATGTAGCTGAAGCAGAGTAAGTGAGGAAATAGTGTAACAATATAAATAGTGTAACAATATAAGGCCAGAGTGGGAAACAAAATTACTCAAGTATCAGGAGCCACAGACTTACGGACCTTACACTTGGCTTACCTGACAGCCTGCTGCATCACAAAGCCTGCCTTGGGCAGACAGGACCACAGCAAGTAGGATATTATGGCTAGAACATCCCGTGCAAAGCAAGCAGAACAGAGCCTCCACCATTGTTCCCATTCAAATAATTAGTTTCCCCCCTGTTTCAACATAGATGATTAGTTCTTCCCTGTTTCCAAGAAGATAATTAGTTCCAGGAAACCCCTCCCCTTCCCCTCCTCCCCTAGAGAAGAAGGTATATATATGAGGAATAAAATAAAGGGCATTAGCACTCTCTTTCACCAAGTACGTGTGTCCGTGTGTTTCCTGGGCCAGCAGCCCAGGGCTAGCAGCCCGGCATTCCCAGTCCACCCTCAGGGTTTGAGCGTTGTGTCCTGCAGGTCCAGACACTTAAGAGTCTGTTAGCTTGGGTAGAGTTAATAATAAATCAAGAAAGGTGAGAATGGAAAACTGATGAAGCAGGATTTTTTGAAAATTCTGGGTTCAAGGGCAATATTGGTACTTATTTTATTTTATTTATTAATTTTTATTTGGAAGGCAGATCTACAGAGGGAAACAGAGACAGAGCTTTTTGACTGCTAGTTCAGTGCTGAGCTGCTCTGAAGCCAAAAGCCAGGAGTTTCTTCCAGATCTTCCATATGGAAGCAGGGACCCAAGGCCTTCAGTCATCCTCCACTGCTTTCTTAGATCATTAGCAGGGAGCTAGATGGGAACTGGAGTAACTGGAACATGAGCTTGCATGGGTCTTCACACAAATAAACCACTCTTACTTAGGCCAGGGATATAAAAACAACTTCATGTCACTGCGGTTGGGGGCGATGAGCTTTTTTTTCGGTCCCCTACCTGATATCTGAGAGTATTTCTTAAACTTCCATGTTTTCTGCTATCCTGTTTTTTTTTTTTTTTTAAGATTGATTTATTTGTTTATTTTTACTTGGAAAGTTGGATATACAGAGGTGACGAGAGACAGACAGAAAATCTTCCGTCCATTGATTCACTCCCCAAATGACCGCACGGGCTGGAGCTGAGCCAATCCAAACCCAGGAGGCAGGAACTTATTCTGGTGTCCCACACAGGTTCTGGGTCTCCCACGCAGGTGCAGGGTCCCAAGGCTTTGGGCCGTCCTCGATTGCTTTCCCAGGCCACAAGCAGGGAGCTGGATGGGAAGTGGGGCTGCCAGGACTTAGAACCGGCCCCCGTATGGGATCCCGGCTTGTGCAAGGCGAGGACTTTAGCCACTAGGCTACTGCATCAGGCTCTGCTCGCCTGTTTTCAAGTAAACTCCCTTACCTTAACTAAGTCCCTCTTCACTTTATTGGGTTATAAAGCCTTGAGAGCCTAATAATATTTGTTTTACTTTGAAAGGCAGAGTAACAGAGAGAGACATAGATTTAATCTGCAGGTTACTCCCCAAATATATGCAATGGCTGGGGCTGGGTCAAGTGAAAACCAGGAGCCTGGATCTCCCACATATGGGTGGCAGAGACCCAAGTACTTTGGGCCATCTTTTGATGCTTTTCCAAGTTCATTAGCAAGCACCAGGATCAAAAGCTGAGCAACAGTGTCTCAAATCAACAAATCAGCCATCTGAGGACTGATTCAGCAGATGAAAAATTTTTCTCATGTACACTCTGTCTCCTTTAAGTTTCACTTTCATAGAAATAAACATCTAAAAATTTTTTTTTAATTTTTGTTGTTTTTACTATGAAACAGCAAGACATCATTAATTTTATTGCCAAATGCTTACCACTGGTAACAAGAGTAAAGTAATTTATCATATTCCAATTTTTGTCTTGGCTATAAGGGAGCTCAAGGCCAAAGTAAACTACTACTAGCCTTATAATCTTTCCATTATGAGGGCCCGGCGGCGTGGCCTAGCAGCTAAAGTCCTCGCCTTGAACGCCCCGGGATCCCATATGGGCGCCGGTTCTAATCCCAGCAGCTCCACTTCCCATCCAACTCCCTGCTTGCGGCCTGGGAAAGCAGTCAAGGACGGCCCAAAGCTTTGGGACCCTGCACCCGCGTGGGAGACCCTTAAGAGGTTCCAGGTTCCCGGCTTTGGATTGGCGCAGCACCAGCCGTTAGGCTCACTTGGGGAGTGAATCATTGGATGGAAGATGTTCCTCTCTGTCTCTCCTCTCTGTATATCTGACTTTGTAATAAAAATAAATAAATCTTAAAAAGAAATCTTTCCATTATGTACTTACGTTAACATCAGAGGCAGACATCTTCTATCCACTGGTATACTCCTCAAAGGACTACACAGCCAGGAATGGGGGAAGCAGAAGTCAGAAGCCTACCCTTAAGTGCCTTCACTGCAGACTTTCTCAGGCCCCAATCCTTTCCTTAGGTTGCAATTCCTCCTAAATAATAAAATTAAGGAAGTGACATAAGCTAATCTGTAACCAAACCCTCTACTTTCCCCTATGGCTAACACAGTTAATATCTCAAAGTTAGCCTCTGTTCAGAGAACATTGCAGACATTCACAAGCCCCAATAAAAGTAATATCCAGTCTACCCCTAAACCCAGACACATTGACCACGATCATTGATCAAACAAATGAGGGCCTTTTGTACTATGGACCAATCAGAAACCCAAACACAAGCTGATCATCCATTGCTGACCCTGAAATTTGAATTATAGAATCCACTGCTTTAATCCTTCAGGGAGTCCAAGAATTGAACATTAGCAATCTTGCTCCTTGCTCTGGGAATTGCAAATACATATATTTTTTTCTCCAGCACCCTTTTGTCAGTTACTGATTTACTTAGCCCTAGGCAAGGGAACCCAGGTAGTCTGTAGCAATTTCCCCAACCAGTTTTGGGGACATTCTATTTATAATTACCCCACTCCAACCTCAAATCTACCAATTCTGTTTTCATCTCAGAGCTTTTACTCTTGCCTGGAATACTCTTCCCTTTAGTTATATACAAGACTTACTACGTTACTTCAATTCTTTTCGTTACCATTGATACGATACTCTTGAACTTTCTTATCTAAAACTGTAAAGCTCCACGACTCTGTTCCAGCATTTCCTGTGTCCCTTCTGTGTTTTATTTATTTATTTCTCTTTCCTTGGTAGTTATCATCATGGGACACATTGTATTTTTTGCGAGATTTACTTTTTGAAGCTGGCATTGTGATATAGCAGGTTAAGCCTCCACCCACAATGCCAACAGTCCATATTATCACTGGTTCACTCTCCAAAGGACTGAAGCATCCAGGGCTGGGCCAGGCCAAACCCAGGAGCCAAGAACAACCTGAGTCTCACACATTGGCTGGAGAAACCCAATAACACTAGCTATGTTCTCCCAAACACACCAGAAAGTTAACAGATGAGAAGCAGAAAAAGCAATCCAATGTAGAATGGTAATATCACAAAGCAACTTGCTAGCCCACTATGCCCCTGAACACCTTCTATTTTATTTACTTTGTGTATTATCTGTCAGACTAAAGTGTACGTTCCATGAGGTCAGGGAGTTTTCCCTATTTTGCTTACCCTTGTAATGTCAGCAACCAGAGAGAGCTTGAAACAGCAAGTAAGCAACAAACACTTGTACCAGCAAGCACCAGTTAGCACACTGTACTGCAATTGATCTGTTCACAATAAGCACATAGTAGGCATTCGATAAATATTTCTTGAATGGATCAACGAATGAAAATCTTTATTATATAAACTAGAAAGCAGTCCCACAATGCATGATCACTATGCAATGGCTACCGTGTTCCTACCTGGCCCACAAGGAAAAGGTGGTTTGCTGCTCTTCCTAAGACCTGCCTCCATGCTTTCCACAGGAGGAAGCACTTCTTTCTGGCCCCTCCACCTGCCACCTCAAAATCAGTTTCAGCCTTTGCTATAACTGGAACTTTAAAGTGAACTGTTATTAACCATATAGGAGATAAGTCTGTCACTTCTTACTTTCAAGACTTACTTGAACACAAAAGACTAATTTAATCTGCATTCCATAACTGACTAAATATCTACAACACTTGATATTTCCCAGATCATCTTGTGCCTATTCAGCCATTTGCTCTCCATACCAACCCTGATTATATCAACATTTTCCATAATCTAGATGAACAACCAGAGGTACATCGAGGTCACTAGTCCAGGGTCATTTAATGATAACTCAGGATTGGGAATCAAAAATAAAGTCTTGGTGGGTGCCTGGCCAAGATTTCTCCATGCTCTGAGCCCCAATTCCAGCCACCGCGTCCACGCGGTGACCTGTCCATGGGCCTGCCCGAACTCCAGAGACTGCTCCCTTATTGGTGAGTTTGAGTGGAGAAGTTTGGAGGGCTGGGCAAGCCCGGGGCCGGGCCCCACCCACCACCACCATGGCGCGGGGGAAGGGATTGGGGAGGGGGCAGACTTGGGACTTGGGGATTTAAATTTCCAGCAGCCTGTTGGCTGCTGGTGGGTGCCAGGCTGGGATCATCTCCATGCTCGGAGCCCCAATTCCAGCCACCAAGTCCACGCGGTGACCTGTCCCTGGGCAGCCAACACGCCATTCAATGCCAGGCTCTGCTTGCTGGCCGCCCAGCAGCCAGCTGTGGGGTTTCAGGGCTTTGAGTTGCTGCTTAGGTAGCTCCATGTTAAGCCAACTGTACTTCTGGGATGTCAATCAATCCTAAAGACTCCCAACGACAGAGTAACGTTTTCTTTGAAGGTAAGGGAGGGTAATGAAACCTAGTAGGTTGGAAGAGAGGGACCAGATGATCTTTATGGATAACACTAAAATCCTGTGTAGTATTTGTAATCACTGAACAATGATGACTACCTAACACCAGTCCATGCAAAAGCTGAGGCTCGCGGCTTGTCTAGCATGATCATATCCTATTACCTGACATAATGATGGATCAAGAAATGGGTCATATTAGACAGGGGCATGACATTAAGTAGCACACGAGAGAACCATATCCGGGGGTAGATTCTATGGGGGATGTTTGGGCCAAACACTGCTCAAGAGTTGAAGGTGTGATGGACTAAGCTAGGTGTGACCAAGGAGCTTGCCATCAACCACAGGTAAAGTAACCCACAACAGTCTGAACTGGTCAAGGCAACAGCATCCAATGTCCATCCTGAATAGGGTGTGGGGTGGGCCAGGCTGCAACGTTCCCCAACTCATACAAGGCCAATTGGAAGGCCAGACTATGCCAGACACTGGCCTAAAACCCAATAGCATGTATGAGAACTGGGTCTGGGAGTGGATCAAGTGGAGGAACTTGGGAAACTCCCCTGGTGGGTCATAGCTCCCGCTGGTGAATGCATGGTCCAGACCTGGGGGTTGGACAAGCTGGGCAAAGTAGTTCCAATGGCTGGCTAATGTGTGGGTTGGTAATGGAATGAGGCGGACCGGGCAGGACTGAGCAAACCTTAGCCCACAAGCAAAATTAGAAATCAGGATAGAGCACAGGTCATGCCAAGCTAGGTTGTAGCACCTACTGGTCTGCATGAGCCAGACGCTAAGACACAGTGTCTCTGACAAGGGCCGGGACAGGTGAGGGGCTGAGCTAAGTTGAGTCAGAGCAACCACTGGCATGTGCGTGATCTACAGCTGGGAAGAGGCCCAGTTGGGGAGCTAACGGGACACCCTAGCTGGGTTGAGGTTCCCACAAAGGAGCACATGGGCTGGAATGGTGGCTGTGATCTGATCAGGGTACAGTTGTAATCTCACTTAGCACAATTGTGAACTGGGAAAGGACGCCCCAAGCCGGGCTAGACTCCAACACCATCTGGTGTCCTGGAGGACCAGGGTAGATGTGAGACAGACTAGGCTAGGTCTCAGTCCCTACTGAGCCATGTGTGAGCCATATGTGGGTATGGATGAGCCATGGCTGGGCTGCAACATCCAACAGCAAGGACCAGTTTGGGTTGAAGGTCAGTCAGGAAAAGCCACTGTTCCTGCTAGGACAGGAGGTTAACTGAGAAGGGCTGGCTCATGGACCCACTGGTATGTGCAAAATCTGGCTTGGGAGAGATTCTGATGGAGGAGCCTGGGCAACTCCTCTGGCAGGACACAGTCCCTGCAGGTAAGCACAAGAAGCATGATAGGAAACAGCCCAGAATAGGCCATGGAAAGTTTCCCACTGGCATACATTTGGCATGGGTCAGGGGCAGACCAGGCTGAATCAGTTCATGTCATCCACTGGTGAATCCGAGCAGCAAAACAGAGTGTGGGTCGAGCCAGGTTTGGTTGCAACAAAAAAACATTGCATGTTACAGAATGCCATGGTGAAGTTACCTGTACTGGATGTGACTGCAGCGCCCAACCAGCACACATGAGAACCAGGAAGGGAGGGGGCAGAGCCGACAGGGGAATAAAGGGAGGTTCCCTTGCTGGACAGCCACTCCCACTGGAGAGCGTGAGCTGCGATGGGGTCAGACCAGACTAGGCAGGGCTACAACACCTATGTACCTCATGTGGACTAGATCAGGGAAAAGCCAGGCTGGGCTGATTATTCCTACTGGTGCAAACAAAATTAGAGTGGGTGATGGTTGTTTGGGCTTAACCACAGCATCAGCTGGCAGAAGCTGGCACTGGAGTCTAATTCTATCAAGTTAAACCACAGAACCACCTGGAGAGTGCATAGTCCGGGAGTGGAAGTGGCCTAGAAGGGAAATAATGGGCTCCTCCCTCTTGGGTTACCACTTCCACTAGAGGGCATAAAAACCAGGCTAGGGGTTGGGGTGGCTAGACAGAAGCACCCAACAACATCCGTGAAGGGTGAATAGTGGAGCTGGTTAGATGGAACTAGGCTTTAATGCCCATTGATATGTATGAGAACTGAATGGGATGTGGGACAGACGGAACTAGTCTGTTGTACATACTGGCAAAACAGGGTAGGGGGCAGGCCTGGTGCCGATTATTGGGAGTCACCACCACTAGGCTGCAGCTTCTACTGGTTTATGTGAGGGCCGAGTGTGTGCTGGGCAGAACCAGGCTGGACTGCAACACCCTTTGGTTCCAGTGGAAGACAGGGCTGGAAACAGAACTGATACAGCAATTGCAACCACCAGCTGATCAGGGCAATGGACTGTGCCAGGCCCTGTACTTGCTAGAACATACAAGAATCTGGTCTGGGAACACCTCACACAAAGTTTCTTTGGGGATCTCCCCATTCGTACTGCCGTACTCAGAACCCTAACCATGAAGAAACAGAGGACAGATGAAGTCAGTCAACCACCTCAGTCCTATGCTGGCAGTGAAAAACAGGGCAAACGGAGACTCTAAGATGGACTATGTCAATCAGTGGGTTCTTCAACAACCTCATCATGCTTGGAGTGGCGAGATTGGCAGCAACTCATAACTGTTGAATTATCAAAACCACTTGAGCAAGACCCTCGGAGCATTCCCCACATCAGGGACCTGGGGTGGGTGGGAAATTGGATCAGGCTTCTCCTTTAAAACACCCTTTACCTCAGACACATGAAGGAAACAATGTGGAAATAATGGTGTTAGCCACTTTGCTATAGCCCTTGAACCTTTTTATCCTAATTAACTATGTAAAGATTGCCAAAAATATAATTTTAAAAAATGGAAAAAAAAGTAAAGTCTTAAAAAAATTAAAAAGTTTTAAAAAGAGCTGTTTAGTCTCACTGGAAAGACAGACTTACAGAGATAAGGAGGGACAGGAAGATCCTCCATCTGCTGGTTCACACCCCAAATGATCATAACAGCCAGCACTGAAGCAATCCAAAGTCAGACACCTGACGCTTCTTCCAAGTCTCCTATGTGGATGCAGTATCCCAATGCCATCCTCCATTGATTTTCTAGGCCATAAACAGAGAGCTGGATGCAAAATGGAGTAGCTGTGAAACTAACTAGCACCCATATGGGATGCCAGTACTTGGAGCAGAAGGATTAGCTGGGTGAGCCAATGTGCAATCCACAGATTTCAAGTTTTTTATGCTCTATTTAGAAGTTTATTTATAGACAATTTTACAAGGAAAAAAAAACTATAAAAATTAGGTTAAGTGAAATGAGCCAGACCCAAAAAGACAAATAATACATCCTTTCTATGAGTCATAAACATTTAAAAATCGTGTGGATGTGGAGAATCAAGATGGCAGAATACGGCAAGGACACATTTAAACAGAGAAATATTAGCCAGTATGAGCAGAGAGAGCAAATTCCAGGAAATAGGAGAGGGCAGAACAACAGCACAGCAGTACCTGGAGACTGACAGAGAAGGAAAACAACCAACACAAGGGTGTGCTGTTGCAGTGATGATAACCCAGCGACATTCAGCGAGTGGCAACACAAATTGCACCGGCAGCCTGAACTGCACCAGCAACCAAGTGGAAAGGGACATCTACCAGGAGCTCAGGCAGTGGCCCCAGACAAAGGACTGCCTGCCCAGCTCGTCTGTTTGATTTGACCAGGAGTACAGACAGAGCAGCAGATCCCAGACAAGGAGTACAGGAGCAAGGTGGATTTTACAACCCAGTCTGCATTCTAGGACTGCATCGGGCACCATTTCATTTAAACAGGCAAGGGCTATGGACAATACTGCACGTACAGTGAGCAGGAAATGAATTCATTTCTGGCTCAGCAAACTGTAATAATGTGGCAGCATGTAGGTTCCACCCAAGATAGGTCAGGGTAGCTTTCAGATCTGTCGGCCAGCATATCAAGAACTCTAGTAGTGGCATATCAGGCTCCATTGTAGCAAAGAATTTAAGACTGCAGGGACAGAAGTGAACTGCGCATGCACTGAGCTGGGAGCAAACTCACTGAGCTCAGTGCATTGCACTGGTCACACAGGAAAATAATACCGACTACAGCATTGTATGATACAGGTCAAAATAGGTCCGTGTGGCCCTCAGACCTAGCAGCCAACAGGTTCCAGCAAGATCAGCACCATCCAAAATCTACCTATGTAGAACACCTGGTGTCTCCCTAATCCTGGGAACTGCTCCAACCAGAAGTGGGAGCAAGTTTATACAGAAAACAGTGCAGCCTCAGCATGGTATCTCAGGAGGTGGAGACTGGTAGGCCACAAGCTGGGGCTACAAAGATCATGGCAGAAATCTAACATAAGAGCCCAGACCTGGAACTCGCTGGAGGGAGTGGCACAAGTGACTGCAAACAAAGAGCCATGCACCAACCGCAGTAAGTAAAATTGAATTGTCCACCTGTGGGTGACACAGCTTAGAAATCTGCCTCAAGGAGAAGACTCTGCTAACCAGAAGTACAATGACCAAGAGCAACAGAAGAGACAAATGCACAATGAATATTACTGAACACTCTCCTGCAAAGGAGCAAAACTCTTTGCCAACCTTAGAGTTAACTGAGGAAGACATTGAGAAAATGGAGGACACAGAATTCAAAACACTTGTTATAAAACTTCCTAACAACAATGAGAAGCATGTAAAGCAGGCATTCAAGGAATTTAAGGAATATGTCACACTGGAAAGGCATCAAATGAAAGCTGATATATTAGAAATGAACAAGACAGTGGAGCAACTGAAAAATAAAGTGGAGAGTCTCCAAAACAGAATGAAGGAAGCAGAAGAAAGAATCTCAGAATTGGAAGATATTTCCTGTCACCATGGGGAAACAAACAAAAAGCTGGAAGTAGAGCTGGATCCGGCTATAAAAAGTATTAAAGAATCTGAAAGACACTATTAAAAGGCCAAATATAAGAGTTATGGGAGTCCCAGATGATGCAGAAAGATGAGCTGGGTTTAAAAAACATATTTAATGAAATAATAAGGGAAAATTACCCTAATCTAGAGAAAGAACTAGGAAACAACATCCAGGAGGGCCACAGAACTCCCAACAGGGTTGACCAAAAGCAGTCTGCACCACCACACATGATAATCAAGCTCTCTTCAATTGAACATAAGGAAAAGATTCTTAAATGTGCACATGAAAGACATCAATTGACATATGAATGAATGCCAATTAAACTCACAGGAGACCTCTCACAGGAAACTCTACAGGCCAGAAGAGAATGGAGCGACATATTCCAGATTCTAAAAGCCAGAAATTGTTGGTCTAGGATAACGTACCCAGCAAAGCTTTCCTTTGTCTTTGAAAATGGAATAAAATTCTTCCACAGTAAAGAAAAGACTATGCCTCTTCCAAAACTGCCCTACAAATGATACTTAAAGACGTTCTCTTGACAGAGAAGAGGAATAGCACCCACCAAAAGAAAATTTCACCAAAGGCAAATGTGAAGAACATCTCAGTAAAATAACAACAGAAGACTAAGTCAATGAACCCATTGCTAAAATGACAGGACCAAATTACTACCCATTCATATTAACCCAGAATGTGAACTATTTAAACTGATCAATCAAATGTCAGAGATTAGTAGACTCGATTTAAAAAAAAAAAAAGCAAAACCCATCCATTTATTTCCTACAGAAAATGTACCTCACCAACAAAAGTAAGCGCAAACTGTATCTCATGGATTTTGATTTATTTGAAATTTAGTTTTGTCTCTTCAAAACACAGTAACTGTGTAATGGAGACTATCATATCCAGTAGCATGTTATTTAACTTCATAGCATTGTAAATTTCTATTTTTCTTCCTGTTATTGATTTGTATTGTGGCTTTTCATTTAGGGGAATGTACAGTAATTGTGTTATGGAGACTCTCATATCCAGATGTGAGGATACAATACAGTATGCATCTCTACTTCCAGATCAAAGATGGACTCCCAACGAAATTAACTATATCTTGACAATAGGATGCTGCACACTCTGTCATTGTCCATGCCCTCAATGATGGACATATGACTGTGTATGAAGAATTATACTATAGTAATGGTATAGGGGAACTCAGTGGGGGGAGGAGGGAACTTGGGGAAGGGATAAGGGAAATCCTGGGGCCTATTAACCGTATCATAAAATGATAATAGTTTGTTAAAAAGTGAAAAAACAATCAATCCATTTCTCCATCAGAGGGGACAGGAAATTTATTACCTTCACCATCACTGTTGCTTCTTCAGGGGAACAGGTTGACAAGAACCTGGAGTCAAGACCTGAGAATTGAACTCAGGCACTGTGATGTGGGACATGGGCATGTTAACCATCAGGCCAAATACTGTTTCTTGGGATTTTTTAAAAGAAAGTTATATTTATTCATCTGAAAATCTGAATTACAGAAAGAGAGGAACAGACAGAGAAAGATATCTTCCAACTGCTGGTTCATTCTCCAGACCAGTGCTAGGCCAGGCCAAAGCCAGGAGTCAGGAGCTCTATCCAGGTCTCTCATGTGGGTAATAGGGCACCAAACACCTGGGCCATCCTGTGCTGATTTTTCTGGTGATTAATAAGGAACTGTATCAGAAGTGGAGCAGCAATGACACAAAGTAGCACCACTATGGAATGCCAGTGTCATAGGTAAGCAGCTTTACCCACTATGCCATAATACCAGACAGAGTGCTGACTCTTGCTGGGATCATTTTAAAACAAATATTCCCACTTACAATTACTGTCCTTCCCTGCTCAGCATGTGGTAGAGAAGAAGTGTAGATTGGGAACCAGAAAAACTTGGTAGTAACCCCAACATTTTCTTTTTATCTTTCTTTCTTGGCTTCAGCTCCTTAGCTATACAATGGGGGATATATTATGTCATGGCAATGCTTTTCAGGCTCTGAGAATCTAGTAGGAGTTTGCAATATCTTACACATGTTTTAAGGGCCCACTCAAATACTGCTTCTTCCAGGAAGCTTTCTCCAGGCCTCTGCTCTTGGGCCTGACCCTGATCTGAGTCCCTAGAGTGCCAGCATTCCAAATGTTTGATTCTTCATCATACTCTGACAACATTTCTTGGACTGCTATGTGTTTTTTACTTTTCACATGCATTTTATTTCCCAGGGTGCTTATAAATCTGGGGCCCATCTCTTTGAATTCTCTGTTGCCTTTCTGGAATAACATAACACGAGACCCTGCCAGGGGATGAGGTTACAGACATAAACTCTTTTTTTTTTCAAGCAGATAAATTTTTCAAAGTGAGGATTCTACAGGGATATGAATGACTCAACATAATTTTGACTAGATGTTCATCTTTCGATGTGTACTTAACCTTTGAACCCTACATCTGGTTATTGATGTCCCTTTCAGGAGATGTATGATTGAGAAAGTACTTTAAAAAAAGGCAGATGAACAAACCTAACCATTGAATCATACTTGTGGCTAACAGCTGTGGGACAAACTGGTGTGAAAAAAGAAAGAAATGAGAAAGATGAGATTTGAGGAAATCCAGGGTGCTCATTTGACCCTGCTGTCACCAGTCCTCAGGAGCAGTGATTATAGAAAACCCTCTTCTGTGTTAATTACAAGAATCTATTGTTGCTCCTGAAACACACATAACTGAAGTTTGTAAATATCTGCATTTAAACATGGGGGCTGTCAATCTCCAGAATAATGATATCCAATACAAATATGATACCAGTTACATGTGTCATTTAGAGTTTGTTTACTTTTTTGCGGCACCTCAGAGATGATTAGCCACTTCAGAATGAATGAAGCTGAATATCTCCTTCACAGCCATTGGCTGCCAGAAGTTGATGAAGATGAACTTCATACTTTTTGTGAGAAATGTATGGCCACAGAAGCTGCTGCTGACCCTTTAGGTGATGAATGGAAGGGTTACGTGGTCCAAATCAGTGGTGAGTATGACAAGCAAGGTTTTCCCATGAAGTGAAGTATCTTGACCAATGGCCAAGTCTTCCTGCTGCTGAGTAAGTGGTGTTGCTATTACAGTCCGAGAGAAACTGGAGAAAGAATGTATACATTTGTTTGGGGCTGCATTGTTGATGGCAATTTGAGTATTATCAACTTGGGCATTGTGAAAAAACAATAACAACAACAAATAAAATATTCCTGGATTGACTGATACCATGGTGTTTCATTGCCCGGTACCTGAAAGAGCCAGCAGAATCCACAAACTTGTCAGTCTCTTTGAAGAAGATGATGAACACCAGAATGATATAAGGAAGCCCTCAAATGAAGAAGATAAGAACTCTAGGACCAGGGGCCACCATATTGCTTGGCAGGTATGCACCTCTCAGTGGGGCTACACGTTGATGAGGGGCTGTCTGGCAAGTCTGAATGGGGACCACTTGGGACTTGTTTGACACCTATAAGGGTGATTTCTGGCGGCTTTCATGGACCAGGCTGCTGCACCAGCAGGTAATCAGGGGAAATGAGATGGGGTGGATTGGGTGGGGCAAATTAGAGGGCCTCCCTGGGACAGACCAAGGCACATGACAATCCATCTAGAATCAGGAGTTGGGAGCAGATCAGACCATGCTAGGTCACAGCAACTCCTGATGTTCAGAAGAGCCATCTTTGGAGGCAGGTCTGGTAGTTTGTTGGGTTTTCCTGACGAGGCTGCAGCATTCACCAATGCATGTAAGACCTGGGGCTGGGGATAAGCTGGGACCAGATAGGCCACAACACCTGCTGGTTCACATGAGAGTCAAAGCTGAAGGGTGGGACTGGCCAGTCAGTCCCACCAACCAGTATGTGAATTAGATGGCACAGGAGGTCGGCTGAACCTGACCCTGCACCAGGTGGCACACATAATAGCCAGGTCTGAGCACCTCCCAAGTGAGGTTCCTTAGGGAACTACCTACTTGAACCATTGTGCTTGATTCCCAACCTTAGGGGAATTACAGACATGTGGTTCAACCTGGAGTACATATTGCAGGACTGGGCCACCTCAGTTGCTGATGCCTGTGCAATAGAGAATATACCCAGATGCACCTGAAAAACAAGACAGCCAGCTCATCTAAGCCAACAGGGGACCTCAAGTTCCTCTTCAAAGAATGGAAAGATGGAAAGGTTGAACAACATCCCAGGCTAGGTTTTATAGCATGCACCTAGGTTTGTGGACACACTGAGGTACACATGGCCATCCAATGGGCCTTAGAATTTCTAATATCTGGTGCAAGGAAGACGACAACTTCTCAGAATAATCAAGAACCACTTCTCAGAACTACTCAAGGGACACGATTGAAACATTCTTCCCCTCATTGGGGTCTCTAAGATGACATCAAATCACTGTCTATGTCAGCAGGAATTGATATAGACTGACAGCATGGAGTGGTATACCTCCCTTCCTCGCTCCTACTCTCACACGGCAGGGAAAAACTGA
Source organism: Ochotona princeps (assembly GCF_030435755.1). Lineage (NCBI taxonomy): Eukaryota > Metazoa > Chordata > Mammalia > Lagomorpha > Ochotonidae > Ochotona > Ochotona princeps. The sequence goes on from NC_080865.1 coordinate 37,933,573, forward strand.
AACATTTATCTTACCCACTTTTCCCACCCCCTGCCTGCCACCCTGATCCTCTCCATTATAATTAGAAGGTCACATGTGTCTGTAACCCCACCCACCTTGCAATAAATATTGAAATTAAGAGAAAACAAAACAAAACAAATCTAGGATCAAAGCACCCAAGATTCAGTGTCTTACTCCACATGCCCTGCAATAAAAATGCCAATGTATTTGCTCTGAAGAAAAGTATACTAAGAAGAATAAAGAAGAGGATTCAGAATAAGTTAAATTTTTGACCCACAGAATGAAGGAGGCCAAAGAAAACTAACAGCAACAGATTGCTAAGAGATGTGGAGATGTAGGTTGTCTTCTCTAAGAGCCTTTACTTCTGTATCTAAGTCCGGTCAAAAATAAGATTTAAAAGTATCAAATCATATGCAAAATCTCTCGCCGCCCCCTCCCAAAAAAGGGGAGAAATCTATTTGGGACATGGATAAGAAAAAACAAAGCAAAACAGTAATTTAGTGGGGCTGGTGCTGTATGGCATAGTGAGTAAAGTCACAGCCTACAATGCCAGCATCCAATACAGGTACCAAATTGTATCCTGGCTGCTCTACTTCAGATCCAACTTCCTGCTAATGGCCGGGAAAAGCATTAGAAGATGGCCCAATTATTTGGACCCCTGTTACCCACAATCTGGCCCAACCTTGTCTGATGTGGCCATCTGGTGAGTATATGGATGATCTCTCTCGACCTCTGTAACTCTGACTTTCAAAATAAATAAATGAATTTTTGAAAAACAAATGAATATATTTCAACATATCATCAATAAAAATTAGTGGTGAAATATAGTGTATATTTTACATTTGCATCGTATTTGAATTAAGACAAGCCTTATAAGTGCTCAATAGTCACATGTATCTGCTCATTACCATGTTAGAAAGAGTAGTTGTAAGCCAACCTCCACCCAAATTTATTTATATTTTGTTATTTTAAAGGGAGGAAAGGAGAGATAGAGAAAGAGAAAGAGAGGAGAGAGAGAGAGAGAGAGAGAGAGAGAGAGAGGAATGTCCCATCTTCTGTTCACTTCTCAAATGCCAGCAAAGTCGGGCATGGGCCAGGCTGAAACAAGCATCCAGAAACTGAATCTGGGTCTCCCAATTGGCCCAATACTTGAATCATCTGCTGTGGGAGTGCTATTTTAAATAGGGAAGTCAGAAACAACCTCTTTGGAGAGAAGATTTCTGTGCAGAATCCTCAAGAAGTGAAGTAGTAACCTTTTTCTCAAAGAAATGGAGAAAATATTTCAGGAAGAGAGAACTGCCTGTTCAAATGCTTTGAGTGAGCCTGGTCTGTTGAGGAATTGCCAGGTGGCCAGTGTGGTTGCAGCCTCCCAGGACAGTGATCCTTTTGCCTTTAGCTGCAGCATCCTCAATTATGGTGGTGAAGTAGCAGGTGCCGACTCCCAGAGTGGAGCAAAAAGCATAACTAAAACTCTTGCTATACTCCTGAGACTGCTCAACATAATTAAATTAAAGCAACTTTTGTTTTTGGCAGCAATATCACACTGCTGACTCACACTGAGCTTATAGTTATTAACTAAACCCCCTAAAGGCTTTTTCACACTGACAGCTGTTGATAAAAGAATTCAAAATAATGGTGGGGCAATGAACCAAAGGAAAAAAAAATGTGGAAGTGCCTTCACTACAATCTTGTTGGTTGCAGCTGCAGTATGGTATATTACAGATCCCTGAAGAGAAAGATAAGGGCTTAAAGTGGAAGGGGAAGAAGATGAACCCTTACAATAATTGAGTCTTCTACCTTAGTGTTCACATCCTTAATATCCAAAATAAAAACAAAAGCAGAAATACTAAGAAAAAATGGCCTTGTCAGTTAATTAGAGGAAGCCCAGAAAACTCATTAGAGGACAACTTAAAGCACCCAGATGTCCCATTGGATATGAAGTTTTATTGGGCCTATGGCTGACTGAGGCACACTGCTGTTGAAAGAAAAGGGGTTCTACATGGTGGCTGTCCCACAGAAACCATGCCCTTTGTAGCCAGTGGAAAGCCATGTACTGCTGGTCCAGTCTATGGCCTTAGCCTGTTCGATGGTGAAATTTGTTAGAGACTGAATGTGCCTTGATTAAGTCAGTTGGATTGAATGTGGAGAGAAACTCTTGTGTGTGGGAGCTAAGGAGTCTATGTTCTCACCTTCAACACATGAAAGAATTTGAGGACGTAGGTAACAGTTACAGGTAGTAAGATTTATTAGCAAAGTAAAAGTTCACATTCAAGGGTGTGTGTGGGTACACTTCAGAGTGAGTTGCAATCCATGAGGTTTGGGATTATCTCTTTATGAGATCTGTAAGCATAGAGGGTAGTTCTTTGGGTGAAAATTGCCAGAAAGGGCAGAGATTTCCAGGAATGTGGTGACTGCCCAATTTCTGGCCTCTTTAGAAAGTCTCACAAGTGTCATTGCATCAGATACATTAGAAAGCAGGAATGTCGATCATGATACTAGAATAGCTACAGATCATTTCTGGAGATTGAATCAGAAACCATGTTGGAATTTTTTTAAAAAAATCTTTTTAAATTTTTTATGGATTTATTTAAAAAGCAGAGAGAGAGGGGGAGAGATCTTCCATTCTCTTGTTCATTCCCCAAATGGCTGTAATAGCTAGGGCTGAGCCAGGCCTGGAAATACATCCGGGTCTCTCACTTTGGTATCAAGGGCCCAAGCACTCAAGCCATCTTCTGCTGCTTTTCCAAACACATTTCCTGTGAACTAGTTCAGAAGTGAAATAACTGGGACTCTACCAGATGCTTAGATGGGATTCTGGCATTGTGGACAGCAGCTTAATCTACGGTGCCAGGATGCTGGTGGCCTCATTTTGGCCATTTTGGTTGTCAGTCATGGGAGGAGTTTTAAAGGCAACCTGGGGGCAAATGTGTGGTGAAATATTTTTTGTTTCAGATCATCACCTTGGTGCTGTTCTAATTCCTAAAAGCCATAAGGGAAGACCTTTGTGCTCAGGGCCAGAACAGGGAAGTTTGAGTCTTATTGGGAAGGCCAGCCCACAGTTTTGAATATTCACAATGACATTCATATCCCTTCAGGAGCTAGTCTTAACCTTTTTCTGCTGCTTGGTCTCACTTTTTCTCTCCTTGCCCCTGTCCCCAAAGTCCAGCCACATTGAGTTCATTGATCTCATGACATGCTTCATATTTTCCCCTAATATGCTCTTGGAATTGACCTATTTCCTGACCCTTCTCCACTCCCTAACAAACTCAAATTCTTATCCTAGCAGTTGCTCTAGACTCAGCCACCAGGCAGCACCCTATAAGGACACACCTGTTCCCTAAGTTGGAGGTGCTATGTGTATTCTTATTACCACATCAATTTTAAACCTTTCTCATGACACTTAACACTGAATTTTTAGTCATTACTGTGTGTATGAATAGCTTCTCTCCCTTACTAAACTGGAAATTCCCCACGTGATACTATTTAGCTGTAACCCCATCCCGTGGGCCTTGAGCTAGCAGTTCCCAATAAATACATAATTGGTGTGGGCTAAGCAGGAATTAATTAGGAAAAAGGAACTCAAAGATTGCTAGCAGTACGGTTGCCAGAGCCATGTACAACTAAGCCCCCACACCTTTGTGTGTTGATCCAACATGGCTGAAGGCTCAGTACACCCACTTCTCATAATGTACTTATGTTGCACTCTCCTCTCATGCATAAGATTACATGATAGTCATGTATTTGCTGAACTCCATGTAGACAACATGAAATTTTCTAAAATATCATCACATGCACAGAACCCTATGGAAATACCATCCCATTTGTATAATCAATTTAGGACGCAATCCCCTACCCACCAAAAGATTTTGGGTAGGGAGCAAACTCTTCTTTCTTCCCATGGAATGAAGCTATCTGTATTCATTTCTGAATGTGTACCATCACTTTAAATAAATCCTACTCTCTTGCCTACACCTTATTTATGTCTCTCATAATTTGAATTCATCTCTCATACTGAAACAAGAACATGTAGTAAATCCAGCTGGGGACTCCTTTCTGAACTCCGTGTCCCATAACAGAAGACAGAAACAACAAATAATCAATGAAGGATTAAGTTTTATTGCTAAGCTTCTTCCTTGGTTACCCAATAATTTAAATAAACAGAGAATGAAGGGAAGCTTTGTTTCTGTCCTTCCCAAAACTAATACCAGTCACTAATGTCCTTGCCTCAGGGCAGGAGGAAGGAATTTCTCACTCCAGGAAACTCTCAGCTATGACTTTGGGGCTTTATACAATTAATCACTTCACAATATGTGTTTGAAAGGCATCTCTCTCTCTAAAAAAAAAACACAGACAGATCTCCCATCTGCTGATTTACTCTTCATGTGGCTATGACTATCAAGACTGAGTCAGGCTAAGGGCAAGAGCCTAGAACTTCATCCAGGTCTTTCATGCAGGTAGTGGAATCTCAAGTACTCAGGCTGCTTTTTTAGGTAGCAGTTGCCTAACTTACTGTGCCATGATTCTGGCCCTAGCAATTATATATAAATATATAATTTGAAAATAGCTTGCCTTAGCATATATGTGTATATATGTATGTATATATATATATATATATATAATATTTGAAAAGGTAGAGTAAAGAGAAAGAGGAGAGAGAGAGAGAGAGAGAAATCTGGGCCCGGAGCAGTAGCCTAGCATCTAAAATCCTAGCCTTGAGCACGCGCCAGGATCCCATATGGACGCCAGTTCTAATCCCAGAGTCCCTGCTTCCCATCCAGCTCCCTGCTTGTGGCCTGGGAAAGCAGTCGAGGACGGCTCAAAGCCTTGGGGCCCTGCACCTAAGAGGGAGACCCAGAGAAGGCTCAGAGCACCTGGCTTTGGATCAGCACAGCTCTGGCCGTTGCAGATGCTTGGGGAGTGAATTAACAGGCTGAGGATCTTCCTCTCTGTCTCTCCTCCTTTTGGTATATCTTACTTTCCAATAAAAATTAAACAACTCTCAAAAAAAAAAAAATAAGGAATCTTCCATCTGTTACACTTCCCAAATGGCCGTGATGGCTGGGGTTGAGCCAAATTGAAGCTGGGCGTCTAGCCCTCTGTCCTCATCCCCTATGTGGTTAGCAGGAGCCCAACATACATGGGCAATATTCTGTTGTTTTGTTATTAGGAATATTAGAAAGGAACTGGGTGAGGAGTGGAGCATCCAGGACTTAAATCAGAACTGTAATATGGGATGGTGGCATTATAAGTGGCAGCTTAATCCATGGTGCTATAACATCAGCCCTGTAACAAATTATTATGCAAACAGTGACCTCCATGATAAGTGAATGATAAATACAAGTAATGATATAGTCCAGTGTAAAACAATTGTCTTTGCATGTCATCTTTGCTCTTTACCCCCACTAAATGTGTTATACTGTTGTTATGAGTGTATTTTATTTTTTTATTCCAAGTTATTGTCTCCACAGAGATAAAAATTCATAGCAGAGACATAAATACAGTGCACAAATTAGAGCAAGATTTATTAAAAAAAAAAAGAATGACTATAGATGCACGGAGAGATACTCATCATGGGTGGGCCAGAGTGTTACTATGTAGAGATAGCATAGGAGGAGGCCGAAGAAGGACCCATAAGCATGGTCCAGAAGCTGAGGAGAACAGGACTGCTTCTATATTTTCAGTTCCTTTTATAAGGGAGAAGGTGGTACCCTGAAAACACAAATGGGGTGCAAGAAATTTCCCAGGAATGTCATAATATCCACATAGAGCATAACTTCCACATCACAATTCTGGAATCTCCTTCTTCTTGGTCCTGGATGAACCACAGGTGCATTATGTGGAAGTGAGAGAACTGGACTGACAGGTAAAGGGGTAGAGTTGAAATGCAGGAGATATGCAGAAATAGTGAGGAAAAAAAATTCCAGCTCAACTGTTCCTACCTAATCTTCCTGCCTAATTCTTCCATATCATTCTGATTATCAAAAAAGTCTACAAGGTGCAAATTTCTTTATTCTTATATTTATTTTTTTAGAAAATAATTATAGTATAGCTACCATGAAATGGGCATATGTATACAGCTAAATGAGTTTTTAAATCAACTGTGGCAGAGAACCTTAGTGACTCCTCCCCTCCAGGTAAAAAAAAAAAACTGACAAAAGGCAAAAATGACAGATGGTTTGAAGCTAGGCTTCGCAAGCTTAGAGGATGGAGGGAGTTTTCTGAGAAGTGCTCTAAATGTAACTAGCTCAACTACAACACTTTGGGTACACACAGGTGTGCAGTTTTCTGGGCAAATCCAGCGCTTGAAAATACTCAAATAAATGTGGCAATTAATATTTATCAGGATGCTTAAGGTTGGGTCCAGCACGGTAACCCAGTGGCTGAAGTCCTCGCCTTGCACATGCCAAGACCCTATGTGGGTGCCAGTTCATATCCTGGTTACTCCACTTCCCATCCAGCTCCCTGCTTGTGGCCTGGGAAAGCAGTGGAGAACGGCCCAAGGCCTTGGGACCCTGCACCCATGTGAGAAACCCAGAGGAGGTTCCTGGCTCCTGGCCTCGGATTGGCTCAGCTCTAGTCATTTTGAACAACTGGGGAGTGAACCAGTGGATGGAGGATCTTCCTTTCTGTCATGCCTTCCTTTCTGTCATGCCTTCACCCTGTATATCTGAATTACAATAAAAATAAATAAATATTTTTAAAAAGATGCTTAAGATTGCTTGTGCTATGGTACATCCTAACAATTTTTATTTATTTATTTATTGGCATTTGTATTTTTTTTACTTCTTTTTATTATTATCATTTTACGATACAGTTCCATAGGCTCTGGCATTTCCTTTATCCCTTCCCCAACTCCCTCCCCCTTCACTGAGTTCCCTTATATCATTACTAACATAGAGTTCTTCATACACAGTCATATGTCCATCATTGATGGCATGGACAATGGCAGACTCTAGCATCCTATTATCTAGATATAGTAAACAGTTTCATTGGGAGTCCATCTTTGTCTGGAAGTAGAGATGCATACTGCATTGTATCTTCACATCTGGATATGATAGTTTCCATTACACAGTTACTGTACATCCTCTTAAATGAAAAGCTACAATACAAAATCAACAAGAAGAAAAACAGAAATTTACAATGACACAAAATCAAAATACATGCTGCAAGATATGATAGTCTCCACTACACAGTTACTATACATCCCCTTAAATGAAAAGCTACAATACAAACCAATGGCAAGAGGAAAAAAAAGAAATTAGCAACACCATGAAGTTAAATAACGTGATACTGAATGACTGATGTGTCGCTGAAGAAATGATAAAGAAAATTAAGGACCTTCTTAAAGAAAATTATGCTACTGTACAATCTGTGAGTCATTGAAGAATTTAATGAGAAGAAAGTGTTTGGAAGAGGTGAAACTAACAACAAAAAAAATATCAAAATCCATGAGATGTAGTTTTCGCTGATCTTTGTTGGTGAAATGTATCTCCAGCGGGCAACAAATACACGGGCTTTGTTTTTTAATCGAGTCTACTAAACTCTGACACTTGATTGATCAGTTTAAATAGTTCACATTCTGGGTTAATATGAATGGGTAGTAATTTGGTCCTGTCATTTTAGCAATGGGTTCATTGACTTAGTCTTCTGTTGTTATTTTACTGAGATGTTCTTCACATTTGCCTTTGGTAAAATTTGCTTTTGGTGGGTGCTATTCCTCTTCTCTGTCAAGAGAACGTCTTGAAGTATCATTTGTAGGGCAGTTTTGGAAGAGGCATAGTCTTTTCTTTACTGTGGAAGGATTTTATTCCATTTTCAAAGACAAAGGAAAGCTTTGCTGGGTACGTTATCCTAGACCAACAATTTCTGGCTTTTAGAATCTGGAATATGTCGCTCCATTCTCTTCTGGCCTGTAGAGTTTCCTGTGAGAGGTCTCCTGTGAGTTTAATTGGCATTCATTCATATGTCAATTGATGTCTTTCACGTGCACATTTAAGAATCTTTTCCTTATGTTCAATTGAAGAGAGCTTGATTATCATGTGTGGTGGTGCAGACTGCTTTTGGTCAACCCTGTTGGGAGTTCTGTGGCCCTCCTGGATGTTGTTTCCTAGTTCTTTCTCTAGATTAGGGTAATTTTCCCTTATTATTTCATTAAATATGTTTTTTAAACCCAGCTCATCTTTCTGCATCATCTGGGACTCCCATAACTCTTATATTTGGCCTTTTAATAGTGTCTTTCAGATTCTTTAATACTTTTTATAGCCGGATCCAGCTCTACTTCCAGCTTTTTGTTTGTTTCCCCATGGTGACAGGAAATACCTTCCAATTCTGAGATTCTTTCTTCTGCTTCCTTCATTCTGTTTTGGAGACTCTCCACTTTATTTTTCAGTTGCTCCACTGTCTTGTTCATTTCTGATATATCAGCTTTCATTTGATGCCTTTCCAGTGTGACATATTCCTTAAATTCCTTGAATGCCTGCTTTACATGCTTCTCATTGTTGTTAGGAAGTTTTATAACAAGTGTTTTGAATTCTGTGTCCTCCATTTTCTCAATGTCTTCCTCAGTTAACTCTAAGGTTGGCAAAGAGTTTTGCTCCTTTGCAGGAGAGTGTTCAGTAATATTCATTGTGCGTTTGTCTCTTCTGTTGCTCTTGGTCATTGTACTTCTGGTTAGCAGAGTCTTCTCCTTGAGGCAGATTTCTAAGCTGTGTCACCCACAGGTGGACAATTCAATTTTACTTACTGCGGTTGGTGCATGGCTCTTTGTTTGCAGTCACTTGTGCCACTCCCTCCAGCGAGTTCCAGGTCTGGGCTCTTATGTTAGATTTCTGCCATGATCTTTGTAGCCCCAGCTTGTGGCCTACCAGTCTCCACCTCCTGAGATACCATGCTGAGGCTGCACTGTTTTCTGTATAAACTTGCTCCCACTTCTGGTTGGAGCAGTTCCCAGGATTAGGGAGACACCAGGTGTTCTACATAGGTAGATTTTGGATGGTGCTGATCTTGCTGGAACCTGTTGGCTGCTAGGTCTGAGGGCCACACGGACCTATTTTGACCTGTATCATACAATGCAATTTGTATTATGTTTTGATATGGTAGCAGTGCAATGCACTGAGCTTAGGGCATGTGCCGCTCAGTGCATGCGCAGCTCACTTCTGTCCCTGCAGTCTTAACGTTTTTCCACACTGTAGTGGCCTGATATGCCACTGCTAGAGTAGTTGCTGGCCGACAGGTCTGAAGGTAGTGCTGGCTGACAGGTCTGAAGGTTACCCATATCTATCTTGGGTGAATCCTTGTTGCTGGTTGAATTCTGACAGCTGGTGCAGTTTAGATAGCTGCTTGCTGAATGTCGCTGGGATATAGGTCAGTGCAACATCACATCATTGTTCACTGCTTTGCCATGTCTGTCAGTCTCCAGGTGCTGCTCTGCTGTCCTTCTGTCCTCTCCTATTTCCTGCAATGTGCTTTCTCTGCTTCATCCTGGTTAATGTTTCTCTGTGTGTTTAGATGTATCCTTACTTTATTTCTCCATCTTGATTCTTGTATTGAGTTCTTCACCTTGATCTTTGTCTCCATCCCATTTCCTGACTGTTGGGAGTGTTTGCAGAATTAGCCACTGAGGTGAGTTCTTTGTCTCTCATTCTCTTAAATAAATATTTTATTTTTTTCCCACTTCTACGTTATTTTTAATTTTATGAAGCAATTCCATAAGCTCTGAGATTTCCCCTACCTCCTCTCCAAATTGTTTCCCCCAACTGATCTCCTCCATATCATTATAATAATATAGTCCTTCATAAGCAGTCATAAGTCTATCATTCTGCTATTTACTGTGTCCTGACATTGCTGGCACAGACAGTGGTAGACAATACAGCATCCTGCTGTCAAGATACATCCAACAGTCTCATTTGAAGTCCTTTGATTTGGAAGTAGAGATACATATTGCATCACATCTTCACATCTGGATATGAGAGTCTCTATGAAGCAGTTACTCTATATTCCGTTAAATAAAAAGCCATAAAACAAAATCAACAATAAGAATAATATTTTTTAAAATGTACAACACTATGGAGTTAAACAACATGCTACAAAATGAACAATGTGTCAGTGAAGAAATAAAACAGAAAATAAAAAACCTTCTTGGAGAAAATGGTATTACCGTATGATCTACGAGTCGATGAAGAATTTAATGAGAGAAAAGAAACTATTTTTAGTGAAAGTGAAAACAAAAATGTCAAAACCTATGGACTGTAGCAAAAATAGTATTGAAATGGCTATTTGTTTTTTCACTGTCCCTGGGTTTCTGAAACCAGGGACAGTGAAAAAACAAACCCTTTAGCAAAATGGGCAAGAGAAATGAACAGACATTTCTCAAAATAACAGATTCAAATGGCTAACAGACATATGAAAAGATGCTCTGGCTCTCTAGCCATCAGAGAGATGCAAATGAAAACCACCTTGAGGTACCACCTAACTCCAGTGAGACTGGCCTACATTCAGAACTTGAAAAACACCACCTGCTGGCGTGGATGTGGGGAGAAAGGCACCCTCCTTCACTGCTGGTGGGAGTGTAGGCTAGTACAACCACTTTGGAAATCCATATGGAGAGTGCTTGGAAAATTGCAAATAAACCTGCCATATGACCCAGCAATCCCGCTCTTAGGAATATACCCAACAGAAGTGAAATCTGCATATGAGAAGGGAATCTGTAATCCTATATTTACAGCAGCACAATCCACAATAGCAATGACATGGAAACAAACCAGATGTGCGTCCAAGGAAGAGTGGTTAAAGAAACTGTGATATATCTACTCAATGGAATATTATTCAGCTATTAAGAAGAATGATATTATTCTATTTAAAACCAGGTGGTCCCAACTAGAAAGCATTATGCTCAGTGAAATGAGTTAATCACAAAAGAACAAATACCATATATTCTCTTTCATATAAGGAAGCCAACATGGAAAGGGTAACTCCAACAGTCCAATCTATACTGTTTTTTTGAGTGTCTGTTTGCTCTTTTGGCTATATCTCATATGTTTTGATGTTTTTATATTGGTTTGCTTGCTTCCAAATAATCTCTTTTCTCTAATAGAATTCATCAAGTGCCCATGAAATATACGATGGCATCAGAGTTCCTAAGAGACTTCTGTGTTTCCTTTTAGTTAAGCATGTGTTGCTTACTCAGTGGCACATTATTTTATCAGGGTGCTACAATTTGTTGTTGATGTTGTTGTTGTTGTTATTGTTGCTGTGATCGATGTGGCTGTTATGAAATGATGTCAATCCGAAAAATAGTAAAAAAAAAAAAAAAAGTAATTTTCTTTGATGGTTTAATCATATTATGTCTCGTTAATAGGAGTATTTTTTTTTAAAAAATGATGTGTTCAAATTGCATGAAATGCCCTTTCTTTGATGATGATGGTTGTGGTTTTTATTTGCCAATTTGTTATGATAATATTTTTATTGATTAGATAGGTATTAGAAGATGAACTAACCTTCCATTTAAAGGATATGAAATATAGTGTCTTGATGCAGTATCATTTTAAGTTTTGCCAGGCAAGACTTAACAACATTTTGTCAAGAATCTTTCTATCTTTATTTATGTGTTAGGCTGCTTTATAATTTTACTTTGTACTGTTGCTTCTATCATTTTTGGTATTTGAGGTAAAATAATAAAATATGTAAAAAAAAAAAGTGAAAAATTTAAAAAATCATTAAAAAAAAAAAAAGGAGTTCCCCAACCTCCTCTGTTCGATCTAGATCTCGCGCACACTGGCGGGTCCTTGGCCCAGGTTGATTTTGTCCACCTCTTGTCCCTAGCAGGAACAGTGTTCTTGCTCAACTGTTGGTTGCTACAGCTCAGCCACACCTGATCCACACCCCGACACAGCTCTCACACGGTTCAGTGGGAGCCAAGACCCAGCTCAGCCTGCTGGCTCTCATAAGTACCAGTGAGTGCTGGAGTCTAGCCCAGTCTGGAGCTTCCCAGACTCAGTCCACACCCATGCCAAAGGAGACTGCAGTCATGTCAAGCCCAGCCCACCTTCCCCATTTCAACTCTCGTGCTCACCAATGGTTCAGAACTCCAACCCAGCTAAGGTGTCCCCTAGCTCTCCAATCAGGCCTATTCCCAGCCATAGATCTTGTGTATGCCAATGAGGACTGCAGTTTCACAGGGGTGAGTCCACATATACCCCCACAGATTCTGCCCCCACACCCGATTCTCTCTTGTGCTGTTTAGGGTCATGGCCCAGCCTAACATTACCCGTTCCCTGTTGTAGCTCTCACTGGTGGGTACTGTGATCTAATCCTGCCAGGTAGCCCCCCACCAAGCCCTAGCTTTAGTGTGTGCCAATGAGTGGTATTTGGTGATGGTCGATGCTAACTACCCCAGTTGAAAAAAAAAAAAAAAAAAAAAAAGAAAAGAAAAGAAATGGCTATTGAGCTTATATTTTGCATGACAGTTGCCTTCTATCAGAGAGAACATATGTTATTTGTCCTTTTGGGATTGACTTATTTCACTGAGCAAAATGGTCTGTAGTTTTCAAAAGCCCAGAAGCTAAAATGCCTGAAAGACCCACTCATTTTCTATTTTAGTTAGATTTTGGACAATTTAACTAAAATACCAAAGAAGAGCTTCTTGCAAAAAGAATAAATGTATTTTGGCTTACACTTTGGAGGTTCATACACCAAGATCAGATGGCTCCATAGTCTGATGCCTCAAATAGTTGGCAGCTGTTTGAGGAAACAGTCACATGGTGATTCAGGAAGCACAGAGAGATACTGGAAGCATACTCAGTTTATATAACCACTTCTATCTAAAGAACTACCTGCAAGACTGCAGTCACATAAATACCTCTCACCAGATCAACTTTCAGAGGCCCTGATTAGTTCAAGTCTCCACATTTAATCCATCAACTATTAATTTAAGATTCCGGGTTTAATATCTTCATGAGTTTGGGAGCCAGTTCCTGCTTGATCCATAGTACTAAACAGGCAACCCCTCAACACACACTCCCGTGATCATCACTCATTGAAACAGGCTTACTTCCACCTGGTTTGAGATCTTTCTTTCTTCTGAATCTGTTATTTTGGCAGGTGAAAAATAGAACACTGAATTCAAATTACAGGTCCATCACCAACATTTTTTTTATTTAATTAGATGGGAGCCATGTGCTGATCAATGGCTTCTTTGATGTAACCTGCCATCTCAAAAGCTTTGAGGTTGAGAGGCCCTCCTTCTGTTCCTTTTTGTCCTATTACCACAAGGTATACAGTTTCAATCTGAACCACTGTCACTGCCTGGCTTCCCCAACTCTGGCCTTTGGTGCGCAGGTCCATGCAATTGTTTCCCTCAGTATATAGATTGTCCCGGATAACTAAGCATTTGGTCCCCGTGAGGGTAATCCCCTGGAGAAACAGCTTCTCTCTATCACCTTTTGCCAACAGGATCTGAATTTCTTCCTGGGTCAATTGATGCAACTTGCCTGCAGGATAGGAAGCTAATATCCAGGGTGGGGAGTTTGTGATGATTGCTGCATCACAGCACACTCCAGTCTGCAGAAAGAGGGTGATACAGTCCTGCCAGACTTCTTGGCTGGTACCTTGTATGCACTGCATGATTCATGTAAGCTGTCTCAAGGTGATAAAGTGATGGTCCTCAAAGGAAGTTTATCTATAGTTGGCCCAAAAAGTCCAATAAGCTGAGATTGAAATAAGCTACAAATAGTCCATTTCATATGTTGTCTCCTTAGCAGCAAAGGGAAAATTGTCTTGATGACTTGTGTAAAATTTTGCCACAGCTATCCTCTGCTGTGATTATGCTGACTCTTGAACAGAAGTGAGGTCACAAAGGCTCTGTGACCTTAAACTGACATCATAAACTGTATCATCAAAGACCTCTAACAGTAGCTTTCTGAGGCTATATCTATAGCTAGTGAGATGATGGGAAAACTACAATTATTTACTTCCTTGGTGAAGTAACATCCCCCCAGGTGGGAAGACCATCAATCCCCCTCCTTCAATAGTAGGAATTCCATGGAAGTAGAACACAAATGGGAAATAACTGGACTGGAGATTTGGATGTAAAACAGGCCCAGTGAGAAGTGCTGTAGCAAGTAGTATCTCACATGTTAGCTAATCTCACTGAGTTGTATGAACAAAGTGGAAAAACCCACATGCTCCCTGTTCACAACTTTCTTGGGATGATCATGACAGTCTAAGTTTCATTGCCTCCAGACTCCTTCCCTTTAGTCAACTGGCCTATAATGGCTGTGAATCTAGAGTCATTTATTCTCATCCAAGCACTCAACAAGTATTCATTGAGCATTCACTAGTGCAGAAACATTTTATAACACAATTAACATAATATGTGAAAAATCCAATGCCAGAAACATACTGAATTGGGAAAGACTGGAAGCTTTTCCACTAAGATCTGGAAGTAGAGAAAGATGTCCACTTCCACCACTGCTATCCAACATAATGTTGGAAATCCTCAACGGAGCTATTAGACAAGGAAAGGAAATTAATTGAGTTCAAATTGGAAATGAGGCATTAAAATTATCTCTGTTCACAGATGACATGATTCTCTACATAAGAGAATTGAAAACCTAGTAAACAGAGTATTGCAACTCATAAGAGAGTTTGTCAGGGTAGCAGTGCACAAACTCAGTGAAAATAAGTTAATGGCCTTAGTATACACAAACAACTCCATGGCTGAAAAAGAACTTGTAAGAACAGTTTCTTTGCAAATAATAGACAAGAATCATAAATGCCTTGGAATAAACCTAACCAAAGACATGGAAGACCTCTATGCTTAAAATTATAAAATATTTAAAAAAATAAATAGAAGACATTAAAAGATGGAGAAACTTACCATTTTCCTGGATCAGAAGAATCAACATCACCAAAATAGCCACATAATCGAAAGTAAAGCACAGATTCAATGTGATTCCACTCAAAATCCCAACATCATTCTTCTCAGAGCTAGAAAAGATAACACAAAAATGCACCTGGAAACGCAAGAGAACCTGGATAGTCAAAGCTATCTTGGATAACAAAAATAGAGCTGAAGGAAGTACAATTCCACATCTCAAGACATACTACAGGACAGTGGTAATCAACACAACCTGATACTGGTACAGGAACAATGAAGATCAATGAAGCAAAGGAGTGCAGAGAGTTTGTCACGCATTTTGGTATAAGGACGGGTTAAGCCGTAGCCTGTAATGCAGGCATCAAAAGCAGGTGCCAACTTCGGAGAGTCAGAAGAAGATCCTGGCTCCTGGCTTCATCCTGGTTCCATCCTCGCGATTATGGCCATTTGGGAAGTGAACCAGTGGATGCAAGAGCTCTGTCTCACTCTATCTGTAACTGTTTCAAACGAACAAACAAAACCAAGTAAATAAAAAGGATGAGTTAGTTTGAGGTCATAATGTCTTTAATTCCTGCTAACAGGAATACAGAAGTAGAACTCTCAGAAGTCTGTTTAGTTACAAATACGAATGCAAAAGAAAGGTCATGGGGCCTGTTTTGTACTACATCGATTAAGCCACCACTTGCAACATTGACATCCCATCTGAAGTAGAGACTTTACTTCAGATCCAGCTCCCTGCGACAGCAACAGAAGATGGCCCAAACCTTGGGCCCCAGAAGAAACTCCTGGTCCCTGCAATATTCCAATGTGGGCTTCAAGATATGGGGCAACTATCGAGTTTGGGTCGGAAGAAAGGGCAATTGCCAGGAAGCAAGATGGTAATATTGGCTACTGGTGAAGTATCGCGATAAGAGCTTCCGCGAGGATTGGTGCGAGAATTGGAAATCAGCTCCGGGAGGGCGGAGGTAGGAGCCAGAATTGGGCCAGAAGGTGGCGGGAGAGGTGGCAGCGGGTAGAGTGCCCCTAAAGGACTCGGTGGCCGGAATTGTCGTCATGGAGTCTATCATGGTACCCAAGGTAAGGAAAAAACGGAGGCGAGTCTGGGAGCTGCGAGCGCTGTTTCAGTTGTTAGCGGAGAGCCAATCACATCCTTCAGCTTCCTCACAGTGCTCTTTGACGCCCCCTTCCAGTGCCGGGAGTGGCGTTTTCTTTCTCGGTCCACACCCCCTTTTCAACCCAACTGAATTTTTCCTCTGGACCCAACTATGGGCACCTGGAAAAGGTGCAGCCTCCGTTCCGCTGCGACACCGTGGCCCTGTGAGCGCCTGCGCCCCTTCCCCCACGCCCCGCCCTGGCATTCTGACCTCAGTGCCTCCCCACCTCTGCCCTTATTCTAGCTTGCAACACAGTTGTCGCACTTGTAACTGCCTTTCGCGAATACCCCTCGTGGCTTTGCTTCCCGGAGAGTTACTTCCTTTATCCAGCGTTTCCTCGCCATTACTCCTGGCTTGCTCCTAAGATACAACCCACTGAATGCCTGGACCCAGCCCTAACGCGGCGGCCGTCTCTTCAGGGCAAGCCTGGCGTGGGGCGGGGGGTGGGGTGGGGGAAAGGGATGGAGCTGAGTGGACCTGGCCATGCCAGCCTCCTACAGAAACTCAGGAGGTGGCAGTGCCCCCCCCCCATCATTCCTGCCTGGTTATTCTACTGCCCTCCTGTGAGAGTGGCTTCTGTTGTTTGTTTTCTTTCAGAGAACGTAGGGTCCCGGTCCCGACGCCAGCCCCTTTTCATTCGCACCCGTCTCCCTCATGTCATTTTTTCCCCTCTTGTCTGATACTGAGGAGTAGTAAACAGTTCGCCGCTAGTCCGCTTACTCTGTTGATGTTAGGCTAACTGAAGTTTGTGCAAAAGTAGCTCGTTTTCATTGAAAGGCCATGCCATTTGAAGCCAGGGAGATTTGCATTAAGTCATTAAGCAGTTCTGCCCACCCCCCCCCCATCCAGTAGCTAAACACTAAACCAATTCTTTAACTTCTTTGACCCCTGAGTTTCTTGACATCTTCCATATGGGAATATGGAAATTTGCCCTACTGACTTAACAGGGTAGTCGTGAGAGTAAATAAAAGGGTGTGTGTTAAAACTTTATGATAAACTGTGCTCCCACATGTTATTTCCTTTAAGCTTTATTTATTTTTATTTGAAAGGCAGATTTACTGAGACAGTGAGGGCTTCCGTCTGCTAGGTCACTCCCAAAATAGCTGCAGTGGCCAGAGCTCAGGTGGAGCTTCCTTGCAGTCTCCCACATGGCTGCAGGATTCCCAGGACTTGAGCCAATTTCCACTGCTTTCCCAGGACATTAGCAGGAAGCCAGATTGCAAGTGAAGCACCTGGTGGGACTAAGACCGGTGCCCATGTAGGTTGCTGGCACCACAGGGTGGAGGATTAGCTCGTTGAGCCAGCCCCTCACATGTTGAAAACAGGGATGGGAAACCTTTTTTTCTGCTGGGGACCATTTGGATATTTATAATTCACTGGCCATACATAATTATCAACTTAAAAATTAGCCTATAGATGGGTTGAATTTCAAGTCTTACCGTGGTTGCCTTGGCAGGGCCTTCTCAGTGGGCAGCATTCCCTACTCCAGGCTTAAATGCTTGATGCTGCCTGAGGGACAAAGTAGGACCCCAGACTTTAAGCTTCTCATTTCCTGATTCCCTCCTGCTCCATGGAAGATAGCCATGTCCATTGTAGTAGCCAGCCTTGCCTTTCTCTGCCCCCCCCCCCTTTTTTTAAGATTTATTTATTTTATTACAAAGTCAGAGAGGAAGATCTTCCGTCCAATGATTCACTCCCCAAGTGAAAGCAACGGCCGCTGCTGTGCCCATCTGAAGTCGGGAACCAGGAACCTTTTCCGGGTCGCCCACTCAGGTGCAGGGTCCCAAAGCCTTGGGCCGTCCTCGACTGCTTTCCCAGGCAACAAGCAGAGAGCTGGATGGGAAGTTGAGCTGCTGGGATTAGAACTGGCGCCCATATAGGATCCTGGGGCGTTCAAGGTGAGGACTTTAGCCGCTAGGCCACACCGCCGGGCCCATGGGCCCTTTTCTTTTCAGATCATATCATTTGCACTGGGTTTCCTGGCATATTTTAGGATAGTGATGTCATTAAAGCAAGGGCCATCTGCTATCTAGACAGTACTTCCACTCTCAACCAACCTAACCCTGGGCCACTCTACTTCCTTAGTTCAAAAGCAGCTCACCCAAATATTCTGTTTTTTCTTTCCTCATTTTGACCTTGGGAGAAAAAAATGAGGCAGAACTGCTCTTGCCTTTGAGCATTGACATTAAAATATGAAAGTCTCCCTTTTTAGGGGGTTAAATTACAAATTAGTTGACTGTATAGTAGTTGCAAAGGAGAAGAAACAGTTAAGTGAGCTGTATAAATGCAACTGTAGCAGCTAACATATACTAATGTTTATGTGGCAGGTGCTGTGCTAAGTGTTTTGCATGAGATATATCTTCAGTCCTCACAACAGCCTGTGAGAAAAATAAGCATTATTTCACATGTCACAGATGAGAAAATTGAGTCCCAGGTGGAGTGACTTTATCTAAGTGCTCAGTTTCACAGTGTGCAGGACTGGGATTTGGGCTCAGAGAATATTCACTGACATCATAGCCAGACCCTGTATTTACTGTTGTGGGTCTTTAAAAATTTTACTTTTATTTTGTTTGAAAGGTAAAGAGGAATACAGGCAGAATGTTATCTTTATCCTCTGGTTCACTTGCCAAATAGCCACAACAGTCAAAGCTGGGCTGGGCTGAAGCCAGGATCCTGGAACTCGATTTGGGTCTTCTACATGGGTGACAGGGACTCAAGTACCTGGACCATCATCCACTGCATCTCCTGGGATGTATATTAGTAGGACACTGGATCAGAAGAAGAATAGCCAGGACTCAAACCAGGTACTCTCTTATAGGTTACTGGTGTCCCAAGCAGAGACCTGAACTACTCTCAAACATCTGCCACTCTGTGTGTTTTGAAATACAAAATCACCTATAGTCTGCAGTTAATGTTGTTGGTTTTTTAAGTTTCTGGGAAGTGTTAGAGTTGCACTGATGACTTAAGAACTTTTCAAGTTACCTGTTTTTACAAGAGGGAGAAATATCTGTCTGGTCTACCGTAGGACAAAGAAATAACTGGGTTGGTTAGTGTGCATGTCAAGGGCAGAAACTACTTAAAACATTTTTTCTCCCCCTTGGGGACTGGAGTTGTGGCACAGCAGGTAAATCTATGACATGTGACACTGGTATCCCATATTGATGCACATATCCCATTTTGAAGTCCCAGTTTGAGTTCCAGCTGCTCTACTTGGGCCCTGCAATATAGACCTAGATGGAGTTGGGTCTCCTGTCTGTTGGGGCCATTTGGGGAGTGAACCAGTGGATGGAAGATCTCTGCTTCTCCCTGTGACTCTGTTTTTCAGAGAAATAGATTTTTTTTGTTTTCCTTTTAAATTTCATTTTTATTTTATTTTCAAGAGAGGGAGGGAGAGGGGGAGAGAGAGAAAGAGGGAAGGAAGCGAGGAGAGAGAGCTCTCCCATGGACTGATTTATTCCTCAAATATCTGTGACATCCAAGGTTGGTCCAGGTCAGAATCAGAAACCAGGAATTCAATCCAGGTCTCCCATATGGGTAGCAGGGACATGGCTGCATGAGTCATGATTTTACACCTCCTACAACATGTGGGAAGCTTGATCAGAAGCAGACTAGTCAGACTTGAACCAGACACTGATACTGGGATGCAGGCGTCTCAAGTGGCAATTCAACTGCTATGCCACATGCCTAAAACTTATATATATATGCATATATATATATATATATATATATATATATATATATATGTGTGTGTTTGAAAGGTAGAGCTAGAATGTAGATACAGAATCAGGAATCTTCCCTCACTGGTTCATTCCTAAGATGCCTGTACCAGTCAGGACTGAGCCAGACTCATCTGGGTCTCTCATCTGAGTGAGATACCAAGTACTTGGGGAAAATCATCTTCTGTCACCCAGGATGCATATCGCAGGAAACTAGAATTGGAAACATCGTTACACTTCAATTCATTCAGACATCAGATGTGGCATACCAAGCAGCATCTTAACTACTAGGTCAACCACTTGCTCAAAAATGACTTTTTTTTTTTTTTTTAAAGAATCTATTATTCTAACATTTTGTTTTAATCTTTATTACAAAGGTGAGGTGGTTACAGACTCATGTAGGCCTCTGATTAAGATGGAGAATATGAGTTTGGCAGGGGTGGGTGAAATAAATGTTTCTGTCTTCCCTCCTGTGTCTGCAGGGATGGGAACAGGGAACGGAAGAAGATACGCCTCTCCTTACTGTCAGGCTACATCAGTGCCGGGGACAGAGGTGGTCAGATGTCGCCTTAGAGACAAGGATGAGGGCAACAATGTTCCAAGTGTGTTACTTGAGTGGTCCTGAGTCCTGATTGTTCTGAAAACTTGCTGGTTTCATTGTACCAGAAATGAGAAATTCTAATGTTGTTTGTCCATGTCTGCCTCAGTGTATCCATAGACCTAGGTGCCTGTTCTAAAACCTGGTCTGGAGTGTTGTTCAACCTGCCCTTCTCTTTTGTATGCATTTTAAATTTTATTTTTAATGTTATTTACATAGTTGAGAGGTATGTGCACCCATATGGGTTTCCAGTTAGGGCGGAGAGAGTCAGCTATGGAGGAAGGTGGATGGACAAATGTTTCAGGTCTTTTTGTTTTTATCTCCTGTTCTACTGGGGGTTGTGGAGAGGTGGGTTGGAAGAGGGGGAAGTGGCTGCTCTTTGTTGTCGAACTACATCAGCACCCAGAGATGAGGGATGGTCATTTGATGCCTTAGAAACTCTGGTGTGGGGAAGAGTGTTCGGATGGTACTTCTTGAGTGGTTTTTATACTTTTGAGACATTATCAACTTTGTTGCCCCAGGGTTTAGAAAATCTTTCCAAGGTCTAGTGGCTGACAAAGTCCACCTCAGTGTGCATTCATAGACTCAGATACTTGCTGAAAAGCTTAGCCAGGAGAGTGGTCCAACCTGTTCTGTTTTCCATTCTCTGATCAAACAGTTGGCTGTTCTCTGCTGTCCTAGATGAGCTGGCTATTAGTGTTCCTTGGGTGCATGTGGGCATGCTGTCCATTGCACAGACATTAGCAATCAAGGAGGCCCAGTCTCAATACAGGTACTCCAAGGTCAGACTACATACTTTGTGAATTTGGCTGTGGCTGGGGAAGTCAGGGAGTCCCCCGAGAAACCTTGCCTGGGGTGATTTCAGATTTGACCATTGTATGCCCTAGCTGGTTGAGGGTCAGGTTTGGTCTGTCACCTCTGCCACCCAACACACATGCATACCAGCGGATGCAGCTACAGGAAGAAGTTCCCAGCTTCTGGCTTCACATCAGCTTAGCTCCAGCCGTTGCAGCCGTTTGGGGAGTGAACCAGTGGAGGGAAAATATCTCTGTCTCTCCTTCTGTTTGTAAATCTGCCTTTCCAATAAAAATAAGTAAATCTTAATTTAAAAAAACTTATGTGTTCCCATTCTTTTTTGTTTTTGTTTGTTTTATACATACATACAGAGAGAGAGAGAGAGAGAGAGATCTTTCATCTGCTGTTTCACTCCCTAAATGGCAGCAACTGCCAGGGCTGAGGCAGTAGGAAGTCAGGAGCCAGGAGCTTGTGCCATCTTCCACTGTTTTCCCAGGTGCATTAGCAGGAACTTGGATCGAAGTGGAGCAGCCGGAACTTAACCCAACACCATAGGCAGTGGGTTTACCTACTGTGGTACAGTTTTGTCCATCTCCCTCCCACACATTTTTCATTTTAAATTTGAAAGACAGAACCCTGGTAGAGAAATATTTGAGATCTCCCTTTCAGTGGCTCACTCGGTGTATGTCTGCAACAACGAGGCTAGACCCAGCTGAATCCAAGAGCCGTGAACTCAGTCCAATGGCAGTGGTCTGGCACTTGGACCACTGTTTCTGTTTGACCTTGAGTGAGTTTTCTTTACCAAAAAGAAGCTCCTCTTTTTCTGACATCAATTTGTACTTGAGAAACCCCAGGTAAGCAGTTGCTCCTTAAAGCCACCCAGATTTGTTTTAAGATTGTGTTTTTTTAGGTATCATTTGTGGTTATTTGTTACAATACTTCTCTAAAAGATCAGGACAAGGTAAGTTCAAAGCTGGTGTGGATTGTATTTTTAACACTTGTGCCGAATGACCTTGTACATTCTGATACAAAGGAGTTCAATTGCTTTTCACTCTTCCCATCCTAATATATTCCCCTCCTAAAAGTGTGTGTATACATTACACACATACTTGTAAAAGGAACCCTAAGTTAGGGATGCCTTTCATTAAAGCTTTTTAAATATGTGCAGACCACAGAGATTGTTTTCATGATGGATGTTCTCTGTTGGGGCAAGACTTCCTTTGGACATAAATGCAACTGGTGGATAATGTTACATGTTGGTATTCTGAATCCAGATGTCTTTTGTTTTTGCTGTTTATCCATATTATTGCCAATAATTGTGGCAAATCAGGACACTAAGTGGATTCAGAATCCTCTGAAGTGCAACTGATTTCCTCTCTCCGATCCTTATTGGAAGGGACATGAAAACATAGTTTATGGTCCATAATTTATCAAGATTAAAGAAGTTATATATGTCACAGTGCTCTGTCTACAGCGTAGAAATGCAAAACAACAAAGCTATTGGATGCCTTGCCTGTAAATTAAAATCTGTATAGTGCCTGTGGTTGTTACGTTTTGGATAATAGTTTTGAGTATCTCCTAAAAGGCCATATGTTGGAAGCTTCATCCCCCCATCTTATGTTAATGAATTAAAATAGAAATTAATTGAATTCTGATGTTTGAAAACGAGGCAAAGTGCTTGAATTAGGTTGCTAGGGCAAAGCCTCTGATCATATTATGGGGCTTTTAAAAGAGACACATAGGTAATAAGAATGTTCCCTGACTCTGCTTCCTGTCTGTTCCTCCTCACCTACTCTGCTGGTAACAGCACCCATTCTTATCAGATGTTACACCAGTGCAGCTGTCCAGTCTGGAATGGTGATCCTCCAAAGCCCTGAGCCAAAATAAATCCTTCCTAAGTAGCTACTCTCAAGAGATAGCACCGCTGATTTCCCCATATTATTACAATAATAATATAATAATAACTTTCACAGTCAGTCATAGTCTATTATTCCGCTATTGAAGTGTATCCTGACTTTGTAGGTATGGACAATGGCAGAGAGTCCAGCATCCTATTGTCAAGATACATTTAATAGTTTCACCGAAAGTCCCTGACTGTCATGTGGAAGTAGAGATGCATACTGCATTGTATCCTCACATCTGGATATGATAGTCTCTATTACACAGTTACTATGTGTCCCCTTAAATGAAAAGCCATAAAAAATCAACAGGAGAAAATAGAAAACTTACCATGCCATGAAATTAAATAACATGCTACTGAATGACCAGTATGTCGCTTAAGAAGTGAAAAGGAGGGGAGGTTGTAGGAAAATCCCAGACCCTATGGCATTGTACCATAAAATTAAAAAAAGAGAGAAAATCAAAGGCCTTCTTGAAGGAAACAATGCTACTGTGTGACTTATGAGTCAGTGAAGAAAAAGGACCCATTTTTTGAAGAAATAAAGATAAAAATATCAAAATCCATAACGTGTAGCAAAAACAGTAAGGGTTATTGATCGTGTATTTTGCATGAAGATTGCCATATATATATATATATATATATATATATATATATATATATCCTTTTGGGATTGACTCATTTTATTGAGTATCATGGTCTCTAGCTGAGACCATTTGGTTGCAAATGGTAGAATTCCATTCTTTTAAATGACTAAGTAGTATTTCATGTAGTACATGTGCCACAGTTTCTTTAACCATTCCTCTTTTGATGGGCATCTGGGTTGTTTCTATGTCTTTGCTATTGTAGGTTCTGCTGCTGTAAATATAGGATTACAGATGCCTTTCTCATATGCAGATTCCATTTCCTTTGGATATATTCCCAGAAGTGGGAAAGCTGGGTCATATAGCAGATCAATTTTCAGGTTTTTAGCGCTCTCCATACTGACTTTGGTAGCCTACACTCCCACCCACGATGAAGGAGGGTACCTTTCTCCCCACATCCATGACAACAGATGTTGTTAGCAGAGTTCTGAATGTAGGCCAATCTCACTGGAGTTAGGTGGAATCTCAGTATGATTTTCATTATATTTCCCTGAGAGCTAGGGAACTTAAGCATTTTTTTTCATGTCTATTTGCCTTGTAAATTTGTTCTCTTGAAAAATGTTCATTTTCTTTACCCATTTCAATCAGTAAGTAGTAAATTCTTAAAAAAACAAAAAGTTGACTGTGATCCACCTATTTATAGCTCCTCCTTCCTTTACCCTAAATTTCAGTGACCATTGAGAGCCATAGCTTTGTTTTTCCCAAAGTTGTATGGTTGTAATAATATTTAGCCTCCCATTTCATTTTCCCTCCACCCTTCAGAAGTTTCTGATCCCTATTCTTAAGGGTTACTGAAGGATGTGAATTCATCTCATCCTCTTTAGCTACTTTTTGCTGATTAGGATCAAAGGGCTTGCCCGTCCCAGGTTTGGAAATGTTTATCTCATCTAATGGGTCCGTCTGGTGAGCCATACAGAGTCTAGGCTGTGCCAGTAGCTGTGTCTGCCGCATTGTCATTCCCACTCTTGTTTTTTTTTTTGTTTGTTTGTTTGTTTTGTATTTTTGTCTTTTGAAGCATCATCTGGAGGCCTTGACTGGTTCACAGGAGTAAGCTTACTCATGCCTGGGTCTGATCCTCTTTTCTGCACAGTAGTCATCACAGAAAGTGGTATAGCATGCATTGTGTGCTCTGATGTCAGGATGCATACCCCTGAGCTCTGATGCTTGAAATCAGATATTCTGTCATGTCTGGGAGCAATGCCAAAGACCATCAGTGCCCCTTCACCCCACCAGCTGAACTGCCGCCTCAGGTCCCTGGCTTAGTGCAGATACATGACATGGATGCGACTCCCTAGAACTGGTCAGGCTTCTGACCGAGGTTGGAATGGTATCACACAACTGACACAGTATGCCCAGGGCCCGTCAGGCACATAACTTGCCTGAAAGTATCAGTGGCGCCCACTCCCAGAACCCCAGCCTCAAGCCCTTGGCCAGATTTAGTAGTATAGTACGGGTGTGACTTGTCCCCATCATCAGTCCTCTGCTCTGCCATTCCCAGACCAGCACATTGCATGCCATTAAGTACTACCTGCCCCTAGTCTTAAAAAAACAAAAAGTTGACTGTGATCCACCTATTTATAGCTCCTCCTTCCTTTACCCTAAATTTCAGTGACCATTGAGAGCCATAGCTTTGCTTTGGGGACTTCAGGCCCCTAGTCTGCCAGTGACCATCAGTGCCTCCACCAGGATCCCAGCCTCAGGAACCTGGCCCAGTGCTGTGGTTTGCCAAGGATGCAGCATGCTATTCCCAGACTTCTGCGTTGGCACCTTACGTTTGCAGCCTGACTAGGACTTGTGACATTTCTGGCCTGATTACTCCCACACAGGTGCGTTGGTTCACCATGGATACCTCCTGAAAAGGGCCTGTAAGGCTGCTGGCCGACTGGCATGTTGGAGTGACATGGGTGCAGCCTGCCTAGAATCCATGCCTAGGACCCTGGCATCCAAACACAAGCCTGCACTTCCAAAATCTGGGTGTTGGCAAACCATAGATGTGGCCTCAGTAGGACCTGTGAATCCCTTGTCTTGCCAGCTCTGTATCGGCACACTATGGGTGTGGTTTCCTAGGGCCTGTGAGGCCCCTGACCTGGCTGCTCCCAGACTGGAGAGTTCTTGTGCCTCGGGTGCAGCTCACCTAGGACCCATGAGACCCTTAGGCTGCTCAATCCCAGCGTGTTCATACACTACAAGTGTGGCCTGCTTAGTTCCCAAGCATCAGGCCCGTAGCCTGGCTACTCCCAGACTGGTGCGGTGGCCCACCGTGGGTGTAGCCTGCCTAAAACACCAGCACCTAGCCCCTGGCCTGTGCTCCCGGATCAATGTGTTCGTGTGCTGCAGGTGCAGCCTGACTAACTAGGACTGGTGAAACTGTTAGCCCGTCTGCTCCAAGGTGGCGTGTTGGTGTGCTGCAGGTTGGAGAGTCTGCCTAGGACTTGTGAAGCTCCTGACCTGCCCACTCCCAGACTGGAGTATTGTTACACAGTGTGCTGGCTGCTCCCAGGTCTCAGACCAGCTTGTTGGAATGCAGCATGGGCACAGTGGGCCTAGGACTCAGTGTCAGGCCCAGACCAGCATGGTGCCCCATCGTATCTGCAACTCGTCTTGGACCTTAGCGTCTAAGCCTTGACCTGTGCTCCCAGATCTGTGGTGGGTATGTGTGGGAGCAGCTTGCCCAGGACCCTTGAGGCCTCTGGCCTGCCCACTCCCAAACTCTAAGGGTGGCATACTGTGACTCTGGCCTCAAGCCCCAGCATCAGACTCCTGGTCTGTTACACTCAGACCTGTGTGGTGGCCTGCCATGGGAGCCTAAGAGCCCCAACATTCTGTCCCAGGCCTGGGCTCCCATTGGCACATTGCTGTGTGGCCTATAGGATCCATGAAGCTACAGGCCTGCCCACTCCCGAACCAGCCTGTTGGCACACCATATGTGGAGCCTACCTAGGACCCCATTGTCCAGACCATGGCCTGCAATTCCAGATCAGCACATTGGCACACTGTATGTGTGACCTGCCTAGGGACTGTGAGTCCCTGTCCTGCTCAGTCCCAGACCAGCATATTGGCGTGCGGCCTGTGTAGCCTGTCTGGCCTTTCTGGGGCCCTGGAGTTCAAACCCTGGCCTGCATTCCCAGGTTGGCAAGTTGGTATATTACAGATGTGGCCTGACTAGGACTTGTGATTTTCTTTTCCTGCCAGTTCCCAGACTGGCACATTGACACATGGTGTGTATGGCCTCACTAGAACCATGGAGACATTTAGCCTGCACGCTTGCAGACTGACATGTTGGAACACTGCTGATACAGCCTGCCTAGGACCTGTGAGACCCCTGGTCTGCCTACTCCCAGACCACCATGTTGATATTTTTAATTTTGTGTTCGTTATTGTGCTTTTAGCTTTAGTTTCCAGTTCCAGTGGTTCATTGGTGATGCACAAGAAACAAGTATTGGGCCAGTGTTGTGATGCATTGGGTCAAGTCATCACCTGTGACACTGGCATTTGCTGTGAGGTTGGTTCAGATCCTAGTCACTGCACTTCCAGTCTAGCTCCCCAGCTCCCTGCTAATGCATCTGGGAGGACAGCAGTGGATGGCCTACATACTTGGGTCCCTGCCACCCATGTGGGAGACCTAGATGAAGGTCCAGATTCTTGGCTTCAGCCTGGCCTTGTCCTAACCAGTGCACACGCTTAGGCAGTGGTCCTGTACATTGATGATCAATCTTTATCTCCTTTTCCTCATTCTGTGTCACACTCTGGTTCAAATATATGGATTAATATTTTTAAGAAAATTATTTTTGCATATTAATCTTATATCTAGAAACTTTGGTCTAATTGCCTATTAATTTTTGTGTTTTTGGTGTTGATTCTTCTGAATTTTGGACATAGAACATCTTGTCATTTGCCAACAAAGACAGGTTTTCTTTTTTAAATAATAATCTTTGGGCCAGCATGGTGGCCTAGCATGGTAATCTTCTGCCCGCAGCATCACTGATTCGTGTCCTGTTTGCTTCACTTTTAACTCAGTTCCCTCTTTGTGACCTGGGATCCTGTACCATGTGGGAGACCTGAAAGAAGCTCCTGACTTCTGATCAGCTCAGCTCCAGGCATTGTCTCCATTTTTGGCATGATCCAGCAGGTGGAAGATAGCTCTCTCTCCTTCTCTCTGTAAACCTACCTTTCAAATAAAAAGAAACAAATCCTTTAAAAATTAAAGAATAATTTAAAAATTTTTTTTACTTGACAGATACAGAGAAAGTTTTTTTTTTCCTCTGCCGATTTACTCCCCAGTTGCCCACAATAGCCAGAGCAGGGCCAAGCTAAAGCCCAGGAGTCTAAAACTCAACCAAGTCTCCCACATGATTGTTGGGGACACAAGTGTTAGCCATCAACTGCTGCCTCCCAAGCTGTACATTAGCAGGAAGCTAGAATCAAAATTAGGAGCAGAGTTTGGACTTGAATCCAGACACTCCAGTATGGGATGTAGGTTTCCCAAGTAGTGTCTCAATTGCTGAATGCAACACCCAACCCTAGAGCCAGTTTTATTCCTTTCCCAATCTGTATGATTTTTATTTTCTCTTATGCTGTTGGATTAGCTAGGTCTTCTAATATAGTGTTGAATGCAAGTAAGCAAAAATACTTTTCCTTGTTCCTGGTCTTAGCCAGAAAATATCTAGTTCTTAAAATTAAGTATGTTGTTAACTATAGATTTTTAAATGTTCTTTAACAAATTTAGCATATATGTGGGTTGGGTCTGGGTATGCCGCACTGGGCTAGGCTCCAGCACCCACTGGTGCCCATGAAAGCCAGTGTGGGTGTAGGACAGGCTGGGCTAGGTCTTGGCTCCCACTGAGCCATGTGAAAGCCAGGTTTGGGGGTGGGCTAGGCAGGGCTGGGCTGTGGCACCCAACAGCAAGACGTGGAATAGATATGGGCTGGTTGGGCAAGGCTGTTTTACCTGCGGGGACATGAGGTGGGCCAGGTCAGGCTGAGCCAAGAACCCACTCATTTGCGGAAGATCTGCAGCTGGGAAGTAACTTAATAGAGGAGCTCGGGAAACTCCTCTGTCAAGACACAGTCCCTGCAAGTGAGCATAAGAACTGAGTCTGGGGACCCAGCACAATAACATAGCGGCTAAAGTCCTCGCCTTGGACACACTGGGATCCCAAATGAGTGCCAGTTCTAATCCTGGTGGCCCCACTTCCCATCCAGCTCCCTGCTTGTGGCCTAGGAAAGCAGTCGAGGACGGCCCAAAGACTTGGGACCCTACACTCACATGGGAGACCTGGAAGAAGCTCCTGGCTTCTGGCTTCAGAGTGCCTCAGCTCCAGCTCTTGCAACCACTTGGAGAGTGAACCATTGGATGGAAAATCTTCCTCTCTGTTTCACCTCCTCTCTGTATATCTGCTTTTCCAATAAAAAAGTAAATAAATCTTAAAAAGAAAAAAAGAAAGAACTGAGTCTGGGAGCAGCTCAGACCAGACCAGGGTGCAGTACCCACTTGATTATGTGTGGCTCAGATCTGTGGCTGGGCTGGGCTGGGCCTGTTCATAGCACCCATTGTAGATATGGGATCCAGAATAGGGGGCAGGACAGGTCAGATTGGGCCACAGCGCCAGCCAGTTAGGGCCAGGACTGGGAACAATATAGGCCGAACTAGGCTGCAACACCTGCCAGCATGAGCTGAAACTGGGGACAGACCAGGCAGAACCAGGCTGGGTATGGCTACAAGACCTGTAGACCTGCATGTGAGCTGGGTTAGGGGAAGAGTCAGGCTGGACTAAGTGGCAATATCCACTGATGCATGCAGGAGCCAGAGTAAGTGCAAGCTGGTCAGGCTTTCCTGCAGCATCAGTTGGCAACTGTTGACATGGGCGGGACAAATCCTGTTAGGCTAGACTGCAGAACCACCTGAAAAGTACAATATTTGAGGCTGGGAGTGGGCTTAGTGGAGAAACTGTGGGCACCTGTTAGAGTGGCTGTAGCTCCTACCAGTGAGCATTTGAACCAGAACTGGGGGCAGGCCTCGCTAGACAGGCAGTAGCACCACTGGCATAAGTGTGGGGTCAGTCAGACTGCGCTATGTTGCAGCACCCGTTGATGTAGATGAGAACCGAATAGGATGTGGGGCTGACTGGACCAATCTGCTGCACATGCCGGCCTGTGCACAAATCAAGGGGTGGGGAAGGCCTGGTGAGGGTTTTTAGGATTCACTCTGACTAGGCTGTAGTTCTTACTGGTGTGCATAAGGGCTGAGTGTGTGGTGGGCAGGGTTGGGCTGGTCCACAGCTTCCATTGGTTTGTGCATGAGATGGGGCTGGGGCCAGAGCTGACTGGGCAACTGCAACCACCATTATGTGTGGGGGCTGAAGTGGTCGACGGTCTGAGCCAGACTCCGCACTGGCTGGTACACACAGGAGTCAGTTCTGGGGTCACCTTATGGGGTTTCTTTGAGAATCCCCCCAAACTGAACTGCTGGTCTCAAAACTCCAACCACAGAGAAAAATCACAGGATCTGATCATGAGTGCCTGTGTCAGAACTGGGAAGCCTGGGTTCCTGAAGTCTATGCAGTAGGCAGCATGCCCAGATGCACATGGTGGACATGACAGATCATTGAAGCCTGCAGAGGGTGGAAGGCAGAACAAATTGGACAACTCTGCAGCCATTCATTCATAGCAAGTATCTGGGTTAGTGGAAACCCTAAGGTGAACTGTCAGTCAATGGACTTTGGAATGATTTCCTCAACCAGTGAAATCAACAGCATCTCAGAACTATCCCTGGGTACTGATGTGGTTATGCTGCTGGAAATAGACCCTCCTTTACTTTCCCCTTTTCCCACAGATTGAAGAACTTGAGAACAAAAAAAAAATGGAAACAGTTGTCTCGTCCACTTTGCCCCATTAATTGACTTCCCACCCTAATCAGTGATCCACATGGATGTCTATCCTTCTCAACTACATAAACATCATTCTTATTTATTTATCTGTCTGTTTGTTTATTTTGAAACAGAGAGAGGGACTCATCTGCCAGTTCACTCCCCAGATGGCCACAGAAGTTAGCACTGGGCCAGGCTGAAATTAGGAGTTAGGAGCTTATTCCGGGTGCCATGTTGGTGGAAAGATCCCAAGAACTAGACCATCTTCTGCTGGTGTTTTTCCAAGCCATTAGCTTGGGACCCTGCACCCACGTGGGAGACCTGAAGGAGGCTCCTGGCTTTGGATTGGCTCAGCTCCAGCCGTTGCGGCCGTTTGGGGAGTGAACCATCGGAAGGAAGATCTTCCTTTCTGTCCTCCTCTCTGTATATCTGCCTTTCCAATAAAAATAAATAAATCTTTTTAAAAAAACAAATATCTGCAGTTTTCAATAATTTTGAAAAGATGACTCAAAATTCATTTTGTATTTTCAAAGTTTTATTTTAATATTTATTATAACAATGAGGGGGTTAAGACCCCCTGTGGGCCTCTGATTAGGATGAATATGGTTGGGGTGGGGAGATGGGTGAGATAAATGTATAAGTTTCCCCTTCTGTGCCAGTGGGTGGAGGGGAAAGGAATGGGAACTAAGTGCTCTGCTCTTTGTCACACTACATTAGCACCCGAAGAGGGAGACAGTCTTTTGATGTTGCCTTTGAGGCTCTGAGGCGGAGAAGAATGTTCTTGATTGTTCTGAGAAGTTGTTGGCTTCAGTACAGCAGAGGTGAGAGATTTTAAGGCCTGTTGGCTATCCTTGTTTACCTTAGTGTGCCCACAGACCTAGGTTTTAGTTTTAGAGCCTGGTTGGAGTGTTATTCAAGCCATCCTTCTTTCCATCTTTTGATGAGTTACTCAAAGTCTTCTGTTGGTTTAGGTGAGCTAGCTGTCTAGTCTTTTGTGTTCATCTGGGTATGTTCTACATTCTTGCATGAGGGTCAGCCACTAACGTGGCCCAGTTCTGCAACATGTACGCTGGGGTTGGACCACGTGTCTATGTGATTTTCCCTGAGGTTGAAGAGTGGTCTAGTGGAGCCCCCTAAGAAAGCTCATGTAGGGGATCTTCAAGACCTTACTTTCCCATGCACCAATAGGTGCAAGGTTGGACTCGATCTGGCCCCCTGCACCGGACAGTGTACAAACCAGAGAGCACAGCTAGCTGGTCAGTCCTGCCCCCAGCCCTGGCTCTCTTAAGAACTGGTGGGTGCTGCAGCCTTGAGCCAGTCCTCAAGCCAGAACTTGCGTGCAGCAGTATGTGCTGCAGCGTAGTTAGGGTAAACTCATGCCTGACCTGCCTCTTGCCTCGGTTTTCCGTGTGCTGATGGGTGCTGCTGTATAGCCCAACCTAGCCCACTCCCAGCCTTGATACAGGTAGTTGCTGTTGCCTCACCCATCCCAGCCCACCAGCAGCCTGTACATCAGGGTGTCCTGTAAGACCCCTTACCAGGTGCATCCTCAGCCCCTGTCCTTGCTTGCGCTGGCTGATGCCGTGGCTTAACTAACTCATCCCGCCTTCAGCCCCTCCAGTGAGCCAGCAGGTGCTACCATCTATCAGGGGCATCCTCAAAGATCTGCTACCAGTGCCACGTGAACCCACTGCATTCTTGCAAATGCCAGCAGGTGCTTAGACCCAGCCTGGCATGGCTGACCCCCAACCTTGGCTCTCATTGGTGGGTGCTGCAGTCTAGTCTGGCCTGGTTTGCCCCCAGTCCTGACTCTATAAGTGCAGGTGGGTTCTTTGACCTTACTTAGGGAAGCCCTTCAGACCCCCCCCCCCTTCTGATTCACCCCATCTCAGCTCTCTCACTTACCTGAAGGTACATAGTGGCCTGGTCCATGGAAGCCCACTGCAACCTGTCCTCAGTCACCCAGCCCATGATAATCCCTGTGTCTCCCACACATGCATAGTAGTGTCGATAGCATTGGAGGGTGGGGCTCTGGCCAGTGTGTACCCATGGTGACACTACCCCTGTTCCCTCAGATATTTAAAAAATAAAATAACAATCATGCTGACACACTAGTGCAGTTAACACAGAGTGGTGTTAGCAAGGGCCAGAATGCTAGCCACCTATTGGCTGCTTTCTCCCAGTAATGTAACCCTAACACGGTACAAGGCAACTTAGGAGCTTACCTATAGCTGGAGAAAGGTAACTTTTGAATTTGATAACCTCAGGTGTACATGATTGAGTTCACCACATGTACCTTGATTCTTGATATATTGTTATTGGTCCATGTAAGTTTGTCTCTTGTTTTTATTGTGTGTTTAACTAGTCCTTAATCCCATTTTACTCCTGTTGCACAGGCAAGCATTTTGATAGGATTATTTGTTACCTCTAAAACATATTTGTTGGTATACATGAATTTTGTGTTTATATAAATCAGGAGTTGGGAAGCCTCTTTTCTGCAAAGGCCATTGGGCATTTATTTTTAATTTAAAAATTTTTATTTTAATATTATATACATAGTTGAGAGGGATGCACACCCATGCAGACCTCTGATTAGGGTCAAGGTATGGAGGAAGGTGGATGGGACAGATGTTTCAGTTTCTTTTTGTTTTTCTTTTTGTTTTTTCTCCTGTACCCACAGTGGGAGAAGGGGGATATGACAGTCTTTGCTGTCAAACTACCTTAGCACCTAGGGATGGAGGATGGATATTTGATGTCACTTTAATGACTCTGAAGTGGGGAGAAATGTTCCAAGGGTGTTACTTGAGTGGTTTTGATAGTTCTGAGATATTGTCAACATTTGGACATATATAATATTATTTATGCAATACAAAATTGCTTAAAAATTAACCTGCTGTGGATTTATTGAATTTCAAATCCTGTATATAGTTGCCTTGGTAGGACAGGACAAATGACTTTTTGGACTTTATATAGCCCATGAGCTTGATATCCCCCACCTTTGAAGTAGTAATGTCATCAGAATAGCATTCTGTTTTTTACATTTTTTTTTACTAAGTATTTTCTTTCAGCTGCCAAGTGGTGAAGAAGTACATCTTTGTATTTGCCCTCATGTTTCTGTAGAAAAATTTTTAGGGCTTATTTTTAGGAATTGAATTCCTGGGTCATAGTGTATGCATTTTTTTATTTTCATGAGGTAGTTTCAGGTTGCCCTCCTGAATGGCCCCATCTCACTTGTAATAGATGCAGAATTTCTATTTCTTTACAGCTTTACTAACATTGTCTAGCTTTCTGATTTTTGCCAGTCTTACAGGCTTGAAGCAATACCAGCTTCTCATTTTAATATTCTTTTAAAAAAATTACCAGTGTTTTTAACATATCTTCATGGCTGTGTCCTTCTCTTTTTGAAAAGATTTATTTATTGGAAAGGCAGGTTTACAGGAAGAAGGAGAGACAAAGAAAGATTTTCCGTCCGCTGATTCACTTCCCCAAGTAGCTGCAACAGCTGAAACTGAGCTGATCTGAAGCCAGGAGTCAGGAGCTTTTTCTGGGTCTCCCACTTGGGTGGCAGGGGGCACAGACACTTGGGCCATCTTCCAGTTGTTCTCCAGGCCATTAGCAGGGAGCTGAATAAGAAGTGGAGCAGCCTGGACATGAACCACGGCCATTATAGGAGGTCTGAGTCCTCTTATAGGTGGCATTCTTATCTACTACACCATGATAGTGGCCCCTTATTTGTGTTTTTAAATTATTTACTTTTAGTTTTTCCTTTACATATGACTGGTTTTGATATATAACCTTTACCACTTTAAAGATGTTGCATACTTATTTTCATAGTCCATGAGGAATTTTCCTAAGTAGAATTAAGCTATATTAATTTTATATGTATCAATTGATATATAGGATATAATTTTTCCTATTCATGTGATATGTTACATTTGAATTTTCTGATGTTGAACTGTCCTTGCTTTGAGCTATATGTACATGTCCAAAATTTATTTTTTTAATATATTATTAGAGGGATAGACGTGGCACAATGTGTTAAGCATCCACTTGGGGCACTCGCATCCCATGTTAGATTGTCCAGCTTCCTGCCAGTGCTCCTGGAAGGCTGGAGATGATGACCCAATACTTAGGTTCCATCTACCATCTGAGACACCTGAATGGGGTTCCTAGCTTCTGACTTTGGCTTAGCCAAGTGTTGGCTGTTACAGGCATTTGAGAAGTAAACCAGCAGATTGAAGATCTCTGTCTCTCTACCTTTGAAATAACTTATATACATCTTTAAAAAACTAAACGATTAGATTCATTTATTAACTTGTTAATGGATTTTTTGCATCTGCATTTCAGAGTGATATGGACTTAGATTAATTTTTCCTTTTTTAAAACCCATTTATGTAATTTGGGCCCGGCGCCGTGGCCTAGCGGTTAATGTCCTTGCCTTGAATGCACCAGGATCCCATAGGGGCGCTGGTTCTAATCCCAGCAGCTCCACTTCCCATCCAGTTCCCTGCTTGTGGCCTGGGAAAGCAGTCAAGGACGACCCAAAGCTTTGGAATCCTGCACCCGCGTGGGAGACCTGGAAGAGGTTCCTGGTTCTCGGCTTCGGATCAACGCAGCACCGGTCGTTGTGCTCACTTGGGGAGTGAATCATCGGATGGAAGATCTTCCTCTCTGTCTCTCCTCCTCTGTATATCTGACTTTGTAATAAAAATAAATAAATCTTAAAAAGCAAAAAATAAATAAAAATAAAAAACCCATTTATGTAATTGACAGGCAGAATGATAGAGAGATCTTGTGTCTGTTGGTTCACTTGTGCGTGCAACAGCAAGGGCTGGGCCAGAGTGAAGTCAAGAACTACATCCAGGTCTCTCTTGTGGTTTTCAGAACTCCAAGGACTTGGGCCATCATTCACTGCCTGCTAGACACATTAGCAGAAGTTGTATCAGAATTACTAAGTAGCCAGCATCCAAACCGTGCTCTCTCATATTGGATGATAATGGATAAAAGGGGTCCTAAGTGACATCCTAACCACTGTGCCAGATGTCCGCTCTGGCAAAGGAAGTTTCTGATTAATGTTGCCATTTTTATGGGACTTTTATTTACTTCATGTAAGTTTTCCAGTGTGAGCATGTTGTTTATAATAAGTGAATATTAACCTTTACAGAGAGGCTTTTCTTTGTGTATTTTGTGTACAAATATATACATGTCTCTGTGGGAGAAAATTTCCTGCTAATTAATTTCTGTCCAGTATAATTTTTTTCTTATTTCCTTTTCCTTTTTCCATTATATTGAATGCCTAACCAGTTCATTTATGACCTTTCTCATTTAAGAGATATATATATATATATACATATATGTATATATATATATACATATATATATATATATACTTAAATCTATACTTTTCCGTCTCAGTTTTTCTATTTCCCACATTTTATCATTTATTTTTAAATATGTCTCAGTTTTATTTTTTTTAATCTTTTAACTCAAAG
This sequence comes from Ochotona princeps, assembly GCF_030435755.1. NCBI lineage: Eukaryota > Metazoa > Chordata > Mammalia > Lagomorpha > Ochotonidae > Ochotona > Ochotona princeps. The sequence continues at coordinate 37,969,610 of NC_080865.1, forward strand.
GTAATTTAGAAACATGCTATTTCATTTCCAATGAATTTTGTTACTATCTGGTTATTAACTTCTAAAGTCATTGCTTATTAGTTAGAAAACAGACTTACAGTATTGAGCCTTTGAAATTTTTCAGGCTTCCTTTTCAGCTGCATCCATCACCTTGAATGGTTCTATATTGTTTATTTGTTAGATTATTGAGTTCCACTCTAGTACTTGAGCTTTTTAATTAGAATGTTGAAGTATTCTGTAACTGTACTAGATTTTTATCTGCTTCATCTAGCAATCACTAAAATGTTAAAATCCCTTAAAAGTATTTATTCTGCTTGTTCCTTGATATGTTTTTGAAGCTGTTTTGTAAGATACATAATTGTTCATTATGGATATGCTTGTCCCGTTATTATTTATTCTATAATTTTTTGTCACATATCAAGAACACTAACCTGACTTTACTTTGGTTAATATTTGCCTAATCCATTTTCCATCCTATTACTGTTAAACTTGTATCTCTAAATATAATCTCTTCTAGCCTAAGTATTGCTTTTTGTTTTAATCTATTCTCCAAGTTTGTCTGTTAACTGATAAATTTAACTTATATATGTTACTTGCAAATACTCTTATATTGGAACTTGCTTTTGGCATTTTATTTTATGCTTTTATGATATTCTATTTGTTGTCTTTTTTTTCTTGTTTTATTCTTATTCTTGTCCTCTAACTTAAGATCTGTCCTCAGTTTACTTGCTCTTACTGATTTTTACACAGTGACTACACATTCACTTTCTCAAGGTAAGAACTTCAGCAGATTGTTAAGTTCTGTTTTCTGCCTACATCTATCTTGTGATGTCAGTGTTGTCTAGAATCTTGATCCATGCTATATTACATCTTTTCCTCTAACTTTTATAGTCTTTATAGAGCTGATTCAGGAAAAGAAAATACAAATCACACTAATTTGCCATCTAAGCAGGAACTGGAAAGCCCTCAAAGAAGTTTTATAGCAAATTAATGGCATTTATCTTGCTTTTAATTATTCAACATCAATCGTATTTGGTGTTTTGATAATCAATATTCTCCCCATCCCCCAATTACAGATGGAAAATATGAAATTATTGGATTGTTATGTGGAAAGGAAACCAAGTATTGGAATTCTGTATCTTACTGCAACTTACCTGATCTATGTGGAAACTTCTAGTGAAGCCTGGAAGGAAACATAGGTATGTTCATGAGAAGAAAATTGAAAGGTCTTAAAGAATTGTGCATGTGTAGCTTGTCTGTGGTGGTTTCTTGAAATTTGAAGTAATATTATAAGAATATAATAGAAGTGCAACCTTTTTTCAAAAAACCTCTTCTAAAACTTTTCATAGCCTCCTCTTCCCTTCTGAACCTAATTAGTCGGTAAGCAACCTGAAATGATTTAAAGGTGTTCTGTTTGTAAATGCAGTCCAAAAACAAGCAGCAGTGTGTCATCTGGGAGCTTGTTAAAAATGCAAAATCTCAAGCTTCAGAGTTGTTAAAGTTTTTTTTTTAATTATTATTTGAAAATGAGAGGGGGAAAGAGAAATGCTATTCCCCAAATGTCTGTACTAGCCAGGGCTAGGCCAAGCTGAAGCTGGATCCAGGAAATTTATCTGAGTTTCCCATGTGGGGTAGCAAGGATCCAAGTACTTGAGACATCATCCACTTCCTCCCAGATTGTACCTTAGCAAAAAGCCAGATTTGAAGTGAAGGTGGGACTCACTTCTAGACACTCAGTAAAGGGTACCGGTGTCCCAGTAGGTCGCATAACTGGCTGTACCACAACACCTACCCAGAACCTAAGGATTTTTTTTTTTAATTTGCTTGTCAGAAAAAGACAGAATTACAGGGAGAATTCTTCCATCCACTGGTTCATTTCCGAATGACTGAACAATAAGGGCTGGATCATGCGAAAGCCAGAGGCCTGGAACTCCTTCCAGGTCTACCATGTGGGTGGCAGAGGCCTATGTACTTGAGCCATCATTTGCTTTCCTAGGTATATTAGCTGGTTTAGGGATCAGAAGTGTAACAGCCAGGACTTGAATTAGTGCTCCTTTAGGATACCAGCATTGCAAGTGGCAGACTTACCAGCTGTGCCACAACACTGGCCTCAGGTTTTGAGTTTGAAGTGTTCAGATGATGATGAGTCTGGGAGCTTATTGACTACGTGCTGGGGAGCATGGCTTGAAATGCTCCATCTGAAGACGATTTTCTGGTGTATGTGAATGAATGTTTGAATATTTCTTGTTATATCTTTAAATGATGTTTTCTAATTTTAGTGAGAGAAACGAATGGTTCCATCTGCTGGCTCAACTGTCCAAGTGGCCGTAACAGCCAAGACTGTGTCAGGCTGAAAGCAGTAGCGTCTTCTGTGTTTGCCAGGTGGGTCCAGGGACCCAAGCATTTGAACCATCTTCTGCGAATTCTCTCAGGTGCCTTAACAACATAATTTAATCTTAATCTTCAGCCTGATTTATAAAAAGAACAACTTACCTCATAAAATAGTGGTTAAAATCATTGGCTTTGAGTCGGAAGATTGAGGCCGAAGTCCCAACTTCAACATTTACTGCCTTTGTAGTCCTGGGCAAGTTATTTCGTTTGTCTTTGTCTTTAATACCTTATTTTTTTCTTTAAATTAAGGTGAGAATTACAGAGTTAATTTGTCCAGTTTCTTAAGACAATGCCTTAGAAGTGGTAAATACCGTAATGTAAATGTAAAATGAATTAAATTTAATATGTATATGAAGGAAGCATTTATTAAGGTTTGTTTAAAAGGCAGAGTGACAGAGAGGGGAGAAGACACACACACACTGACTCACTCACTCACTCTGAAATAGTGGTTTTCTATGCCTACAGCATCCAGAGCTGGGCCAGCCAGAAGACAGAAATTCCATCTAGATCACCCAAGTGGGTGGCAAGAAGCCAAGTACTTAGGACAGGCACTGCTGAGTAAGCAGTGAAGATGGAACTCCATCCCAGACACTCCTAAATGAGCTGTGGCATCCCTGGTGGTGGCTGAACCCTTTCAACCCACAACATCCATCTCTGAAAAAAAAATATTTAGTACTTGGTTTTCAGAATCTCATCACCATGTGGGGTTTTGTCTTGCTGTCTGCTATGATGAAAAGAGGGTCAAAAGAGAAATTTAAAAGAACTGGCTTTCTCTAGACTCAACTCTGATGGTAATAGGCTATGTGACCTTAGGCAAGTGAATTCTCTCTCGGGTTATCTTCTCAGCTGTGAAATGAGGTGGTTATTATGTAATTAGTAAGGACTCTTCCAGTTGAACTATTTAGGAGACAGTTCTGTGGCTGTGACCTCTGAATGAGGAATTCATTTCTCAGAGATTTTATTTCTTCATGCGTGAAATACAGTGAATATATCCCAAAAGCTTTTGCAGGGACTACCTTGTGATAAAGCTCAATGGCATTTATTAATAATTTATCTTTTTGTTTGAAAGGCAAAGACATACAGAAATGCCTACAACAGTCAGGACTGGACCAGGCCAAAGCTAGGAGCCATGAACTCAATATGGGTCTCCCACGTGAATGGCAGGAGCCCAAGAATGTAAGCCATCAACATCAAGAACATGAGCACGGGCCCGGCAGCGTGGCCTAGCAGCTAAAGTCCTCGCCTTGAATGCGCCGGGATCCCATATGGGCGCCGGTTCCAATCCCAGCAGCTCCACTTCCCATCCAGCTCCCTGCTTGTCGCCTGGGAAAGCAGTCAAGGACGACCCAATGCTTTGGGACCCTGCACCCGCGTGGGAGACCTGGAAGAGGTTCCTGGTTCCCGGCTTCGGATCGATGGCACACACCGGCCGTTGCGGCTCACTTGGGGAGTGAATCATCGGACGGAAGATGTTCCTGTCTGTCTCTCCTCCTCTCTGTATATCTGACTTTGTAATAAAAATAAATAAATCTTAAAAAAAAAGAACATGAACACAAGAATGGGATCATTAGCTGGAAGGATAATTGGAAACAGAGTCACCGTCTGAACTCAGGCACATCAATAGGACATGTAGACATCACAGGTGGAATCTTAACTGCTTCACCAGACACCTGCCCCATAGTAATCACGGTTTGAATTAGCAATTTGGTAGAATAAGAGGAAGTTCTGTTTTCCTCTGTAACAATTATTTTGGATTGTAAGCTCTATCATAACAGGTTAGAAAACATCTGTTCTGAGCTGAGTCACTAAAATTGTCCTACAGAATCATTAACTTAAAATCCCTAAGGACAGAGAAGTTTTATCACTATAGTTTGCCTCTCATTGCTTTGCAACTATTAATACTTTATTTCTGTTTGAAGGAGCCTCAGTTGTGCCTTACAGAGCATGATTGTAAGCAGTAGGTGTGGTCATATCTCTATCTATGCTTTTAGTGTTACCACAAGTCAAACACACTGATAGTGTTTATTTAATAAACATCTGTATGTTGATTCTAGTTGTTTTCTGTTTTACAGATTGCAGTTCATCACATTGCCACTGTGGAGAAATTACCAAACACGAATCTGTGCTGTCCTTCTATCCTCCACTGTAAGAACTTCAGAGTGGTCCACTTTGTTTTATTTTATTATTTTTTTTTAATTTTGATAATCTGTACATAGTTGATTAGGGCATAAAGGGTCAAGGGTTACAGAAAAGCGGGTAAGATCATTATTTCCACATTTTTTGTGTTGTGTATCTGGGGTAAGGAGGGTGATAAAGGGAGAAGCCCCACCCGACTTCCCACCCCATCCCAGGGTCCCCGACATGGGGCATGCTCTGAGGGCACTGCTCAAATGGTTTCAGTATTTTGACAGTTCTGAATTAATGGCAATCTCACCGTTACAAGCATGATGAAATCTCTCCAGAATCCACTGGCTGATACAGTCTACCTTAGAGTCTCCGTTTGCCCAGATATTCACTGCCCACATGTGGTTGGAGTAGTTGACCAATTTTTTCTGTCCTCCATCCTCTGATATGGTACCAGGTGTCCTCTGCAGGTTCCATTGGTCTGCCATATCCTCCATGTGCACCTGGTTATGCTGTCCACTGCTCTGTCTGAGCCTCTGAGGAGGCTCAGCTCTGACACATGCACTCCATGGTCAGACCAAGGAACCTGCATGAATCATGGTTCTGAGAGCAGCAGTTCAGTTGGAGGGATCCCCACAGAAACTTCGTCTGAGGTGACCTGATTCTTGTATGTGAATACCAGTATAGGGTCCAACACAGTATGTCGCCCCAATCAGCTTATGCATATACTGATGGTTGCATTTGTTGGATCATTTCTGTTTTCAGACCTGTCTTCTACACAAACCAATGGGTGTTGCAGTCAAGCCTGATTTTGCCTAGCACACACTTGGCCCTCTCGCAAACAAGTAGGAGCTGTAGCCTAATCGGGGTGACTTCCAATAACCCCCACCAGGCCTGCCCACTACCCTGGTTCCCGTGCTTGACAATATGCTTAGCAGACTTGTCCAGTCTGTCCCACATCCCATTCAGCTCTCATACATGTCAATGGGCATTGAAGCCTAGTTCAACCCAACCAGCCTTAGTTTCCAGCCCACACACATCCTGGCGGGTGCTGTTCTGTTTAGCCACCCCTGCCCCAGTCCTGGTTTTCATGCTCTCCTATGGGAGTGATTTTTCCCACTGGGCCACTCCCACTCTCAGATCATGCTCTCTGCAGGTGGTTCTGTGATTTAACTTGACAGAATTAGGCCTCAGTGCCAGCCTCTGCCTGCTGATGCTGTGGCAAAGGCCAACCAACCCTCACCCACCCTGATTTATGCTTGTACCAGCAGGAACAGTCAGTCCAGCCTGGCTTTTCCCTCATCTAGCTCACATTAGGCCCACAGGTGTTGTAGCCCTGCCCAGTCTGGTCTGCCCCCATCCCAACTCATACTCTCCAGTGGGAATGACAGTCCAGCAGGAGAGTCCTCTACTTTCCCCTACTGGCTTTGCCCCCTCCCTGCCTGGTTCTCACATGTGCTGGTTAGGTTCTGCAGCCCAGTCTGGTGTGGCCCCCCTCACCATGGCATTTGTCTGTGGGTGCTGTAGCTTGGCCCAGTCCACCCCCAATTCCGGCTCATGCTGGTGGGGATTACAGCCTAGCCTGGCCCAGCCGGCACTCCCTCCTAGCCGTAACGTGTACTGGTATGTATTGTGACCAAACCTGGCAAGACCCACACTCTGGTCTGGTGCTCAGTTTTGCCAGCAGTTGATGTGAACTGGTTCAGCCTGGTCTGCCCCCGACCTGTGCCAAAGGTATGACTTTGGGTACCTTTCCCTGGCCTGGCCTGTGCAGCTGCCTATCGTGGTTCTCACACTCACTTGCAGGGACTATGTCCTGACAGAGGAGTTGCCCACGATCCTCCATCAGAACCTCTCCCAATGCCAGATCTTGCACATACCGATGGGTCCGTTGGCCAGCCCTACTTAGTCCACCTCCTGTCCTGGCAGTAATAGTGGCCTTTCCTGACTGGCCTTCAATGCATTCCGTTTCTTACTGTTGAGTGTTTCAGCCCAGCCAAGGCTCTTCCGTACCCAGGCACAGCTCATACATGGCTTAGTAGGGCAGAGACCTGGCCTAGTCTGTTCTACATCTACCCTGGTCCTCCAGAGCACCAGATGGTGCTGAAGTCTAGCCCGGCTTGGTGTGCCCAGTCCCAGTCCACACTTGCGCCAAGGGACACTGCAGCCATATCCAGACCAGAACGCAGCCCCCACTCCGGCCCCTGCACTGACCAGTGGGAACCCCAACCCAGCCAGAGTGTTCTCTTAGCTCCCCAGTCGGGCCTGTTCCCAGCCATAGGTCATGTGTGTGCCAGTGGTTGCTCTGACCCCGCTTGGTATAGCCCCTCACCTCTCTTGGCCTTTGCCTTAGATGTTTTACCTTAGATGCCTTAGATGCTTAGCATCCCTGGCTCATGCAAACTAGCCAGTGTAAGAGCCTAGCTCGGCATGACCTGTGCTCCATCCTGATTTCTATTCTTGCTGGTGAGCTAAGGTTTGCTTGGCCCTGCCCGGTCCACGCCCTTCCATAACCAATCTGCACATTAGCCAGCCTTTGGAGCTATTATGCACAGCTTGCCCAACCCCCAGGTCTGGACCACGTGATCATCAGTGAGAGTTGTGACCCCCTAGGGGAATTTCCCAAGTTCCCGCACTTGACCCATTCCCAGACCCAGATCTCATACATGCCAGTGAGTGGCAGGCCAGTGCCCGGCATGGTCTGCCCTTCTATTTTGGCCTTGTATGAGCTGGTGAACGTTGCAGCCTGGCCCACCCCACACCCTGTTTTAGGATGCACATTCGGGTACTGTTGCCTTGACCAGTCCAGATTGTTGCTGGTTCCTTTACCCATGAGTGATGGCAGGCTCCTTGGTCACACCTAGCGTAGTCCGTCACCATTCCAACTCTTGATCTAGCCAGCGGGACTTGTATTTCCACAGGGTTGTGCCCACACATCCCCCTCAGAATTTAGCCCCGGACCTGGTTCTCATGCATGCTGGTTAGTGTCATGACGCTGCCAAGCGTGACCCATCCTCTATTCCAACACTCAGTCAGGTACTGGTACCTAGCCCTGCCAGACAGGCCCCCAACCATAGCTTTCTGTGGATTGGCATGTGGCAGTCAGAGATGCTCTGTGCTAACAGCCTATCTGAGGACTCCCTTGTGGGCTGGTGAATCGGTCTGGCCAAAATGGATCTTATGGACTCTCCTTCCAAACCACCAGGTTTCAGTCCCCATACTTGTCAGCAAGTTCCGTGACCCCATGGCTGGGAGTCACACAGGATTCATCCCTCACCTACACTCACATTGGCCTTATCCATGGATGTCCCTAAACAGCAATTATGTACCCTAAAAACCCTAGAGCTCGCCGCCGGGCAACCAGCAGGCAGATCCTCTCACTCAGCATGTGGCAGCAGTGACCATGGCCTGAGTCCCAAGCATTGGGTCCTGCCAGGCTTGGGCACCCCCCCGCAGCAGCCACGCTGCAGGGGGCTCCTTTTGCGCCAGCCCCATGGCAGAACACTGCCCTGGTTCTTCCTGCCACAAGATGGTGTCAGCAGGGTGGACCCATCCCCGAGATTCCCTCATGGTATACTTAGCTGAGAGAAGAAATCTCTTGGTACTGGGAATGCCTAGGACTGTCTCACCACGTGGCAGCAGTGACCATGGCCTGAGTCCCAAGCATTGAATCCGGGTGGCTCAGGTACCCCCTGCAGCAGCCATGCTACAGAAGGCTCCTTTTGCCCCAAGCCCATGGCCAAACACTCTGCTTTGTTTTAGACTCTGATCTTGTGTACAATGAAGTTTTAATTCACTGCTAATGATTTCTCAGCCAGATAGTTATGGTAATGTTTCTGTGTAAAGCCATTTTGCTGTTTTGTGGAATAGTGTAATGGAAAGATCCTTGTCTGTGGAGGTAGAGTAGGCTTTAGATCTGGGCTCTCTCACTTAACAGCATCATATTTGGGCATGTTATGTAACCCATGAACTCCAATTCCTCAGATTTGAAAGTAGGGAGAGTAAGAAGTCCCCCAATGGGTTTGTTTTGACACTTTACTGTATTCATGCATTTCTTAGTATATCTAGATGTTTAAAGGATATATTCTTTTCTCGATTCCTGTTGTTCTGCAGGTATTATTAGGTTTGTCTTATTATTCCCAATCCTACCTTCATTTCCATTGAAAAGATTATGGCAGTTTATCAGAACCCTTGCACAATTATCCCTGCTTCCTCCAAGCTTATCTGCTCATCCCCCAGTCCCCCACACTAGATATCATTCCTATCAGTTTCATCTGATTTTATTTTGTGAACTCTCCATACTCAGATTTTCCCTCCCACTTTTCTTCCTCTCTTACTTCAAAATAGTTTATCACTTTTTCATGCTAATTTTTGACACTTATCTGCCTGCTGGGCAAGCATTGTGTTAAGACGTTAATTAACTTCATCTGTTTCTGGAAAATGTATTGCCATATGCTTAGCCTTTAAGTTTCATTCATCATTACCTTGTTTCCATGCCTGTCTTTTTCTCCAGTATTACCTGAAGATTTTATCCTTTTTCTTATAATTCCAAGTCATCAAAAGAGATGAGGGAGAATGGATGGAAATTGACTGACCCAATATCAGACTTTGAGCAGTGGGATTGACTACCCATCTGGTAGTCAGACCATCACAGATGCTAACACAAGATACAAGGTAATTTTGTCATTTTGTTGTTCTTCTGATGTATGTGATTAAAATGACAGAGTGTTTAATAAACAAAGTTTTGAAAAAAAAAAGATGTAGGAAAGCACTCGTTGTTCCTTTCCATTCAACATTCCGCCATTCAACAAACATTGATCATCTAATGTACTTAAATCATTGAGTAAAAATCTGATGATTTGAAGTACAGGATGCTATAGGGCATATATGGGGGTATGAAAATCAGCCTGGGAAGCTAGAACTATCTTGATACTTTAGGGAATATCTTTGTGAAGAGGGTTATCCCAATTTATGCAATGTAAGAAGGAAGGAATTCGGGAAGTAAAGTCAGACCATGAAGGGCTCCATGTCCAAATGAAAGAATTTGAACGTTATTCTGAAGACATTTTGGAAGCATGAGAGCATTTTAAATTGAAAAGGAACGTGAATCTATCTGTACATTAGGACTTCATTGGTTTGGAGGATTGGTTTGCTGGAGTTCAGAATGCAGGATGATGATAAATGAAGTGATGGGAACTTGAACTGAAACTATGAATGCAGATAGAGAAGAGGAGATGGATTTTAAAAATACATTTAGTTCAGCAGAATGATAAGACTTGTGACTGTTGCTATAGGACTATACTATTATAATAATGCAGAGGAAAAAGTGTGGTGGGGAGGAAACGGGTAGGGTAGAGCCCATGGAACTGTGTCTTGAAAAATAAAAATAAAACAACGAAAATTTATTTAGGTTGTAGAATTGAAAAACCAAATGAATAGTGATTGTTAGCCATGATTATGACCACAACAGGAAGGACAGTATCTTCAGTTTTAGACTTGAGTTTAAGGTAATTAAAATGTGCCAAGCTTTTGATATTAAGCATTTGGGTCTGAATCTCAGGAAAGAATTTTCTGGAATTCACTGAGAGTACTCACATGAGTCAACATATAGTCACACTTGGGGCTGTGATTTATTATAGCAAAAGGATACAAAGCAGAATCCTGAGTAAATGAGTCAAATCTGGAGGAAACATGTTCCAAGCTTCCAAATTCCTTTCCCAGTGGGATCACATAGGACACACTTAATTCTTCTGCCAGTAGATTGTGACAACATGACACATACAAAATATTGGCTACCAGGGAAGCTTATTAGAAACTCAGTGTTAGGTGGTATCTCATTGATGTTTTAATTTGAATTTCCCTTATTGCCAGGGAGCTTGAGCATTTTTTCATATGTTTATTTGCCATTTGGGATTGTTCCTTTGTGAAATGTCTGCCCATTTCCCTCAATTCAATCCATAATGATGTTAATTATTGCAGATGGTATATTAGTGCTTTTATTTGACTGGGAAGATACTCTGCTGACTCTGCCCTCAGACCAGAGAGGGTCTTCCCAATAAGTAGATGGACTTGTCTGGACTATGGGATGTTGGACTCTATGCTTGGCAAATTCTTGCAGGGAGGGAATTTCAACTAAACTTGAACTATGGTTATGCAGCGGGGTGGAGGAACCCACCATGGGGGGAGGGTGGGGGGGAGAATCCCAGATTCTATGTAATTACAACACAATGTAATTAATGAATAAATTTAATAAAAAAAAAAGAAACTCAGTGTTTTTATTAGGAACTCTGCCTAGAGTTTTCAAACATTCTGGAGCCCACCAAAGAAGCAGATGTTCAACATAAGCCATATTTTTTATAGAGTCTAGACACAGTGAACCATTTCTACCAATTAGGTAGCAATGGGACACCCTCCTGAAATCCAGTTCTCGGGCACAGCCAAGTGGAAACCTTGCAGGTACATATTCTAAGGATAACAGACCCACTACGATAGTTTATAATGCACAGATTCATTGGAGTTTAAGTGAAATCTATGAATTTTTTATATTTAAGTTGTTTCCAGTTTTTCTCTGCCATAACGAGACTATAATTGCTTTCTGGTGCCGCAATTTTGAGTTTCCAATATTTTCTACATAGTCTAGACACAGTGAACCACTCTTACTAATTAGCTGTCACTTAGCAGGGCTATGTGTGAGGTGGCTTGTTAGGTGTAAGTAGAGATGGGGTGAATTCTGTCCAGTTGAAATAAATGTTCAGTAAGTCCTGAATGAGGTCTAAAATATCCATATTATCCTTCAAATATGTATGGTCTTCTGAGCCGAATGAGAAGCCCCATGTATTTATCTTGGTGTAACCTGTTTGTCCAAAGTCAAAGAAAGTGATGGATAGAAACATTTTCTTTCTCAAATGGTCCACATACTGAGGACATTGACTAATAAACTATGCAGAGAATTTTTTAATCTAATGTATCTTGAATTATTTCTGCCTATTTAAAAATAATCTATTTATGGGAGATAGTCTTGCAAATTAATGCATGTATACAATGTTTAATGACCAAATCAGAATAATTCACATTTCCATGTCCTCAAATAGTGTTTCTTTTTTTGACCATTTCACTATAAAAGTAAGTTTTAAATTCATTTTAAATTTTAAATTAATTCCAGACCATTAAAACTAGAATAGTAGCATAACATTCTTAAGCTTTGGTTTACAAAGATATAAAAGTTTTACAAAACTATGTTTGTAGTACAGATAAGTATTTCTTTTTATTTTTGTTTTAATTGTTTCCATTTTAATTTTAGCTCCCAAGTATTAGGGGGAATATCCATATTTGTCTTTCTGGGTCTGACTTATTTCAATCAACAAGATGTCCTCCAGATGAAAGTATTACTGCAAATGATAGATTTTCATTATTTTTTATGGCTGAATAATATGTCAGTGAATATACATACATTTTCTTTATCCTTTCACAGCTGATGAACACCTTGGTTGATTCCAAATTCTGATTATTGTGAATGATGCTGCTATAAACATGGCAGTGCAGGTATCTCTTTGTGTCATTGTGTTCATATTTTTGGGTATACACTCACTAGGGGTTTTGCTGGATTGCTGAATCATACGAAAAATTTATTTCTAGTTCTTTAAGAAATCTCTGTACTGTTTTCCATAATGAGTGAACTAATTTACATTCTCACTAATCTTTGCCCACATTTGTTATTCTCTGTGTTTTAGATTTTAGCCATTTTGATATGGATGAGCTTATATCTCATGTGGTTTTGATTTGCATTTCCCTGATGGCTAATGATGTTGAGTATTTTTAAAAATATGTTGACCATTTGCATATCTTTTTTTAAGAAATGTCTTAAAATTTTTTTGCCCATTTCTCAACTAGACTTTTTAAAATTGTTGTTGGGTTTTTAAAGTTGAAGATATATTCAAATGTTAATCCTTTGTCAAATAGGTGGCTTCAAAATGTTTTTTCCCATTCTGTTACCTGTCTCTCCACTCAATTGATCATTTCTTTTGCTGTGCAAAAGCTTTTGAATTTGACAGAGTCCCATTTTTTCTTTTAGAAAAAATTATTTGAAAGGCACAGTTACAGAGGGGAAGAGACAGAGAAATCTTCCATCTGCTGGTTTATTCCCTGGATAGATGGAGCTAAGCCAGTCCAAAGTCAGGAGCCAGCTTCCTCTGGGCTTCCCACATGAGTGCAGGGGACCCAGCACTTGGGCCAACCTCAGCTGTCTTCCCAGGCACATTAGCAGGGAGTTGGACCCAAATTGGAACAGTCAGGATTTGAACCAACACCACAGGCTGCAGCTTCACCCTGATACCACAGTGCTGGCTGGTGTTCCATTTGTTTAGTTTTGCTCTTGTTGCCTGTGCTTTGGGGGTTCTTATCCAAGAAATCATCCCCTACACCCATGTCTTAGAGTGTTTTCCCTGTGTTTTATTCTAATAACTTCATAGTGTCAGCTCGTAAGTTTAGATTTGGTGCAACTTGGGTTTATTTTTGTACGTGGTGAGATATGGACCTAATTTTATTCTTCTACATATACATCTGGTTTTGACAGCACCATCTTTTTAATATATTATCCTTACTCCTCTGTATGGTCTGAGCACTTTTGTTAAAGCTCAGTTGACTGTATATACTTATATGGATTAATTTCTGGGCTCTTCATTCTATTGCACTGTTCTATATGTCACATGTTATGCAGGACAATGCTGTTTTAATTACTGTAGATTTGTGGTATACTTTGAAATTAGGTATTGTGATGACTCCAGCTTGATTTTTCTTGTTCCCCAATTACTTTGGCTATTCTGGGTCATTTTTACTCCATATGAATTTAAGGATTACTTTTTCTAATTATGTAAAAAAAGCCATTGTTATTTTTTATAGAAATTGCATTGAATCTGTAGATTGCTTTGTATAGTATAGACATTTTAATGATATTGATTCCCTTTCCATTTTTTTGTGTGTCCTTGATGATTTCTTTCATCAATGTGTGCTAATTTTCATGGTAGAGATCGTTCATTTTGGTTTAATTTATTCCTAAGTATTTGATTTTTGTCACTATTGTGAATAGATTCTTTCTTGGATTCTTTTTTGTCCATCATTAGCATACAATAGCTACTATTTTAAATATGTTTTTATGTTTATTTTATAATGTACAACCTCCATTAACTGAGTTGATTTCTATGTGTTAGGAAATTTCAAAGTCTTCTCTAGCCATTTGTTTGATCAGTTATTAAACATTGGGTCTTTTCTATACTTAAAGCGATTAGAATTTTGCTTGAGCAGATCCATGCTGTTACAATATTTTGTTAACTTCTCTTTGGAAAGTTAGATTTTGGTAACCACTAAAGGCAGATAAATTTAAGCAAATGTGTCAGTCTTTTTATAGAAAAATGTATACCTAAAATGTTAATACCTTCACCCATTAATGTTTCGAGGGCCCTCCAGATAGGCATGAACCAGTATGCAGTCTATGAAGGAATAAACATACTTCCCATCCACACTTTCTACACACCTACCTCACACTTGAGTCTTTTTATTGTAATTTACTTGCTTATAGCCTCCATTGTTTTTCGCTCTGATAGACAAATATGTGAATTTCAGAGTAGGATTATGTGTGCTTCTGCCAGTGATTTTAGTTATCCACAAGATAAATTTTGTCCTTGTATGTCTCTATGCCTTTTTTTTTTTTAATGGAACTTAGTGGCATACTTGCAAAAATTCTCTGCCAAAGATATTTTTGTTTCTGTTTCTGAGGAGTGGATTATTCTAATAGTGAATACCAGTCAGTTAATGCTTGTTGTTTTCTAATGCCAATCTGTTGCTAGCAAAAGAAAAACATAAAATATATATGCATGTATATATTTATGATTTATTTTTCAGACATGCAGTACTTAGCCACCTGAAATAGTGATTCCTAAATCTGTTACACTGGAGACAGTGGTTGAAAGTTCAGAGTTTAGAAGTAGAGAACATGTCCCTGTACTCTCCTACCTTTACAAAGAAAACAATGTGAGTTAAACAGACTCTTTTAATGATCATTAACTTGTCTCTAGAATACCTGGGTTTAATTGTTAACATGCCACTATGCTAGGTGTGTGACCTTAAGCAATTTTTCCAATTTTGACTTTTGAGAGGGTCACGTAAGGGTAAAATACATATGTGCTGTATAAATTATAAAATGTTCAGGTGTTAAGTGGCATTTTACAGTGCGAATGTGCTAATTTGCTTTCTTCCTATGGGTAGCAGCTTAGTAAGATGTTGAAGAATAGTAGGAAATTAGTAGTATGAGAAGATATTTGGAAACTGTGGCCTTCCGCTAGAATACAGATGTCCTTCATTCTTTTCTGCCTGCTTTCATTGCAGAATAGTAGGAGAAAAGAACTTTACTTCTGTATTTAAGTTCCCTCATGTAGGAAATGATAATAGGCCTCATCTCTTATAGTAACTCTGAGATCTGGGGTTGAACAAAGAGTTACATTCTTACATGGGTAAGTAAACAGTATAAGTGTAGTGCTGCAGTTGGGTGTACTTGTATCACATTATCAAAGCAAACAGACTCCTTCAAAACCACATTAAAGTATATTGAAACCCATTAACTAATTATTACCAGACAAACCTGCTAGGTGGCTGTGTTGTTTTACTTTGAATCAGCTTGAAACAAACCAGTCCTCTGATTTATCATGAGACTAATGAACTTCTCTAAATCTCTAGATCTTTGCTATGTTTTGAATTCTGCTACTATTCAAACCTCTGACTTAAATGAGTGATATTACTGGAACTATAATAGTGGATAGTTTGAGAAAAATAACTAGTCAATCCTGTATGGAGAACAGAATATTATTAAGGAAATGCTCAGGTGTGATTTTTTTTTTTTAATAGTCTGATTTGGACCCGGCGTGATGGCATAGTGGTTAAGGTCCTTGCCTTGAATACAACAGGATCCCATATAGGCGCCGGTTCTAATCCCAAGCAGCTCCACTTCCCATCCAGCTCTCTGCTTGTGGCCTGGGAAAGTGGTTGAGGATGGCCCAAAACTTTGGGACCCTGCACCCGCGTGGGAAACCCCATGAAGAGGCTCCTGGCTTTGGATTGGCTCAGCTCCAGCTGTTGCGCTCACTTGGGGAGTGAATCAGACTGAAGATCTTCCTCTCTGTCTCTCCTCCTCTGTGTATCTGCCTTTCCAATAAAAATAAATAAGTAAATCTTTAAAAAAATAAATAAAATAGTCTGATTTGCCAAAACTGAGTTGGGAGTCATCCATATACCTTTGGAAAGTCACAGGCTGAATCCGGTATCAGTGGAATGACTGGGTTTTCTCTGGTCACTATCATGAGTCAGCTTTTCTTCTGCCTCTGCTTAGCAAATGTGGAGTCAAGGGGGATTTTTGACCAGCTGAGGATGCTATCACTCAACTCTCAACTGTCATGCTTTTTCCTTACAGGCTTCCATTTGCCGCTGTAACCAGTCAGTTGTGGATTTTACATGCACTCTGTAGAGATGATGAGCTTTTAGTAGAAGCCATTGGCCAAGCAAACCCAGGAAACCAGGTTATGTATGTCATAGACACAAGACCAAAGGTCAGTGACGTCTATGATATTACAATCCCTGTCTCCACATATTGAAACTTGCAGTGTGATTAAATGAGTTTTGTCAGACATTGCAGAAGATCATCTGAGGAAGCCATTTAGAGCTCCTTTTATAAACTTTTCACTGTAAAGGGAGGTGGTTAGAAAGTACTTTGAACAACATTCTGAGTTGAAGGTTCCTTTGCATAGTCTCATCTTTTTCACTAAATCTGTTCCTCAAGCAGAATTGTTGCTAGTCCTCTGCTGTAGTAGAAATATACTATCAGAAAGAGAATGAAGATGGCAGAATAGGGTAACGACCTGTTTAAATAGAGAAACATTACCGGCCGGCGGCGGGGCCGCGCCGGTGGCCAGGAGGGAGAGAGCAGGAGGAGGAGGAGGAGGAGGAGGAGGAGGCTGTGAAGATTTGAATTTGCCAATGAGTGTTCTTATCATTGAAGCGTTCTATGGAGGCTCCCACAAACAGCTGGTAGATCTGCTCCTGGAAGAGTTACCAGACTGTGTCCTCTACACCCTTCCTGCCAAGAAATGGCATTGGAGAGCAAGGACATCAGCTTTATACTTCTCTCAGAATGTTCCCATCAGTGAACATTACAGGATCCTTTTTGCAAGCTCAGTGCTTAACCTGACGGAACTGGTTGCCCTTCGGCCTGACCTTGGAAAATTGAGAAAGATTCTGTATTTCCATGAGAACCAATTGGTATACCCTGTCAAGAAATGTAAGGAGAGGGATTTCCAGTATGGATACAACCAGATTCTTTCATGCCTCGTGGCTGATGTGGTGGTGTTCAACTCAGTGTTTAATATGGAGTCATTTCTGAATTCCATTGGAAGATTTATGAAGCTGATTCCTGACCACAGACCCAGGGATCTGGAAGGCATCATTAGGCCCAAGTGCCAGGTTATTTACTTTCCCACCAGGTTTCCTGATGTGAGCAGCCCCCTGGAAATACACCTGATAAACCAGCAAAAGGTGGCCCAAGTACTTTGGCCTATGCACTCACATGTGAGTGCTGGAAGAAGCTACAAACTCTGGGCTCCAGGCATGACCAAGCCCCAGCTATTGGGGCTTTTCAGATTCATGCCCAAGCACAAAAGAGCCCATCTGCAGAAGATGCTCAGCCTTAAAGAAAATGGTGATACCCCTCCATCCATGGGCCCTCGTTTCCAGAGACAGCCAAGAGAGTCTGGGAATACACAGAAGAATGTAAAATCACAGGATGATGTACAGCCTGGCCTGCAGGTTGCACAAGAGGAAATGCTAGGTAACTCATTGGTGCAGGAGACAGGCTTGGCAAAGTCCAACTCATCAGCTACTTCAAGCTCTCATCTTGGAGAAACTATGCGAAATCTGACTCTTACTCCCTGTCTCATTTTGGGTGAAGTTGATGACCAACAAAGACCATTGCACATTGTCTGGCCTCATAGGTGGGAGCACGATAAAGATCCAGAGAGTTTTTTTAAAGTATTAATGCATCTTAAGGATTTAGAACTGAATTTCCACGTTTCTGTCCTTGGAGAAACATACACAGATGTCCCAGATATATTTTCAGAGGCCAAAAAGGCACTGGGATCTTCCGTCTTACACTGGGGCTACTTACCCAGCAAAGAGGACTATTTCCAAGCACTGTGCATGGCTGATGTTGTCATCTCAACAGCTAAGCATGAATTCTTTGGAGTGGCAATGTAAGTTCTTTCTGTTTGTGGAACAAGGTAATGCAGTCTCTAATCAGTCTTCATGTGTGCATTTACTAACAATGAATGTCAAATTATACATCCTCATGCCGTGATCAAAGGAATGTAATGGATTATCACTTTACCTCGTCAGTACTACATATGTGGATGATTGTTAGGCTTGTCCAATGAGCCTATTTCATTTCCCCCTGCCCCTCCATACAATCTTGGAAAGGTATAAGGGCCAACCTTTGTGATACCTTCTCTCAAAAGCCAGAATTCAACTTTCTGTTGTGGGTCTGTGAGTCCAAACTTTTGATCAGATCCTCCTCCTCCTTGACATACTGTGCAGATTTTTACAACTCCCCCAAAGATCACCTGCCTCTTAAGAGAAATCCTGAGACTAATGTGATTCTGGGAAAAAAAAAAAAAAAAAGAATGATGTGTTGTGCACATCAGTGGTCTGTAATGTCCTCCCTCTCATCCTGAAGGACAAGAAGGAAGCACACAGGGCAGATAAATGAGTAAAATGAACATTCTCTAATAGACTTCAGGTGAGTGGGAGTCAATGCTTCTAAAAACCTGAATGGGAAGCATAAAAATATCAAGGCCTTTTCTTCCCTAACAAAGTGACAAAACTGTGGACATTTCTAATAATGTTTAATAGATGGACATAAAGCAAGCATGTGAGTGTTAGAAAT
Source organism: Ochotona princeps (assembly GCF_030435755.1). Taxonomy (NCBI): domain Eukaryota; kingdom Metazoa; phylum Chordata; class Mammalia; order Lagomorpha; family Ochotonidae; genus Ochotona; species Ochotona princeps. Next base: position 37,988,103 of record NC_080865.1, read on the forward strand.
ATACCTTGGCTTTTTCTCAGGTGTAAAAAAAAAAAAAGAAACATTACCAGTGTGAAGCAGAGAGGGCACATTCCAGGAAATAGGAGAGGACAGAATGACAGCAGGGGGCACCTGGAGAGTGACAGACATGGGAAAGCAGTGGACACAATGGTGTGGTGTTGCGGGACAATACCCCAGCATCATTCAACGAGCAGTGATCTGAACTACACTGGCAACAAGGTGGGAAGAGGCATTCACCAGGAGCTCAGGAGGTGAACCCAAACAAAGAACTGCCCATCCTGCTGGTCTGTTTCATTTGACCAGGAGCAGAGACAGAGTGGCAGGTCCCAGATAGGCAGTTTGGGAACAGGGTGGATCAAAGCCCAGTCCACCCCCCTAGCACCAAATCGGGTGCCATTTTGTGTAGGGAGGCAAAGGCTATGGGACAGCACTGTGCGTGCACTGAGCTGAGAGTAAACTCATTTCTGGATCAGTGAACTGTAACAACGTGGCATGCTACAGGTTCCATCCAAGACAGGTCCAGGTAGCCCTTAGACCTGATGGCTAGCAGATCAAGAACTCTAGTAGTGGCACATCAGGTGCAATTTCGTATGGTGTGGTAAAAGCTGTAACACTGCAGGGACAACAGTGAACTGCGCAGGTGCTGAGTTGGGAGCAAACTCACTGAGCCCAGTGCATTGCTATGGTCCCACATCAAAAATAATACCGACTTTGGCATCAAACTGTTCAAAGTAGGTTCATGTGACCCTAAGACCTAACATCCAACAGGTTTTGGCAAGGTCAGCACCAACAACAACCTAGCTATATAGGATACCTGGTGTCTCCCTAATCCTGGGAACTGCTCGAACATGAAGTGAGAGAAAGGTTGTACAGACAATGGTGCACCCTCAGCATGGTATTGCAGGAGTTGGAGAGTGGTGAGCCAGGAGGCTACCGAGACCATGGTGAAGTCTAACATAAGAATCCAGGCCTAAAACTCGCTGGAGGGAGTGGCACAAGTGACTGCTAACAAAGAGCCATGTACCAACCACAATAAGTAAAATCAAATTGTAGACCTGTGAGTGACAGACTTTAGAAACCTGTCCCAAGGAAAAGAATCTGATAACCTTCCCCAAGGAGAGGAATCTGACAATCTTGGTACAGTGACCAAGAGCAAGAGACAGAGGAACAATGAATATTACTGAAGACTCCCCTGCGAAGCAGAAAACGTCTTTGCCAATCTCAGATAACTGAGGAATACATTGAGAAAATGGAGGATACAGAATTCAAAACACTTGTTATAAAACTTCTTATCAACAATGAGAAGCACATAATATAGGAGTTCAAGGAATGTAAGGAATATGTCACACAGGAAAGAAATCAAATGAAAGCTGATATATCAGAAATGAAGAATACAGTAGAGCAAATGAAAAGTACAGTGGAGAGTCTCTCAATAGAATGAAGGAAGCAGCAGGAAGATCTCAGAATTGGAAGATATTTTCTGTCCTAGAAGGAAATAATTTTACTTATGATTTGATGTAAGAGTGTTGTTGACTAGGAGGTTTCATTGCTAGGTAGTGATTGCTAACCTAGTAGGTTAGAGCTAAGCCTAAGCCAGATGGTTGTGGCTTCAGAGTTGAGCAGTTGGATATGTATGAAACTACATTGTAGCCTTAAACAATTCTTTGCTCCATTTGCTCTCACTGGCTTTTTTCACAGAGCCACCTAGGAATGACTGGGCCCAAAAGAGAAAATAATTTCCCTTTCTGCTCAGACATCATCCTTATAGTATCGCAGAAGCTTACTATTTTGTTTTAATCTCTTACTATTTTGTTTCAATCTCTCATTCTTTTTCTGAAAAAAAAAAAAAGATTTCTTTTTATTTGAAAGGCAGATTAACAAAAAGGGTCAGGGGGAAGTCTTAATCCACTGGTTCACTCCCCAAGTGGCCACAGCAGCCAGAGCTGAGCCAGTCCAAAGTCAGGAGCCAGGAGCTTCCTCCAGTTCTCCCATGTGGGTGCAGGAGCCCAAGCGTCAAGGTCATCCTCCTCTGTCTTCCCAGGTCATAAGCAGGGAGCTGGACTGTAAGTGTAATAATCAGGACATGAATCAGTGGCCTTAGTGGGTACTGGCACCACAGGTGGAGAATTAGCATACTATACCACCACACAATCCCCCACATCTTACATTCTTTAAAAATTGTATATTGATTTGAGAGATGGAAAAGGACCAATATCCCATCTGCTGGTATAATACCCAAAAGCCCACTATGGCTGGGACTGGGCCAGGTCCAGACAAGAGAGTCAAAGCATGGCACTCAGTCCAGCTATCCCAGTTGGATGGCAGGGACCCAACTACTTGATTTACCACTTTGTTGCCTCCCAGGTTCCGCCATACATTAGCAGGAAAGTGAATTCAAGAGCCATAGCTGCAACTCAAACCCAGCAGTGTGACATTTTATGCTGGCATCCAATGTGATCTCTTAAATAGATAAGCCAAATACCTGACCCCTGCATCTGACATTCCAAGATTGGCAAGAACTGAATCAAATACATCTTTTATCAGGATTGAATATTCTTGGGCCCAGTGCAGTAGCTATTAGCTAAAAGTCTTCACCTTGCATGTACCAGGATCCCACATGGCCACTGATTCATGTCCTGGAGGCCCTGCTTCTCATCCTGCTCCCTACTTGTGGCCTGGAAAAGCCATTGAGGACAGCCCAAAGCCTTGGTAGCTTGTACCCGCATGGGAGACCCGGAAGAATCTCCTGGCTCCTGACTTTGGGTCAGCTCAGCTCTTGCAATTTTGGCCACTTGAGGAGTGAACCAGCAATGGAAGATCCTTCTCTCTGTCTCCTCTGTGTAAATCTGATCTCCCAATAAAAAATAAATCTTTAAAATAAGTGATTGCATTTTTTTTAAATGGTAAACTAAAAGATGAGGGTGTTTTGTTCAAATTCAAAAATTAGAAACTGCTCTTATTTTCCTCTGTTAAATGCAAGTAAATTAATGCAACCAAGTATAACTGGCACTTTTCTATTTCTAGATGATTTGATTTAAATACTTAGTAGAAACTGTTATAGTGATGAAAATCTGTTCTTGGCAATTAGACAAAGTTGAAATTGAGTGTTTAGTCCTTTACCATATGATCTTGGGAAAATTGGTTCACCTTGCTGAGGCTATTTTTCTTGTGGAAAGAATAATAAACCCTAAGAGGCTATACTGAAACTTTGATAAGACAGTGTATGGGAAGTATCTGGTGCATAGTAGGAACTCAGAAAGTATTGCATTTTCCTCTACCTGAACATTAATATGTAGCTGCTTGACTCCAGATCCTCTGGATGTATTACCAAGAGTACACACTGGCACAAGTGTAGCTACCTACCTGTGTTGGCTATCTGACCTACCGAAACCTGTATATGGACTTGTGTAATTAGTGTTTTGTTTACTAAAGCATCAATCATAGAAAATTTTATTGTTTCTTGGTGGCTATTGCTTGTACTGGTAAGCAGGTGTGTGTTTTTGTTTTGTTTTGTTTGAAAGGCAGAGAAAGATACAAAAACAGAGACAAATTCTATGTAGTGTTTCATTCTCCAAATGTCCAAAACATCTAAGACCAAAGTTAGAAGTCCAGAACTCAGTTTGGTTTTCCGTTGTGCATAGAAGGGACTCAGGCTACTTGAGCCAACACCACCTGCCTCTAACAGAATGCATTATTAGGAAACTGGAATGGAGAGAGAAGCTGGAACTCAAAGCCAAGCAACCTCTTAATTGCTGTGCCATGTGCCTTCCCCCAACAGGTGTTCTTTTGACATTTGTCATTAAGTTAATGAAAGTTCAGACACCATCAGAAATTACCCTCACCGTTCTTCATTTCACTAGTGTCTTATAGTCTAAACAGAATATATTGACAATTTAACCTCATTTTCTCTACATAAACTAACATGAGTAGTCTATGCCTTGAGGTTTTTGCACTCCTTTACATTAGTAGAAGAGTTGTGCAATGGCCGCATATGTGCTCCTCGTTCCTTTGGAGATATAAAATATGGTAGATGAGAAACATATCCAGACAGCAGACACTCAGTTGTAAGATGGTCCTAATGCTATGGTCCTTGGCTGCTTTATAATTATTGTATTTATATAGATACTCTGAAAAATTTCATTTCCTCCTTGCCCTGCCCAATATTCTTTTTCAAAAACATTTATTTATTTATTTGAAATGTTAGCTAACAGGAAGAGGGAGAGACAGATAAATCATTCTGTGGTTCACTCCTAAAATGGCTGCACTGGTCAGGACTGGGCCAGATTGAAGCCAGGAGCCTGGAGCTTCATCCAGGTCTGTCATGTGGGTACAGGAGCCCGAGGACTTGAACCATCTTCTACTGCTTTCCCAAGTGCATTAGCAGGGATCTGGATCAGAAGCAGAGCAGTTGGGATTCCAGCCAGCAAACCACTTGGGATACCAGCGTCTCAAGCAGTGTCTTAACTGGCTGTGCCACAACGTAGGTCCCCTGGCTCAGTATTCTTCAGATGATCTAGAAATTCTCTAGTGGAAACAAGCTGAATATGATATTAAGACAACTGTTTGTATCTACATTTCAATTTTCCCAGGGCATAAAAGTCATTTATCTTCCGCAGTTATGTTTTAGACATTTTTCTAGAGTAGCAATTTAAAATTGGTCCTGACATTCTGAACTTCTTTTTAGAACTTCTCAGTCGTGAAGAGTTTTGAATTCCTGCGTGTTTCTTAGTACAAAGTCTTGTCAGCTGAGAACTCAGTTGTTTGTTATAGGCAGCTCAAGGTGATTATTTTGGGTCAGCTATCCTCACAGTTATAATCTTCTTAATTTCAAGGAAGACTTAAATAATAAAGCAAATTACTAAGTATTTCTGTCTCTTCTTGTGAGTTATTATTCAGATAAAAGCTGGTGAAATTTTCCTTATTCCAGAGTGTGTCTAATATGCTTTAGCTTCTTTTTAAGTAGGATTCAATTCATTAAAAGAAAAAAAAAAAGCCGTCATTTGTTTATTTGAAAGGAAAAGTTAATGTGAGGAAGAGACAGAAAAAAATCTTCCATGTGCTGGTCAACTTCCCGAATGGCTATAAAAGCTAGAGCTTGAACAGGCTTAAGCCAATTAAATTTCCCACATGGGTGCAGGAGCCTAAAGATTTGGGCCATGTTTAATTGTTTTCCCAGTCACATTAGTGAACTGGCACCCCTGTGGGATGTTCGCTTTGCAGGCAGCAGTTAACACTGAGCAGTAATGCCAGCCCTCAATGAGTAGGATTTAAAACTATTTAGAATGAAGCACTGAGATTGAATGCCATTATTTCGTCATCTGGTCTATTTTATTATGTCTTTCATGATTACAGTTGAATGCCATGGTCAGCTGAGCAGCTGAGAAGGTATAAGAGAATGAAGACTACTATGCCAACATTCATGTCAGATCCATGGACATTGAGAACATCCATGTGATGCAGAGCATCCTGCAGAAACTCTTCAGAAGGTACAGGGATTTTTCTTTGACAAAACCAGAAGCCATATCTTTGCATTATTACAAAGCAAAATGTATCCCAGATTTGGGTTTGGAGTAAAACATAAAAAGCAAGCACATGGGCAGAGTCAATAAATGATGAGGTGTTTACAAGTGTCATATGAATGCGTCTTGCATACTGCTGAATTCGACCGCTTATCATCTGGAAGAGGATTAATGTATTCATTTTCATGACTCAGTGAGGTCTGTCTGGGTGTAGCTGCTGTGGAGATGACTTCCTTCAATAAAATTGCTGGTGTTCAGGAGTGGGGAGGCTGGTGTAAGGACTAATGCTTCATCGTCATCAAGGGAAGTATAACTTGGTTGAACCAACTACAAGGAGTCACTGGGATTTTTGTCCCCGTGCTAATCAAGCTGAATGCAGACTTCAAAGTAACAACGCAAATGTCAGGCAATTTTGGTCATTTGTCGTCACTGAAAAATAATTAGGGTCAGAATGAAGAAAAAAATGAATGGAGGCCTTGCAGCTCCTAGATTTAGAATATTTCCCAAATTTCTCCCAAAACTGCAACGCAGGATTCCATGAAGTGGCATACCAACTCAGCAAGGGACCCTCAAAACGTGCATTCTTTAGTTAACTCCGTGTTCTTCCTGTTTTCTTCCATTTTGTACTAATGTGATCTGCCAGGACCTCCCCCTTGTACCATATAGCCTCTCTCCTCAGTCTCCATCCCTTTTAAGATAGCTGTGTCCCCCTTCCTTAAATCTCTTGCTGGTTTTTTGTTTGTTTGTTTGTTTGTTTGTTTCTTCTCCCAAGCCTGTTGAAGGAAGAAAAGCCTGTTGAAGAGAGGAAACTTTCTTAGACTTTTGAGGGAAAAGATTGCCCCCTGCTGGATTACCAGTGCAAAGTGCATTAATTTCGTAAATTGTTTTCCTAATGTTGAGATACATAGGGCTTCAGGCAGTATAGGTAGCATGTGGGAGTAGAAATTGCTGTTAAGGGCCTGCAGAGCGACCAGTGGATGGGATTAGGATTGGGATCAGATATGCTTGCTAATCAGAGCACGTGTGTTTTCCTGTAGATGTTGATTCGCTCTTCTACTTCTCTTTTCGAGAGATTTTTAAGGACTTGGGGGACTGTGGGTTCTACAGATTAAGAAAGCAGAGACCCATGCTGGAAGCCCTAGGAGGATATGGCCTTACTCTCTCCTTAATCACTCAGCCCTTCTGTGCCTCAGTTTTCCTCATTTACAAAATGGGATCCACTTTCTCCCCTTCCTAGATGAATAGACTTACATGACTGAATTTCAATCTCTGCTTCCTTTTCTGCCTTAGTTTGTGAATTGAAAACACCCAACAATGAGAGAATTTCTTAGCAGCCTGGAGAGCTCAGGGTAGTCGAGACACATGAAAGCTACTATGGATGCTGGAATTTTCATTACAAAGGTAACACTCAGGACTTTCAGGAACTTGCACTGGCTTTAATGGTGCAGTCTCCGGAGGTGGTGGTGTGCCGTGGTGAGAAACTATTGAGAAGATACCTAGTGTCTGGGCTCAACTCTGCCCCCAATTCACTGAATACCCTTGGGCGAGTTTCTTTTTCTCTGAGAGCCTCAGTTTGTCCATTTGTGTAACAAAGTGGTTGGACAAGAACCTAATAAAACTTTTAGTGGATCCACAGACTTTTGGGAAAATAATTAATCTCCGCTTGTGAAAAATGCATATATGACCATACATATGGAAAATGTGTCTCAATTTCAGGGCATCCACAGACCCTAGCACATCAAAGATTAAAAATAGGAGGTCCTATAATGGTCCTTTCATTTCAGTTACTGTATGATGTAGTTTTGTATTGTCAGGTACCACATGAACATTAGGTGTGAAATAAATGCAGAGTTGTAACTTACAAGATTTTTTAAGAGCTTTGTATATAAAATCAGATTTAAAAAAAAAAAAAATATCTAGGTCTGCCTCCTTATGCAGTCACACTGAACTTAGGTTGACCCACTTGATTAATTCTGACCATCAGAAACTTGGCCTCCATGTAATTTGTTAGGTAATTTTTAGTATACATTTTCTCATTTTGAAGTTTTGTTCTACGTATCACTATGTAAGAGCTCTCCCTCTTCACCCCACCCACGTTGATAGAAGAAATGAGAGAATGACTTTTCACTCCTGTGCTGTCATTTTCTCACTTGAAGAAATAAAATACGTAAGTTATGGCTTAAGAAGTATGAAGAGTGTGTAATTTACCGACTTACAGAGCTAGCCCTAATGTCTCCGCCTTCCCAGTTCTGTTACATATACTTTCATTGTAATGTTATTATGTTGACTATGTTACTCTGTCAGTTGGTTTTAGGCCATTTTTAAAGCATTCTTTGCCCTGTTTTTTGTTCATATGTCCTGCCAGTACATCTGTATTCCCTTTCTGAAGCCAAATTTATTATATGTTATCTGTGTCTCCCGTCCCGCAGAAGAAATCACCCGATACTGGAGAGCGTTTCAGAGGCACTTTTATTCCAACCTTCAGTTCCCTCCTTTTGGGCAGAAGCCCCTGGCTTATATATCCCTCCTATCCGTTAAATCCGTTACCCAGAAGCCTTCAGTTAAGTCAGTTAAGTCTGTTATTTCCGTTACACAGAGAACCTCTTCACCCCTCCCCCAAGGCCCCTGGCTATCTCTCCATCCTCCAGTCAGCTTACATGCCTGAGGCAAGCAGTAAAGGGCCAATCACAGGGCACTTCCTGAAACCTGTCTCCAAGAGGAAGTAGGGTCCAGGCGCCATCTTAGGGCAGGGCACTGTCAGTGCTCCCAACAATATGTAAGAGAGAGTGAAAAAGAAGGAGGAGGTTTGATAGTACAAACTCATAAATATTGGTTGAATTAAAACGAATGAAACGAAAAAGACAGGCTTGGGTTTCACAAGTATTCCGTGCTCCCTATCTCTGCTAACATCTAGGCAGTTATCCCAATTTTGAGAGAGTATCAGCCTTGAATTCTCACTCCTCCCTGCTTAGAAATTGTCATGCCCTATTTGCTTCAAATATATTCTCAAATCTTCACATTTTCCCCCCCACATTTTATGGCCACTTCCCTAGTTAAGATATTTGCCAACCCATACCTCATTTAAAAAAACCTCCTGCCCTCCTTGTTTCTAATAGTTGTCCCCAGTTTGGCCTCCAGGGTTTTCTTTCTTGAAATAGTTAATGTCACCTTTAACTCAGAATCCTCCAGGGTTTCTTATTCTACTTACTATAAAAATCCTGTAGCTTTACATTTAGAGTCTCTCACAATCTCACATCAACTTAACCATGATGAACCTCTTGCTGTTCTCTAAAATATGGTACTGCTTTTCTCTTTTCATCTTTATTTTTATCACAGAGCAATGACTGTACCTTATCAAAATAAACATTTCAGAAATGTATAATATAAAATGTGAGCAGTTACCATAAATCACATAAATGTATCTCTTTCCCTCTTCCTTTCCTTGTCCCTCCCTCCCTCACACATGATACACAACATGTGACACATACATCACGGTTAATAGTTTACTGCTTATACCTTATACCTCAGTTAGTACTGTACATTTTGTAATATTTGTAATAGAATTGTTCTTGTTCTGCAGTGGCTAATAGTCATTCGCCACATACGGCAGTGATGCACTTGAAATGTGACTGAGACAGAGGAACTGAATGTTTACTATTTAGCCTTGACACATTTAAATTTAATTTTTGTTAGGACTTATTTGTTTATTTGTTTCTAAGGCAGAGGCAAGGAGGGTCCGAGATCTTTCCTCTACTGATCCACCCCCTAAATGCCCACAAAAGCCAGGTTTAAGCCAGGTTTGGGCCAGGTCAAAGCCAAGATCAGAAAACTCTGTCTAGATCTCCATCATGGATGGTGCTCTCAAGTACTTAGGCCATCAACTATGGCCTCTTTGGCATGTTAACGTGAACCTGGAACAGAAGCAGGGGTGGGACTCAATCCTAGGTCCTTCCGTTGGTATTCAGGCATCTCAAACAGTGGCTTAACTCACTGTGCTACAACACCTGGAGCACGGATACACAGGTGCTTGTGACTCCTTTTTTGTGTGCTACAACTTTGGAGTCTTTCAACTTGCTTACATATATTGTTTATAAAAATAAGATTATACTATAAATACTGTTCTGCAACTTATTTTTATATTTATTCATTACTACCTCGTTTTTTCTGGCAACTATATGAGGATACATCAGAAAGTTCATGAAAGGGCAGGAGTAGTGGTTTAGCTTGTTAAACTACCATTTGGGACACCTGCATCTCATATCAGGACTGGTCCAATCTAAGTCCCACCTATACCACTTCCAGTCTTGCTCCCTGCTGATGCACCTGGGTAGCAGCAGAAACTAGGTCAAATGCTTGAGTTACTTGCCCTGACCCAAATGGCTATAAACCAAAAAATGGAAGATCTCCCTAACTCTACATGTCTATCAGTCAGCCTTTCAGATATCTTTTACATTTATGAAAAATCACATTTAAAAATACACCTTTTCAATTAACTTTTTAAAGACCCTTCCATATGATATTGCATTATGAAAATTTACCATATGTTACTGGGAATTCATTTCCCCTACATTTTCATTAATGTAGACAATGATGTACCAGATACCTTAAAACATGTATATGTTGATATTCTTAAATGTAGATTTTCTGAGTCAAATCAAATTTTAATAGATAGGTCCTGCTACCGCCTAGCAGCTTAAGTTCTCACCTTGCATGCTCTGGGATCCCAAATCGGTGCCAGTTCTAGTCCCGGCAGTCCCGCTTCCCATCCAGCTCCCTGTTTGTGGCCTGGGAAAGCAGTCAAGGATGGCCCAAAGTCTTGGGACCCTACACCCATGTGGGAGACCTGGAAAACGTTCCTGGCTCCTGGCTCCTGGCTTCGGATCGGCTCAGCTCCAGCTGTTGCAGCCACCTGGGGAGTGAATCAGTGGACAGAAGGTTTTCCTCTGTCTCTCCTCCTCTCTGTATATCTGACTTTCCATTGAAAATAAATAAATCTTTTTAAAAATTTGAATAGGTGTAGGGAAATTGTTCTCCAATAATAGTAGAACAATTTTAGTTCTCAGCAACATTGCCTGTTTTTTCACATTGCAATGATTTTTATTTGAAAGTGAATGAATAAGAGACTCAGAGGGAGAGCATAGTCTCTTATTCATTGGCTCACTCCCTAAATGACTGCAGCAAGTCTCCCACACAGGTGGTAGCAGCCAAATCACTTGAGCCTTGACTGCTGCCTCCCTAGGTGTACATTTTAGCAGGGAGCTGGGATCAGAAGCCAGGGGTGAATATTGAATCCACGGATTCTGATGTGGGGAGCACGCATAACTGTTAAGCTAGGTGATCAATTTTATATCATGTTTTAATCTGTCTTTAATCATTCATGAAATCATGCATCCTTTTTACCTTCTTGCCCATGACTTTTCACTGCATTTAGAGCCCTGAGAAAGAATATGGTTGCCAATCTGATACTACCTGAGGTGTCTGGTTAAGAATTTTAAAACTTCACACCTGAAAAACTGTTCAAATGTTTGTAACTTCTTTCTTACATTGCAGTCTAGCAACCCTTACAGGAATATCACTTTCGTGCACCCCTAGAATAATGGTTATTCATTCTTTCATGCCTGTCAACCACAGGGCCTAGAGCAGGTTCAATATTCCCATTAATCTTTACAAAACTCCTCCTCCTTTGAATCTATTCATTTAACTATACCACCATATATGTCTCTTACTTATCTCCCTTCTTCATTAATGACTTTAGGAATTGGCTAATTATCTTCCTCTGTGTCCTGATTTCTTCCCCTCCTTGCAGGAGAATTGAACAGCCTAACAGAGTTCTGCGAGTTTTTCTACTTTGTTTCTCGCGATCTTATTCTTGCTACCATGATTCTGCTCTATCATGGAGACCTGTACACTTGTAACTCTCCTTCCACTTTCTTCTACCTTCCTTGTTTATTAAAACCTAGAGGCATAGTACCTCATGCATTCTAGCTTGTTTATTCACTCTAGGTGCCTTGTTAACCAGTCATTCTCTGTTCTAACTCTAATAAACAACGTTGCAAAGAACTAAATCACATAGACACATCAATTGGTATTATCACAGGTTTATGGTCTGTGATTTTAGCTGAAGTTCTGTAGTTTTGGAGCTACTTAGCAGTTATTTTACGTGTGTTTCATTGGATCCCAGTCTTGTTCTATCAGTTACTCCTAATTTGTACCCTGCTTTTGAGCTGGTCATACCTCTGTTACTCCTCTCTCTATAAGGATATGTTCAGGCATCTCTTTCATTGAAAGCATGAAATGAAATCATATCTTTCCACTATTATCCTTACCAACTTTTTTCATGTCTCCATTGTTATCTCAAAGGATGTGGTACCCCATGTTTTGTGTAAAGCTGCACCCTCTACCTGTATCCTAAATTCCAACCCCTCTTCTTTTAAAAAGAAAATTATTTTAAGGAGAGAGTGGCACTCGGTGCAAATGCTCAGTGGCTAAATCCTCGCAGGTTCGTGTCCCAGCTACCCTACTTCCCTTCCAACTTCCTGCTGGTGGCCTGAGAAAGCAGTGGAAGATGGCCCAAAGCCTTGGGAGACTGCGCCCGCGTGGGAAGCCCAGAAGAGGCTCTGGGCTCCTGGCATCAGGTCAGATCAGCTCCAGCCATTGTAGCCACTTTGGGGAGTGAACCAGCAGATGGAAAATCTTTCTCTTTGCCTCTCTATCTGTAAATTTGCCTTTCCAATTAAAAATAAATGAATTTTTAAAAATAAAAAAGAGTGACCAAGGTTAGTAGTGTGGTATGTACACACACATACACATATACGGTTGGGGAGAGATCTTCCACCTGTTACTTGTCATGCACACACACACCCCTACATACACACAGTTGGGGAGAAATCTTCCACTTGCTATTCAACACACAGAGAAAGAGAGAGAGAGAGGGAGAGAGAGAGAGAGAGAGAACTAGATTATAAGCACAGTAGCTGGGACCCAGACTTGCACCCCAGTATGGGATTTTGCCATTGTAAGTGGTACTCAATCTACAGTACCCTGCTGTTGTTACTACTTTAAGGAAACATTTTTCCTTCTATATTTTCATCCCATTCATTTTGATTTCTCCTTACCTCTAAAATATATTCATTTCTCGTTTCTTAAGAAAAACATGTTTGTCCTTATCCTTCTACAGTTATTGCCCTCTTTCCTCTTGATTGGAGCTTTACAAGTAATTGGCCTTCCCTGTTAGCACTTCCTCACCTCTCTTTTCCCTGCACCTCACTGTAATACACATCCATACCATTACTGTTGTTCTTGCTGTGATTACTACTGACCTCTGGCTTGTCCAACCTAAGAAGCACTTTTTAATCTTCCTTCCCTTTTGCCCTCTGCTCCATTGGCACTGTTAACCTCTTTCACTCTGAGTCCTTCTTGTGATCCTGGATTTAATCTAGCTGCTGCCTCCTGACTTGCTTTGTAGCATTAGAGCTGCTTCTTTGTAAGTTGACTGTTGTAGTAGTACCCTTCCTCTGCGTTCTCTTTATTGGTCACTGCTTTTTCAAGTTTGCTTCCCACTTTTGTTCTCTGCCTAGACATCCTCAGCTATGCTTTTTCTACTACCATCTCTTTTCAGAGTACCAAAATCCATACTCTGGCTCAAATCCTTCCTTTTAGATTCCGCACCACATCGTCAGTTGTCTGCATTGAAGGTCCCTCAACTGCCTCAGATTCACCATGACCATGCCCTATTACCTAAAATTTGCTGTTTCTGTGTTTATTATCCAGACTAGCATTACTTTCTTATCTAATAAACCACACATTTCCGAGTCATCTCAAGTCATCCTTTTTCATCTTATATCCATTCTCTCATTTGGTCCTATTAAATTTTCTTTTTTATAAAAAATATTAGAGAGAAAGAGAGAGAAAATCATTCATCCACGAGTTTACTTTCCCAATGGCAACAACAGCTGGCCAAAGCTAGGAACCAGGAACTTTATCTGGGTCCACCAGGAAATCCATCTGGGTCTTCTTAGGTGGCAGTGTCACAAGAACTTGGACCAGCATCTACTTTTTTTTCCCCAGGCATATCAGAAGGGAGCTGGATCAGAAAAGGAGCAGAACTGGGACTTGAGCTTGTACTCTGATAGGGGATGCCAGTGTCACAAGTGGATCACTTTCAACTACTATGCCATGATATCAGCCCCGAGGTTTTTATTGCTTACTCTTTCTCTTCCTCCCTGTAAGTCCTGCTGCTACCACACTGCTTCATTCCCCCAGGGCCTTTCAGGACTGGTCTTTGTGTATCCAAACACAGGTCCTACAAATCCATTTTCCTTATTAGCCACCACAGTGATCTTTGAAAAATGCACATTTGATCATGTTTTTCTCTGCTTCATCACCTCCGTGATGATGAGAGCCTTTTTGCAAGTAGTTGGCCTTCCCTGTTAGTGCTTCTTACTCTTTTTTACCCTGCACCTCACTGTAATACATAAGATTGTAATACACAAGCTAAAACTTTTTCCTCTTTGATCTGATCTTTGTCTCCTGGAATAGCTAGCTTGTGCAGCTAATACACGTAAACCTCTGTCTGTCTCTCTCCAATTCTCTCTCCGCCTGCTCAATCCCCTTACACTTTTTCTAGCCTCAACCATTACCAAGCTTAAGAACTCTTTATCTATGCCTTGCCTCCTTATCTGTGCACCTACTATCATGTTGTTCTCCTTGTTCAGAATGTGTATTTTCCTGGGCCATCTGGCAAGTGTCTACTCACCTACTATGATCCACTTAATTGTCTCCACTTTGGTTATCTTTTGTGCTTTTCTTGTACCTGATATAGACTTTTATTTTATTGATAAGTAGTTTACAATTATTCATTTTAGTTGTTTATTTCCTTTGCATGGCCAATTTATATGATTATTATCTTCTGAAGTCACGTGGTAATTACTGCTTAGGTGTTTGGATGAGTGAATGGATAAAATAATGTTGTTCTTCACCTGAAGCACTCTTAACTCTCCTTTAAGGCTTAAGGATCTCTGTATCAAAGAATAATTTCAAAAGTTTTTTAAAAGACTTAAGGACCTGTGGCTATTGTGAATGGATATGGATACTTTATTTGACTCTGTTGCAGTTTTCTGCATAATTTTTCCATGGTAAGTGTTTCTGTAGTGATTATTTATCTTATTTCCCTCACTTAGTTTGGGTGCTCTCCAAAGGCAAAAACTGAGTCTCATTTTTGTATCTCTAATGCTCAGCACATACCTGGCACTGGTATAGAATAAAGTTTTGAAATTACTAAGTGACTATCAGTATTCACAATTGCTAAAGTTGCCCAGGTTGAAAAACTGCCCAGGTCATCACATCATTTTGATTATATAGAGCACAGCCAAAGTAAGTCAGTCCCTCCATCTTACCCAGCTAAGCACTAAGGCTTTGTGCTAGCAAGAATAAATTACTACTGGAAATTATTGTCACATGTGTAACTGGGATGTGGAACTTTCTTGTGTTTTTGAGCATGAATTCTTCCTTCTCATGCTTTCCTGTGAAAATTGATCCTTGTATTCTTAAGTGTTATAAACTTAAAGCTCTGCTTGTTTCTTCTTTACTGTACATCATGGGGCAATCATTCACATTACTTTTCATCTCTTTCTTCTCTCACATTCCATTGTTCTCTTTTTCATTCCTCATGGAAGATGCCAGTGTTATGAAAAGATATTGATGTAGCCCAGTAAGACCAGATTCTCTGCGCTAAAGGCGTAGCATTTGCACTCCTGCTTATTAATAAGCCCAGCATTGTATGCAAAGGTGGATTATGCTTTTTTGTTTATTTTTACTTCTTGTCTTCTTAGGCAGTGAAAGTGGAAAAGGCCAGTGTTTTAATCCATTGTACTGATGGATATGACCGCATCACACAAGTCTGCTCAGTGGCCAGCATCCTCTTAGATCCATTTTATAGGACATTTAAAGAGTGGTAAGAAACCAAGCAATTATACCTTTATGTGAGTGCGAGATTGTGAATCAAAGACAATTTTCAATCAACCTTTTTAGAGTAACAATAATGCTTAAATATACAAGTATCTCTTTTTCATTTGAGCTTATTTTACATTAAATGAGGCCTATGTGGCCTCATTGAAATATATTCTTTGTTGTATATTCAGTATACATTCTTACTTATAATAAGGTATATTGCATGTAATAGGCTGCTACAAAGAGTAGGAAAGATTCAAAAAGTTTGTAATGTTGAATGAATAATTGTTCCATACACTGTGTGATGAGTTCATCATCTTTAACAGCTCATCTGTTTGAATGTCAGATGCATGAGTGTTTTCTGGTATAGCATCCAAGGCTTGTTAATCTTTCTTTCTTTTAAGATTTATTTAATTTTTTTTAATTAAAGAAATCCCTCTTTTTTTTTTAAAGATTTATTCATTTTTTATTACAGCCAGATATACACAGAGGAGGAGGAGAGACAGAGAGGAAGATCTTCCATCCGATGATTCACTCCCCAAGTGAGCTGCAACGGGCCAATGCGCCCCGATCCGAAGCCGGGAACCTGGAACCTCTTCCGGGTCTCCCACACGGGTGCAGGGTCCCAATGCATTGGGCCGTCCTCAACTGCTTTCCCAGGCCACAAGCAGGGAGCTGGATGGGAAGTGGAACTGCCAGGATTAGAACCGGCGCCCATATGGGATCCTGGGGCTTTCAAGGCGAGGACTTTAGCCGCTAGGCCACGCCGCCGGGCCCTATTTAATTTTTTTAAAAGATTTATTTTTATTACAAAGTCAGATACACAAGAGAGGAGGAGAGACAGAGAGGATGATCTTCCATCCGATGATTCACTCCCCAAGTGAGCCGCAACGGGCCGGTGCTGCACCAATCTGAAGCCAGAAGCCAGGAACTTCCTCTGGGTCTCTGACGCGGTTTCAGGGTCCCAAGGCTTTGGGTCATCCTCGACTGCCTTCCCAGGCCACAAGCAGGGAGCTGGATGGGAAGTGGAGCTGCCGGGATTAGAACCGGCACTCATATGGGATCCTAGCGTGTTCATGGTGAGGACTTTAGCTGTTAGGCCACGCTACCGGGCCCTATTTATTTTTTTTAATTGGAAAGTCATATATACAAAGAGGAGGAGAGACAGAGAGGAAGATCTTCCATCCAATGATTGACTCCCCAAGTGGCCATAATGGCTGTTGCTGAGTCAATCCTAAGCTGATCCAAAGCCAGGAGCCTCCTCTGGGTCTCCCATGCGGGTGCAGGGTCCCAAGGCTTTGGGCCGTCCTTGACTGCTTTCCCAGGCCACAAACAGGGAGCTGGATGGGAAGCGGGGCTGCCAAGATTAGAACCGGCACCCATATGGGATCCCAGTACATGCAAGGCAAGGACTTTGGCTGCTAGGCTACAGTGCCACAACCCTAGTTAATCTTTCTAAGAAGGAGAACTCATAATAGCAGTTTATAGCCATTTCTTTGGAAATTTTGTAAGTGGTTATGAATTATTTTGTCCTTGGTGTAAATCCAAATACTGCCTTTGGGTTTCTGTTTTCAAAGGTTAAATTTAAAATCGTGTTTATCAGGATTTCATTTAGTTACAGCTGAGTGACTTGTCACACATCATGTAAAAGTCGAAAGAAATGTGACACTGCATATAACTCCAGAGAGATTTCAAATTTCTTGAAAATTAAAGGTAGCCTGTTTAGGCCTATAAATGAAATCTGAGTTATTTATTTATCGTTTGGAATCATTTCAACTATTTCAGTAAGATGTTTTTAATATTCCTGTGTGTGTGGTTAATTCATTTTATGATTTTCCTAACGCAAAACTTTTCTTTTTTTGTAAAAATGAAGATCTTCATAGAGAAAGAATGGATATCCATGGGCCAAGAGTTTTCTGAAAAGTAAAAATATCCGCATTTTCACTGAAGAAGCTAAGGAGTGTTCATGAGACACCTGGTGAACTTTTGTGTAGGAAGGAACAGTAAATTGAACGCAGCAAAAGTAAGTGTGTGTGTGTGTGTGTGTGTGTGTGTGTGTGTGTGTATTATCAGGGAACATGTATTCCAAATACTAAGCTAGGCATGAGGCTGCAGGTTGACCAGATGCCCACCTCTGCTTTGAAGGAGTATGTGATCATATCAAGTAGTTTAAAAGCTCAGGAAATTCCCAAGGCATCACAGACCACAGAGAAAAAGGACTTAGCTGCACATGAGGAAGTCGGGGTTGACTTCCAGCAGATACCATTTAAGAACTGATTTTTAGAGATTTTTTTGTGAGAAAAAAATACAGTTGTAGATATCTGTTTGGGCGGGGGGTGGTTATATTTAAGCAGCCCAAGGCTTTGCCTATGTTAGCAAAACAATATTTACTCACTAACAGTGTGTTAAATGCTGTATCAGACACTAACCTGGTCCTAAAAGCAGATAAAATGTGAATTTTACCATTGAAGGATATTATAATTCATATTGTAATAGAAACTGTCTATTTCTCCCTCACTGATGTTCATCCATTTAATTGCTTAATTGCTTTTTTGGTGAAAATTTAGTTAGCCTTTATGTATTTATTTACTTATTTATGATTGTATGATATAGTTCCATAGGCTCTGGGATTCCCCTTAGCTCCTCCCCAAATTCCCTCCCCGCCACTGATTTCCCCTATATTATTACAATAGTATAGTCTTTCACAGTCAGTCATAGTCCAGAATTCTGCTATTTAAGTACATCCTGACTTTGTAGGTATGGACAGTGGCAGAAAATCCAGCATCCTATTGTCAAGATATAGTTAACAGTTTCATTGGAAGTCTATCTCTGATTTGGAAGTTGAGATGCATACTGCATTGTATATTCACATCTCAATATGATAGTCTCTGTCACATAGTTACTATGTATCTGCTAAAATGAAAAACCATAAAACAAAATCAGCAACAGGAAGAAAAATTCACCATGCCATGAAGTTAAATAGCATACTATTGAATGACTAATGTGCCACTGAAGAAATTCAAGAAAAAATCAAGACCTTCTGGGCCCGGCGCCGTGGCCTAGCGGCTAAAGTCCTCGCCTTGAAAGCCCCGGGATCCCATATGGATGCCAGTTCTGATCCTGGCAGCTCCACTTCCCATCCAGCTCCCTGCTTGTGGCCTGGAAAAGCAGTTGAGGACGGCCCAATGCATTGGGACCCTGCACCCGCGTGGGAGACCTGGAAGAGGTTCCTGGTTCCCGGCTTCGGATCGGGGCGCACCGGCCATTGCGGCTCACTTGGGGAGTGAATCATCGGATGGAAGATCTTCCTCTCTGTCTCTCCTCCTCTGTGTATATCTGGCTGTAATAAAAATGAATAAATCTTAAAAAAAGAAAAAAAAAAAATCAAGACCTTCTTGAAAAAAAATGTTACTGTATGCCCTATGAGTCAGTGAACAAATTAATAAGAAAAAAAAGCTTTTTTGAAGAAATGAAAATAAAAATATCAAAGCCCATGAGATATAGCAAAAACAATATTGAAAGGACTATTTATTTTACAAGCAGGTTGCCTTGTATCAGAGAGAATATATGATATTTGTCCTTTTGGTATTCACTTATTTCACTAAGCATAGTGGTCTGTAGTTGGGAACATTTGGCTGCAAATGGTAGAATTTCATTATTTGAAGTGGTTGAGTAGTATTACATGGAATAGATGTACCAGTTTCTTTATCCACTCCTCTTTTGATAGGCATCTGTGTTGTTTCCGTGTCTTTGCTCTGTAGATTGTGCTGCTGTAAACGTAGAGATACAGATGCCTTTCTCATATGCATCTGTATTTTATTTCCTTTGGATATATTCCCAGAAGTGAGGTAGCTGGGTCACACGACAGGTCGATTTTCAGTTCTCTTAGCACCCTCCATACTGACTTCCATAGTTTCATCTATTTAATTTCATTTGATTGTCCCCTGCTAGCCATTTGGGTGTATCCATTCATCTTCCTTAATCCACAAACACTGGACCAACTAATATGTCTTGTCTTGAGGAGATTGAGTTGAATAGGACTGTGTCCCTTCTTTTAAGAAAATCACCAGTGACAGTACAGTATGGTAAGAGCTATGTCAGAAGGAAAGAAAAAAGTCTTACCGATTCTTAGTAATTCCTAAATGGGTCACATTTTAACTGAACTTCAGAGTGTGAGTAGCAATTACTTGGGTAGAGGAGACACATTGCAGAACTAATATATGTGAAACCATAAAGGTTTTAAACACTGAGATATCTGAGGAACTACAGAACATTCTTTTTGCTTGAGTCACAGTGTACGTAGGGAAAATAGAAGAAATGGGACCTATTGGGAGAAAATTATTCAAGAGTACATTTTCCTTTCTGTTCAAGTTAAAATATTTGAATGTTTTTATATACATATAAAGGGTATGTATTAAAACAACTTGGGTACCAAATTAACCAACTGATTGGATTATCTAACCTCACATAAGTCCTTCACTGTCCTGGACAGACACTGGCGTTGTTAGGATTCATGTTTGTTCTGTAGCTGCAACATCATCATTGCTTGTGTTACTGTAGTCAGACTGGAACCCCTTAGTGAAGATCCATGCTTTCTTTTTAGTAAAAAGTAAATTTCTAGATGGCATTTACATTTGGAAATTACCTTTTCAATTCACATTACTCTAAAAGGCCAAGTATGTTCTTTCTAGAAAAACATTTTTTTTCTATGTTATATAGGTTTTAACTGCATTTCAAAGGAATGTGATTTGGGATTTGGTACTCATTATGTTTCTGAAATGTGTACTGCTCTGAAACAGAGATTTAAATGATTGGTGATTATTGGCTTTGAAGAAATTTCAGAGAAAGAAATTTTTAATACTGTTAACCATTTAAAACTTGCTTGGATTTGTTTTTTGACATGCTCTGACAAAAAGCAGCAAGACGTTGCTGTGTGGCATCAGTGGAGTGTGCTGTGAACATGCTTTTTTTTTTTAATTATTTATTATTTAACTTCAGTAATTACATTGTATTATGTGACACAGTTACATAGATACTTGGGTTCTCCCCACCCCTCCCCAAACCCTCCCACCATGGTGGATTCCTCCACCTTGTTGCATAACCACAGCTCAAGTTCAGTTGAGATTTCCCCATTGCAAGCGTATACCAAACATAGAGTCCAGCATCTTATTGTCCCGTCAAGTTCAATGGCTTCTTAGGTATACCCTCTCTGGTCTGATGACAGAGCCAGCAGAGTATCATCCCAGTCAATTGAAAGCTCCAACATACCATCAGCAAAAATTTACATCATTATGGAATTAATTGACATAGTAATGAGTAACCAATATGTTAAAAGTAAATGCGGGTTCCCAGCCACCTTCTGTGACCACCTCACCTATACTTCAATTTTAGTTTATACACAACATATAACATTCAAAACATAACATGTTATACATAACATCATATCATCTTAAATTAAGGCAAACATGTGGTATTTAACCTTTTGGGATTGGCTCATTTCCCTTAGCATTATGGTTTCCAGTTTGGCCCATTTGGCCACAAAGAACTGCATTTTGTTTTTTTTAATAGCTGAGTAGTATTCCATGGAGTAGATGAACCATAGCTTTCTTATCCAATCCTCTGTTGATGGGCATTTTGGTTGTTTCCATGTCTTTGCAATTACTGATTGTGCTGCTATGAGCATAGGAGTGCATGTTGGTTTCTCATAAAACAAGTGTTCTGGATATATTCCTAGGAGTGCTATTGCTGGATCATACGGTATGTTGAATTTGAGTTGTTTGAATATTCTCCATACTGATTTCCATAAAGGCTGTACCAGCCTGCAGCCCCACCAGCAGAGGAGTAGGGTTCCCTTTTCCCCACAACCTCGCCAACAAGTGTCGTTGGTGCTTTTATTCATGTGGGCCAGTCTTACTGGCGTTAGGTGGTACCTCATTGATGTTTTAATTTGGATTTCCCTTATTGCCAGGGAACTTGAGCATTTTTTCATATGTTTATTTGCCATTTGGGTTTGTTCCTTTGTGAAGTGTCTGCCCATTTCCCGTGCCCATTTCTTGAGTGGGTTGCTTGTTTTGACATTTTGGTTGTTTTGTAGCTCTTTGTATATTCTGGATATTAGCCCTCTATCACCTATGTCGTGTGCGAAGATCTTCTCCCATTCTGTGGGTTGCCTTTTTACTTTGTTGATTGTTTCTCTAGCTGTACAGAAGCTTCTTAGTTTGATGAGGTCCCAATTGTTTATTTTGGTCTTGATTTCTACTGCATTTGGAGTCTTTTTTAGGAAGTGAGGGCCTACCCCTAAGTGTTCCAGTGTGTTTCCAACATTTTCTTCCAAAAGTTTGAAGGTTTCTGGATGTAGGTTTAGATCTGTTATCCATTTAGATCTGATCTTAGTGTATGGTGAGAGATGTGGATCTATTTTTTTGTTTCTGCAGGCTATCAACCAGTTGTCCCAACAGCATTTATTGAAAATCCACAACATAATTAAAGCCATATATGAAAAACCCAACGCCAGCATCATACTGAATGGAGAAAAGCTGGAACCCTTCCCACTGAGATCTGGAACAAGATAGGGATGTCCACTTTCTCCACTACTATTCAACATAGTCCTAGAGGTACTCGCTGAGGCCATAAGACAAGAAAAAGAAATCAGAGGAACCCAAATGGGAAACGAAGAAGTCAAGCTCTCACTATACGCAGATGATATGATTCTTTATGTAGAAGAGCCAAGAGACTCAATACAGAGACTGCTAGAACTTGTAAGAGAGTTTGGTAGAGTGGCAGGGTACAAAATTAATGAACAAAAATCAACAGCCATAGTGTATGCGAACAGCCCCAAGATGGAAAAAGACTTAACCAGCAAGATACCATTCAAAATAACAGAGAAAAGTATGAAATATCTGGGAATAAATCTAACCAAAAATGTAGAAGACTTATTTGAAGAAAACTACAAACTGCTTAGAAAAGAAATTGAACAAGACCTCAAAAGATGGAGTAACATCCCATGCTCCTGGATAGGTAAAATCAATATCATTAAAATGTCTATACTGCCAAAAGCAATATATACATTCAACGCAATCCCAATCAAATTGCCCAAAACATTCTTCATGGAACTGGAAACAATGATCCAAAGGTTCATCTGGAAGCACAAAAAACCACGGATAGCTAGAACTATCCTGAAGAACAGGAAGTTAGCAGGGGGAATCACAGTTCCGGACCTCTGGACATACTATAGGGCAGTGGTTCTCAAAACAGCGTGGTACTGGCACAAAGATAGAGAGGAAGATCAATGGAGCAGAATAGAAACACCAGAAGGAAACCCACACAGATACAGCCAAATAATCTTTGACAAAAAGACAAACGACAACCCAGGCAAATGGGAAGGTGAACATGCTTTTTAAGAAAAAAATTTTAGCAGAGATCATTTAAAAAAAAACACTGGAGGAATTTGAGCAGAGCAGTGTATGGTGATCAGACGTATATTTTAGAAATATCCTACTGGCAGCAGTGTGGAAGATTGTCATTAGAAGCAAGGGGGCAAAGTAGAACACTATTAGAATAGTTGAGGTCCTGAGAAAGGGGGCAGTATATCAAATACAAAGATATTCAGGAAATAGAGCTAACTGAACTAGGGAACAGAGAATGTCTACCTTAAGTAGCTGAGTTTATGAGATGCAGAATATAGGGTGATAGAGGATAGGTTTGAAGGAAAAGGATGGTTTCAATTTGGGACTTCTCTGTCCTGGGGCATCTGTAAAAGGAGATATCCAGTAAGGATTCAGTACTTATCTGGAGCTCACCAGTTTTGGAGTAGACAGAAGTATTTAGGGGTCTGGGAGTTATCTGCATATGTGAAGCAACTTAAGCCATGGATTTGGATACGATAGAATCAAAAGTAATATACAGGTGAGGAGCTCAGGGACTGGACAGAGCCATGGATAATCTGGTAGCTGAAATTCTAGTGAAGAAAGAAGTCCATAAAGATGACTACGAGAGAGTCACTAGTGAGGTAAAATTAAATTTAAGGTGAGCAAAGCAAAAAGTAAGAGAGAAACATTTCAAATTATGTCCCGTGCTTCAAAATAACCTACAAAATCAACTTTAGCTATGTGAAGGTTTTGATGATCTATAGTAGTAACTAGTTGAGGAAAATGACAGGAGCAGAAGCCAAGTGGCAGTGAACTGGAAGTGTGAACTCGAGAGGAGGAGGTGGAATATAAACATGGAAGCATGTAAGAATCTTGGTTCTGAAAAGGGTAGAAGAGGATGATGTTCACATAGGTAACGGATTTTTTTTTTCTGTTGCAGACAGATAAATTTATTTGCGAAGGGGCCAGGTGAGCAGGGAAAGGAGAGGGAAGGCTAAAGCACCTCGGGAGACAAAGCTGGGAGGTGGGATGCCTATCGGAAGGGGGGGGGGAGGGAGAGACACCACTAGGTTATGGATTCGAGAAAGTAGATTCAAGACAGGAATAATTTTAACAGTTTTTTTACACTGAGAGGAGAGAAACCTTAAAGAAGATAAGGGGAGATAAGGTTATAGACATTATACTCTTTCCTAGAGCAAGATTTTTGAGGAGGTAGGAAAGGTGAAAACTCCTAGCATTAAAAAATTATCTTGAGCTATAACCAATAATTCCTCTTCATGGAAACTGGATGGAAAGACAGGAAGAGAAACAACTACATTGGCACGTGTCAGAGGTCTTGATATTTTTCACTGAACTGTAGACAGTGATGTGAAGAAAGATGTGAAATATAGTAGAGGTTTAAAAAGGTAGCTTAAAAGTTGTAAAAGAGCAAGTCCTAACCACAACCTATGATTAGCTCATTGACATTTCAATTTTAGTTTATATACAGGACCGACTGTTATATACCTTAAAATGGCTATAAGGTACCATTCAGCTGTCTTGTGTCTATTTCATTTTAGTATTTAGCCATTTGTTGTGTTGAAGTATAATTTTGCTTTTTTTTTTTAACATACTGGTTACTCAAAACCATGTCAATTCCATAATATTGCAAATTGCTGTTGATGTTATATTGGGACTCTTAATTGACTGTGATGATATTCTACCAGCTCTAACTTCAGACCAGAAATGGTCTCCCCAAGAAACTGTTCAACCCATCTGGACAATAAGTAGCTGGACTCTATGCTTGGTATATGTTTGCAAGGAAAAAATCTTGATTGAATTTGAACTGTAATACTGCATCAAGGTGGAGGAATCCACCAGGGGGGAGGGGCGTGGGGAGGAGTAGGGGGATTCCCAGAGCCTATGATACTGTCACATAATGCAAAATAATTAATAAAAATAAAAATAAAAGTTGTAAAAGACGTGAGGGTAAAGAATAAACACTGTCAAATACATACACGAAAACTGATTAGGGGAAATCAAGTTTCAGCTAAATGTGGAGACTTAATATTTTAGAGGGAATGCAATCCCTTAGCTTAGCTCCAAGCGTTGTGGCCACTCGCGTAGTGAATTGGCAGACAGAAGATCTTTCTCTGCTCTCTGTATATCGGCCTTTCCAATAAAAGTAAATAAATCTTTAAAAAGTAAATAAATAAAGATAAATGCATAAATACTTCAGAGTCAAATTGTTCTGAGAATGTTGGGGAGTAATCCACATGCTGGCAGAAGAAAGCATTGCAGTAAACAACATGGATGTGCCCTTTGTCCACAAAAAGCTGAATAGGGCTATTTAAATCTAGATTTAAACTAATTACAATTAAATGAGATTTAGACAACTGGAAATAGATCTAGCATATGTCCTAGTAATGCAACTCCTGGAAATAGATCCAAACAAAATGAAATCTGCAGATAAGAAAGGTACCTACAGCCCCATGTTTATAGCAGTGCAATTTATAATAGCTAAGCTATGGAACCAACCTACATGCCCATCAATAGATAAATAGATAGGAAATTTGCTCCACATACTCCATGGACTATTACTCAGCCATTAAAAAATTAAAATTTACTGTTCACAACAAAATAAACTCAGCAGGAAACCATTATGCATAGTAAAATGAGCCAGTCCCAAAAAGACAAATATATGTTCTCTCCGATATGTGACAACTAATACATACAGTACACACACACACACAAACGATAAACTCTAAAGGGGAGATTAACATCCTGAGAAATAATGACACAGCATGTGTCTTTACTCCCAAATTATACACCAGAAAGTTAAGCTTGTAACATGAAATGAATGACTATGTCATTGTAATAACTTGTAGACAAATAATAGGAAGGGAATACAGGGAGAGAGAAAGGTAACGGTTTATACTTAAATGTCTGTGTCATGGAAAGAAAACAAATGAATCTTTGAAAAAAAGTAAATGAGATTGAAAATCCTAGTGGTTGAGATGCCTGTATCCACATCACAGTTCCTGGGTTTGATTCCTAGCCCTGGCTCCTAACTTTAGTTTCCTCCCCTGCAGAAACTGAGCTATAACAGTGATGGTGCAGATAATTGAGCTGGGGGACCTGGACTGCGTTTTTGGCTTCCCAGCTTTGGCCCCAGCCAACTCCAGGCCCTTGTAAGCATTTGGAGAGTGAGCCAGTAAATTGAAACTTCCTCTCTCTCTGCCATTCAAATAAATATGAATTTTAAAAAATTAAGTTCCTGTGTCACACTAGCTGCATTTTAAGTTAGTGACTTTATATTGGGCAGCATATCTGTAGAATGTTTCCAGCATTGCAAAATGTTCTGTTGGGAAGAAGCTATAAGATAAAATATACTTGGGCCCCCCATAATGGTCTAGTAGTTGGATTTTCACCTTGCATCTGCTTGGATCCCATATGTGGATGCTGGTTCGTGTCCTGGCTGCTCTACTTCCCATCCAGCTCACTCCTAAAGGCCTGGGAAGGCAGTGGAGATTGGCCCAAAGCCTTGGAACACT
Source organism: Ochotona princeps (assembly GCF_030435755.1). NCBI lineage: Eukaryota > Metazoa > Chordata > Mammalia > Lagomorpha > Ochotonidae > Ochotona > Ochotona princeps. The sequence continues at coordinate 38,014,470 of NC_080865.1, forward strand.
GTATCCACATAGGAGACAGGGAAGAAGCTCCTGGCTCCTGGCTTCAGATTCTCTCAGCTCTCTCCTTTTCTCTGTAAAATCTGCCTTTACAATATAAATAAATAAATTTTTTAACAAAGGGGAGAAAATATACTCAACCAAAATTTTGCAGTGTGGATGATAAGGATACCAATGGTAATGGAATTGGGATTCACTGGCTTTAAGATTCTGGCTGACATTTTGGAATGAGATGTTTCCTTGCCAATGCTAAGAGAGACAGAAGATGACCTTGTAGCATATTCCAAATAATACAATCCCTGATGCTAACCTGTGTCTTTCTTTACCTTTATTTCATTTCCCAGGTATCGTCACCTGGATGGAGACTCTAAAGTGTCCCCTGTCTTCACTCAGTTTCTAGATTGTATTTGACAAGTAATGGAACAATTTCCCTGTGCCTTTGAGTTCAATGAAAAATTTCTGCTGGAGATACTGACCATATTTTTTGTTGCCAATTTGAAAACTTCCTTGGAAACTGCCAGAATGATCGTGAGGATCTAAGGTAAATTCAGTTTGTGAGAAAATGTTCCTTACAGAGAAAAGAATGTACCCAGCACTCTGAATTTGGGAGGGGGGAGGTTACAGTAATACGAAGAACTTTTGAAGAATAAAGTACTCAGTATTTACACAGACATCTTTCAGGACTTTAAGTTCCTCATCTGTAAAATAAGAATAGCGCTGCTTACCTTTCAGAGAAGTCATGAAGAGCCAATAAAACAACGGATTTGCAAGGGCTTTATAAAGAATCAATTTCTGCTCAGGTGCGTAGTCTAAGTCTGATTTACACTGTTGGAGATCACAGACTGGCAGCTCATAGGCCCAATGGACATGGTTTGTGTTAAACTACAAACTATTTCCCAGGATTTAATTAGCAAGAGATTTTTTTTTTTAATAAAAAATCCAATCAGTTTGGATTTTTTTTTTTCTAAATAGAAAATCCGCTATATACCAAGATATTCTGGAAACTCAGAAACTGGCAACACAAGGCCTGCAGTTTCTCATTGCAATAATTATCTAGAGCAAAATAGCAGCTGTGCCATTTCAATGAGGTAAACTCATTCTTTTTGGCTGCAGTCCTTGCAACTCCTGGTAATTTATTCTCAGTGTGCTTTTAATGTTATCAGCCCAGTTCCTTTAGGCAGTTGAATTTATGCCCCTGGTTTAAACTAATACCCTCATAGTTATACAAGTTCTAATTGGCAAGATAGAGCACCTGTGAGCAGTTACTCTCCTTATTTTACGAGAAGAAAAAGTGGACAGCAAAGTAACTGTTTCACAAGCTACTCCCATCTCACAGCTGTTGGCTGAGTTAGCAGTTGTCCCAAGTTCTCATACCCTTTTACGACATGAGCCTGGATGATATCACCTATCTGTGATTCCGTTTTCAACACACAGCAGTGATGAGTCTTCCTGCTTTAACATTTGTATACTTGCTTTGTGGCTTCTACCCACATTTCTCTTGCATTTTTCGAGACGGCCTTTCTCACTCCTTCCCAAATGTCTAAAATAGACACATTCATTCTGTCTCTGACATGCTTTCTTTCCTAGGCACTAATATATATATATACACATATACATATATATATGTCTTTTCCATAGAGGTTTTTCCTCCTCTTAAAATAAAATTAATATATCTGGACATATTTCTCTGAAAAAATCTTTTTCCATGTAAAAGTAAGAATGTTTTGAACGTTTAAACATATGTTAAAATAGTGATTTCTTGAAGCTAGTAGGGAGGAAAAGGAGCAGCCTTTAGAATCAGGCGTATCTACATAGGTTTTTACTTGGGTTCTTATCACCTACCGACTATTTGACCTTTAGAAAATTAATTTTTCTCTCATTTTCTCATTAGTAATTTGGGGATAAAACACCTCAGAATTTTGTTATAACAATTTAAAGAGTCTGGAACAGTGTTTGACACATAGTAATTAATTACTGGTATCTTTAAGTCCAAGACTTTTTTTCTGGTTTTTAACTAGCAGCAGATGTGAAAGATGATCATACAAGATCTTTGGCCTTATGAATATGGTCTGAGGATTGTAAAGTTAAAGGACCACAATTTTAACTCCTATCACCCACACAAATCCTCTTTATTCTCAGTTTTGTTTGACATGTCATGTGCAAATGGCCTTCTCATTTTTTTTTATCTATTTTATTGTATTGTTGTTGACAATCTTTACATAGTTAATTACAGTTAAAGGAAAAAGAAGAAAAAAAAAAAGAAAAAAAAAGGTTCAGGGGGATAGGGAAGTGGGTAATGCGGTTATGTCCATATTGTTTCCATCATGTATCTGAGGTAAAGGGGGATATTGAGGGAGAAGCCCCACCCGGTTCCCCGCCCACCCCAAGTCCCGGATGTGGGGCATGCTCTGAGATATGTGCTCAAGTGGTGTTAATAGTTCTCCAGTTATGAATCGCTGCCAGTTTCGCTCGATGAGGTCGTCCACTGATTGATATGGTCCATCATAAAGTCTCCTTTTGCCCCATATTTTGCTGCCAACATATAGCTGAGATGAATGATTGTCCTATTCTGTCTTCTGTCTTTTCTTGGTTAGAGTTCTGAGTCCAGCAGTTCGATTGGGGAGATCTCCAAAGATACTTTGAGGTATTCCCAGATTAGTTTCTTGTATGTTCTAGCAAGCACAGGGTCCGGCACAGTCCATCACCCCGATCAGCTGGTGGTTGCTATTGCTGGGTTGGTTCTGTTTTCGGTCCCGAGTTGCACTGGAACCGATGGGTGTTGCAGTCCAGTCTGGTTTGGCCCTTACATCAACCAGTGGGAGCTGCAGCCTAGTCGGGGAGACCCACAATAACCCCCACCAGGCCCGCCCCTTACCCTGGTTAGCCAGTATGTGTAGCAGAAGACCAGTCTGTCCCCCATCCCATTTGGCTCTGGTACTTGTCAATGGGTATTAAAGCTTGGTTCTATCTAACCAACTCAACCATCTAGCCCTCACAGATGTTGCTGAGTGCCTCTCTATCTAGCCATCCCAGCCCCTGGGCCTTCTCATTAATGTTACAGCAGCTGTCACTGGGAACCAGAGAATTCTTTGCATTTTAGGCTGTTGACACTGTGGCTTCCTTGCTGGTTGGACAGATTCTGCATTGTCTCAAATGAAGTGTAAGAATATATATATATATATATATATATATATATATACATATATACTGTATATACACACACACCACACACACCATACTATTTGGTTGCCTACCTGGAATGACTCATGCATATTTGCTAGCATAAATTGCCAGTCGTCTGTCTATGGGAGGAAAAACTGATTTTAAATAAAACAAATATGGAAGAGCAAAAATTCACCCTCCAGATTCTTGTCTCTTAACGTACTGACTTTAAAAAATTCTAAGTTATTTAGAAATTTTAAAATTTATTTTCACTTTGGTTTGGCAGAGAAAGAGCAAACTTGCATCTGCTGATTGACTTCCAGAATGCCTGCAACAGCCAAGGCTGGGCCAGGTTGAAGACAAGATTCCAGAATTTAATTTAGGTTTCTCATGTAGGTTAGAGGGATGCAAGTAATTGAACCATCACATTCTGCCACCCCTGGGAAACTGGACAAAAAATACATATTATACAGGACTCTAACCAGGCAGTGTGTTATGGGATGCAGGCATCCCAAGCAGCATCCTAACCATTGTGCCAAATTCCTCAAACCACCCCCCCTACTCCTCAGTTTTTAAACTTGCTAGATTTGGAAGAGACCTTAAATATCACGTTGTCATTTGCATTCCCACCACCTTGGTCACCCCTGCATCCTCTGCACTGCCAAACAGATTACAAAACAGACCCAGAAAGAACTAGGGCCTTTCCAAAGATCACACAGCTACTCCACAGAAAAGAATTTCCTGTTCTGCAATGTGAAACTTGCTAATGTTTTAAAGATCAATAAATTGAGCCCAGGTAATTTGCTTGACTATTAAAGCTCATTTAGTGACATCACTTTCCCTATTTTATATTACATTCTCTTTTGAATTGAGCTACTTATTAATAAAATTTGATTATTTCAGTAGTGGTATTAAGATCACTTGCTTGGTACTTGTAATTTTTGTTTTTTTCTTTTCTAACAGAGTGTATAAAAAAACATATTCCATGTGGTCTTTCTTGGTTCAAAGGAAGCCAAACTTCAGGAACTCTCTCTATAAAGGCTTCACTATGTACGGGGTGGTCAGTCCTACTACTGCACCTTGTAACATTCAGTAAGTTCCTAAGCTGTCTTGTTATTCCTGTAGCAGGCCCCAGAGCCTCAGCTTCCTTGACTCTCCCTGAATAGCTACCACTTGTCTGCATAAGCCTTGCTACAGAGCTCAACTCCTTTTGGTTTCCCAGGATTTGTTTGTCATTGCTTGCTTAGGGCAAGAAATAAGAAATAGGCCTGGTGCAGTAACCTAACAGCCAAAGTCCTCACCTTGCGTGTGCTGGGATCCCACATGGGTGCTCCATTTTATCCAGGCTGCTCCAACCAGGACTCTAACCAGGCTGCTCCATTTTATCTAGGCTGTTCCACTTCCCATCCAGCTCCCTGTTTGTGGCCTGGGAAAGCAGTCACGGATGGCCCAAAGCCTTGGGACCCTGCACCTGTGTGGGAGACTCGGAAGAGGCTCCTGGCTCCTGATTTCAGATCAGCTCAGCTCCGGCTGTTGTGGCCACTTGGAGAATGAACCAGGGAAAGGATTTTTCTGTATGTCCTCTTTGTAAATCTGACTTGCCAATAAAAAGTAAATGAATCTTAAAAAAAAGAAAAGTAGTCAGTTCATAGCAATGTAATCAGTCAAGGTCCAGGTTATCTCCTTTCTTTCATCTTCCCCTATATCTTCCTCTTCTTTTAAGTCCCTTTTCTCAGCAAAGAAAAGAGGAGAAAATTCAAATACTTAGTGTATTTTTACAATATATAAAATATGTAGGAAAAGTGTCTTTTGACAACAGATGAATGGTTGTAAGACAAAACTAAATGTATTTTGGTTCCAACCATCTACTGTTTTTTAGGATTTTGTGTATAAAAGACCATACCATTTCTGAATACACATAAGTCTTACTTCTTCCTTTAAAATTTATATTGCTTTTATTTTCTTGCCTAATACCCCTTATTGTTACTTCAATTGTAATATTGGGAAAAGCTTTCAATCTTTAACCGTTGAGTGTGACGTTAGCTGTAAATTTTTTCACAAAAATCTGCCATCGTGTTAGGTCTGTGTAGTAGCAGTTTTATTTTTTTAAAAAAGATTTATTCATTGTTATAGGAAAGGCAGATTCTACAGAGAGAAACCTGTTGATTCACTCCCCAAGTGGCCACAGTGGCTGCAGCTGAGCTGATCCGAAGCCTGGAGCTTCTTCTGGATCTCCCACATGGGTGCAGGGTCTCAGGACCATGGGTCATCCTCTACCCCTCTCCCAGGCTGCACAGAGGAAACTGGAGGGGAAGTGCAGAAACCCAGATACAAACCAGCACCCACATAGGATTCCAGTGCATGCAAGTCTCGGATTTAGCCACTGAGCCATCGTGCTGGGTGCATGTTTTCCCCTCTATTGTAAAAAATAATTAATATTCAGCAATAGTCACAAGTACATCATTCTGCTATCTAAGTGTATCCTGACATTGTAGATATAGAGGCTGGTATAAAGTCCATCATTCTGTTTTCAAGCTATATTTAACAGTTTCATTGGGAGTTCTTCTTTTATTCAGAAGTAGAGATGCATACTGCAATGTATCTTCACTTCATGGTATACTTACCTCCATTATACAGATCCTCTAGATAAATATATGTGCATATATATATATATGTGTGTGTGTGTGTGTGTGTGTGTGTGTGTGTGTATTTGAGCCTATATATATCTTTTGATCCTGTACTTGACATAAGGTTGCCCTATATCAGAGAGAACATGTATTTGTCCTTTTGGGATTTATTTCTTTCACTGAGCGTCATGGTCTCTAGTTGGGACCATTTGGTTGCAAATGGCAGAATTCCGTTCTTTTTAATGAATGAGTAGTAGTTCATGGAGTAGATGTGCCACAGTTTCTTTAGTCACTCCTCTTTTGACAGGCATCTGGGTTGTTCCCATGTCTTTGCTATTGTAGATTGTGCTTCTGTAAATATAGCATTACAGATTACTTTCTCAAATGCAGATTTCATTTCCTTTGGATATATTCCCAAAAGTGGGAAAGCTGGATCATACGGCAGATCAATTTTCAGTTCTCTTAGAATTCTCATACCGTGTTCCATAGTGGTTGTACTAACCTACAGTGAAGTAGGGTAACTTTCTCCCCACATCCACTCCAACGAGTGTTATTAGCAGAGTTCCACACGTAGGCCAATCTCACTAGAGTTAGGTGGAACCTCAATGATGTTTATTTGTATTTCTTTGGTAACTAGGGAACCTGAATGTTTTTTTCATACATCTATCAGCCATTTGAATTTGTTCTTTTGAAAAATGTTTATTTCCTTTGTCCATTTCTTCAAAGGGTTGTTTGTTTTGCTGCCACTGAGTTTATGAAGTTCTTTGTAAATCCTGAATATTAATCCCTCATCAGTTCTGTAGTATGCAAAGATTTCCCCCATTATGTTGGTTACTTCTTCACTTTGTTGATCATTCCCTTTGCTGTACAAAAGCTTCCTAGTCTGATGTAGTCCCATTTGTTTATTTTGGCTTTAATTCCCTGTACTTTTGGTGACATTTCTAAGAGGTCTTTAGCAATTCCTGTATCTTGCAGAGTGCTTCCTATGTTTTCCTCTAATTGTTTGAAGGTTTCTCGGTGTACATTGAAGTCCTTGATCCATTTAGAGATGATTGTTGTGTGTGGTGAAGTCTTACCTCTTACTTCTGCAGACTGCTTGCTATCTAATTGTCCCAACAGTATTTGCTAAAGAGCCCAGACTTTGTCCCTGGATTAGTTATACATGTGTAGGCTCCCTTTTGAGGTTTCTATTCTGTTCCATGTATCTTCTCTGTTTTTGTACCAGCACCAGCCTGCTTTGACGACCACTGTATGCCTTGAGGTCTAGGATTATGATTCCTGCAGTTTGATTTCTATTCTTCAGGATAGCTTTTGTGGTCTTTTATGTTTCCAGATGAACTTTTGCATCTTTCTTTCTATTTGTGAGAAGAGTTTTGTTGGCCTTTCATTGGTCTTGTATTGGATCTGTATATTACTTTTGGTAGCATGGAGATTTGGATGATGTTGATCGTGCCGATCCAGGAATATGGTAGGTTTTTCCATCTTTCAATGAATTCTTCCATTTCTTTTTTCAGTGTTACGTGATTTTCATCATAGAGGTCTTCAACATCTTTAATTAGGTTAATTCCATGGCATTTAAGGTTCCTCTTTGCTATTTTAGGTGGAACTATACATACAGGTTCCTTCTCAGCCATGGAGTTATTTGTGTATACTAGTGCCATCAATATGTGTTTATGGATTTTGTATCCTGCTACCCTGCCAGACTCTCTTATGAGTTGTAATAGTCTCTTTTTTAAATTTTTATTATTCTTATTTTTTAAATTTTAGGTGAAGTTAACATAGTTGACCACAGTGGAAATGATCAATTGTTAGGGAAAAGTGGGTATAATCATTGTTTCCAAATTTTCTATTTCTTCTTCCTATTTCTGGCAGGAGGTGGGGGAGATAAGGGGAGAAGCCAGACCCAGCCTCCCAACACCCATAGTACTCAGGGATGGGAAATGGCCACCCAACATCAACCCAGGTCCTAATGTGCGGCATGCTCTGAAGATTCTGCCAGGGTGTTTTTCTTTTTTTTTTTTCTCAGCGTGGTTTTGATAGTTCTAAAATGCTGTCAATTTCACCAATCCAAGGATGAGGATACACTTTCAATGTCCATTGGCTGACATAGTCAACTTTAGTGACTGCATTTGCCCAGATATTTGCTACCACTATTTGGCTAGGGAAATTGTCCAGTTTGTTCTTTCCTCCTTCCTTTGACATAATATGGATGTCCTCTGCAGGCCTCTGGGCTGTCAAATCCTCCATGTGTATCTGGGCCAGCTGTCTGCTACTCTATCTTTTCTACTGATTAGGACCGGTTGTTGCAGGTGGGTCTGGTCTCCCACCCCAGGCCTCACGGACCCAGCACCTCCTGAAAAGGTGTGCCAAGGACCCAGTCCAGGTGATCCAGACCCCACCAGACCCCGTCCCTGAACTCATGGTCCTGGTGCCACCAAGCAGTGTCTTGATTGAATCTGTTGTTCTCCTTCGTCAGAATCTTGTCAAATGCAAACAGGGATAATTTTTAATTCCTTATTTTCTATTTGAATTCCTTTATTTTTCTTGCCAAATAGTTCCAGCAAGGATTTCTAATACTATATTGAATAGCAGAGGTGAAAGTGGATATCCTTGTCTAGTTCCAAATCTTAGTGGAAAAGTTTCCAGCCTCTTCATTTAGTATGATGTTGGCATTGGTGTGTATGTGTGTATATATAGCTTTGATTGTGTTATAGAATGTCCATTCTTTGCGTATCTTGCTTAAGGTTTTCAGCATGAAGTGGTGTTGGATTTTATTAAATGCCTTCTCTGCATCTATTGAGATAGTCGAATTGTTTTTATTTTTCAATTTGTCAATGTGGTGTATCACAATTATTGATTTGCATATGTTAATCCATCCCTGTGTGCCAGGGATAAATCCTACCAGGTTTGCATAAATGATCTGTCTGATCTACTGTTGGATTGTGTAGGCTAGTATTTTGTTGAGGATCTCTGCATCTATGTTCATCAAGGATATCAGTCTGTGGTTCTCTTTTTCTGCTGTGTACCTAGCTTTGGTAATAAAGTGACATAGGCCTCACAGAAAGAGTCTGGAAGGATTGCCTCCCTTTCTATTGTTTGAAATAGCTTGCAGAGGATTGGGGTGAGTTCTTGAAACATTTGTTAGAACTCTGCAGTGAAGCCATCTGGTCCACGGCTTTTGTTGGTTGGGAGTGATTTAATTACTGATTCAACCTCCATCCTTGTGACAGGTCTATTTAGGTTATTAATTGCCTCATGATTCAATTTTGGTAGATTGTGTGTGTCCAAAGTTATATCCATTTCTTCTAGGTCTTCTGATTTGTTGCCATATAGTTGCATGTAATAGTTTCTGGTTATTCTATGTATGTCAGAGGTACCCATTGTTTATATGTCCTTTTATGTCTCTGATGCTATTGATTTGTATCCTCTCCCGCCTTTTTTTTTTAACTAGTTGGGCTAGTGGGGAATCTAGTTTGTTGATTTTGTCGAAGTACCAGCTCTTTGATTCATTGATCTTACCTATTGTTCTTTTGGTTTCTATTTAGTTTAATTTCCTCTTTTATTTCGGTTATTTTTTTCCTGTTAGTCTTGGGATTGCTTTGCTCTTTTATATCCAGCTCCTTCAGATATATGGCTAGCTCATTTACTTGGTGCTTTTCTAGTTTATTGACATAAGCGTTGTTTAAGATGAACTTTCCTGTGGGCAGATCTCAAGTAAGTCTGAGCTGGAGGCGTGGATGCTTTACTCCCCCAGCTGCCTGGCTGCAACTGGAAGAACTCAGGCCAGGCAGCCTGTGCAGCAGTGTTGCCTGGCCCAAGCTGAGCCACCCAGTGGTACACTCTGGGAACTTGAGGGTATGGGGTTACAGGGAATCTGGGGGATGGCATAGGTGAGGATGAGCAGGGACCTGAGGGTTCACATCCAGGTGAGGAATGACTTCTCTGGGATTTCCATGGACAAGACCACTCTGCGATGAAGGGATAGAACATGGAACCCAGCAGCAAGTGCCAGAAAAGGGAATGGGTACTGTGAGGCTGAGCTATGAAGCCATCAAATAGGTGAGTGAATCAGGTCTGGGGGTAGAATCTGCAGGGGAGTATTTGGGCTCACACATGTGGAACAGCAGTCTGTTGGCACATGCAAGATCTGTGGCTGGGAATAAGCCTGATTGGGGAGCTAAGGGGGCACCCCCGCTAGGCTAAAATACCCATCGGTAGATACGAGCCAGAGTGAATGCAATGTCCTGTGCTGAACATGACTGCAATCTCCATCAGCATGGGTGTGGACTGGGTCTGGGAAGGCCCAGAATAGGCTAGACTCCAGCACCCATTGGTACTCATGAGTCAGAGTGGGTGTAGAATAGGCTGGGCTAGGTCTCAGCTCCTGCTGAACCATGGGAGCGCTGTGTCTGGGCATGAATCAA